>NW_028261386.1:7783401-8083401 GCF_051295495.1 Thamnophis sirtalis | reverse complement strand
ATTTGTTAATTTAATAACACCGTTGTTAAGTGAATCTGGCTTCCCCGTTCACTCTGCTTGTCAGAAGGTTGCAAAAGGGGATCCCATGAACAACCCCCCCCCCCCAGGACACTGCAACCATCATAAATACATGCCAGTTGCAAGGTTCCACCACAAAACCGTGGTAGAATAAAGCGCGCTCGATGAAAGCGCGTACGTGACGTCATCACAGCGCGACAAAAACATCGCGCTGTGAGCGGTAAATTTAAAATTAAAGCGAAAACCTTACCCTAACCCCCCCAAACCTTAAACCTAACCCTTAACCTAACCCTAAACCTAACCCTAAACCTAACCCTTAACCTAACGCTAAACCTAACGCTAACCCTTAACCTAACCCTAAACCTAACCCTAACGCTTAACGTAACCCTAAACCTAACCCTTAACCTAACCCTAACCCTAACCCTTACCTTTATGTGAATCGGCTTGCTTTAATTTAATTTTAATTTAATTTATTTTTAATTTTTTTCGTCGCGCTGTTGATGACGTCACGTACGCGCTTTAATCGGGCGCGCTTTAGTGGACCGCGGTTTTGATGGGTCACGCAGTTGCAAAGCACCTGAATTTTGATCACATGACCCTGAGATTGCTAAAACGGTCCTAAGTGTGAAAAACACTCATAAGTCATTTTATCAGTGCCGTTGTAACTTTGAAGGGTCACTAAGTGAACTGTTGTAAGTTGAGAACTACCCTTCTAGTATTTGAGATCCTATAGGCAATGGCTGTCACATCCAAGTTGTGAGCGGATCCCGTGTCCAATAGGATGCGTCTGTCGTATCCCTTGGAACTATAAAGCCTTCCTTGATTCTAGAGCAGTTTTTCTCAATCTTGAAGATGAATGGACTTCAACTCCCATAATTCACTGCTGGCTGGGGAATTCCTCAAGTAACCAAATTGAGAAACACTGTTCTAGGAGGCTGGATCTAGTACATTATAAGTTGAAAAATCCCTTAGCTATCATGGAAGCCATCAGAGATGTAGGCAACTTTTTAGGATCTGTAGAGTGATGTTTGTCTTTCAAAGGCAGGGGTGTCAAACATAAGGCCTCGAACTGGATCTGGTTCGTGACGTGGTCAGATCCGGTCTGCAGGGCCATCCTGGAAAATGTAAGGAGCCAGGGCCCAGTCTACCCAATGTAAAGGGGAAACATCGGGCCAGCGTGGCTTCAGCCCAGTCTACCCAATGCAAAGGGGAAACATCGGGGCAGCGTGGCTTCAGCCCAGTCTACCCAATGCAAAGGGGAAACATCGGGGCAGCGTGGCTTCAGCCCAGTCTACCCAATGCAAAAGGGAAACATCAGACCAGAGTAGCTTCAGCCCAGTCTACCCAATGCAAAGGGGAAACATCGGGCCAGCGTGCCTTCAGTCCAGTCTACCCAATGCAAAGGGGAAACATTGGGGCAGCGTGCCTTCAGCCCGGTCTACCCAATGCAAAGGGGAAACATTGGGGCAGCGTGCCTTCAGCCCAGTCTACCCAATGCAAAGGGGAAACATTGGGGCAGCATGGCTTCAGCCCAGTCTACCCAATGCAAAGGGGAAACATTGGGGCAGCGTGGCTTCAGCCCAGTCTACCCAATGCAAAAGGGAAACATCAGACCAGCGTAGCTTCAGCCCAGTCTACCCAATGCAAAGGGGAAACATGCCAGCAGTTTGGGGAATGGTGTCAAGCTGGCCAAGCCCACCCAGTCGGCCACGCTCAGTAAATGGTGTCAAGATGGCCACGCCCACCCAGGCAGTCATGCCTGCCCTGTCCCCCGAGGTCAGCCACAGCCCTGATGCAGCCCTCAATAAAATTCAGTTGGACACCCCTGATCAAGAGCCTTAGGAAATGACAATTATCCCTCTTGTTTTTCTCTCCACCATTACAAGATCACTGAGCATATTATGAGTTTAATAAGCTTTTAAATGGAAATTTGCTTCCTTGTTGTATCATTTGCCACCCCTTTTTGGCCCTATCGTCTCAAAGGGAGAACCATCAAAAGAGGTCTGGGCAGCCTCCACATAACAACATCCTCTTGATTTAGGATTAATGTCTTTCTGGACATTTGGGGGAAGTAGGACGCTCTCTAAAGATAAGGCAGGCAGCGATCCTCTAGAAGGATTTTTTTGGCTGGGACAACTAGCTCTGAAAAACCCACCACCATCATTAGGAAATTGGTAGAGCTATCTCATTTAACTATAAGCCAACCAGAGTTGCTTTGCAAAGTGAGATGAGCAGCAGATAAATTTATTGAAATAAATGTTCCCGCTGATGCAAGCTTTCTGTCCCACTCACATTTGCTGAAATTACTGTGCCGAAATGCACATTTTTTCAACTTGGCCAAACTTCTGCTCCAGTGCTGTCACTTTTATGTGCTGATCTTCCATTCTGCAAGGATCGGGATCTCAGCTAGACATAAACCTAGGTCATTTTTTTTCAGTACTTTTAATTAATCGCTAAATGAATGATCATAAGTCGAGGACTACTATACCAAGAGGTTGGAAAAACACATCCTAGAAACAGCCAAACTGCTTCCATATTGTTGCTACTGTATTAGATCGCAAAGGAGCATCTTTAGCTTAACAGAGGGGTTTGTCAATCCATTTGATCTGCTTAGTTGTCTGCTCTCTCCTCCTGACTTCTGTTTCCTTTTGCAGTGAAAGTATTGATCAAGCAGTAGAAATGTACAACCTACAGAAGATTACCCTGTTGCGGGAGATTTCTCTCAAAACTGGAATTCAGGTGAGATCGACGTGCATAAACCATGGTTCTGTTCTCCACACCTCACTTCTTCAACCAAATTCAAAGGAACCCAGTTGCTAATATTTCATGCACAAGGTCGCCTTTTCAACCTACACTCCTTCTCAGTGTGCAATTCTCCAGCCAGCGTAGTTAACTGTGGCAGAATTTTGAGCAAGCAAAACTTCGAGGCAGGTAGATTCCTCAAAGGATAGCTTCATTGGATATATAGCAATAGCAGTTCGACTTATATACCGCTTCATAGGGCTTTCAGCCCTCTCTAAGCGGTTTACAGAGTCAGCGTATTGCCCCCAACAACCCGGTCCTCATTTTACCCACCTCGGAAGGATGGAAGGCTGAGTCAACCTTGAGCCGGTGAGATTTGAACCGCTGAACTGCAGATAACAGTCAGCTGAAGTGGCCTGCAGTACTGCACCCTAACCACTGCGCCACCTATATCGTATTGGCACAGATCTGTTGGAAAACGGCTCTGAAGGTTCCCGCGGTTTTCACCTAATTAAAAGTAAACGTTTTCCACTTTCTCAAAACAATCAGTCACATGGTCCAATCACGGCTCTGTCTTGGTTGCCTGGTGACATCGCTCCTCCTTCCTCTGACCAGGTGTGAGAATGTCCTTGGTTCCCAAGATAAAGTATTTTATTTTGGCTACAAAGTCCCAACTATCTCAAATCCCCCCCTCCCTATCCCTCAACTCCAATGTGGCAACCCTGAAGCTCCACAATGGCTTCGGTCAGGTCAGCTTCAGGGTTGACATTTGAAGTCCACGGGATGATGAAAGCTTCCTTAGGTCGTCTCCTTAGCATCTGCCTGCCTGATTTGGGTGGAGACAGGAACGAGATTAATTATTTAGAATTCTGTTATATCAGCCCAATGTTAGTGGACTCTTGAGTGGTGCGCAGCATAAATCAAAAACACCATAAAATATAACAAGTGTAAAAGAATTGCCCTATTTTGGGCAAATCCTGTTCAAAGACCATCTTTTGGACCTCCGAGAACAGGGGTCAGCAATCCGCGGCTCTGGAGCCACAGGTGGCTCTTTTGTCCCTCTGCTGCGGCTCCACCCGTCAGCTGCCCAATTGATAAGGTTAGGGCTAGGGCTTTTGGTTAAGGACAGGTAGAGGAAAAAAGACGCCGTGCTAGGAGGAGACCGTGGGGGGGGAACTGGACTTCCAGTTGGCAGAGGAAAAAGGACGCCGTGCTAGGAGGACACTCTATGGTGGGGGAGCCAAACTTCTGGTTGGCTCGAGAATTGAACGGAGGGGTGGGGCTTTCAGTTAGGACCTTTGTGGCTCTTTGAGTGTTTACGGTTGCCAACCCCTGTTCTAGAGTAAGAGCAGCTTCCAGCCCAGCCACATCTCCAAGGGAAGACTATTCCCAGGTGTGAAAGCTTTCACTGAAAAACCCTCATGTGCAAATGGGGATTCTCAAAAGACCTTTTAGACCAGTGTTTCTCAAACCGAACAGCTTTAAGATAGGTGGGCTTCGACTCCCAGAATTCCCCAGCCAACATGGAATTAATTAAAGGGAATTAAAGTGCTTTTAGTTCAGAGGACTGTTATTGTTTGTGTCTGTCTGGCCCAAGGAACCACGAATGACATGGGGAATTACTACAGAGTAGTTCCTTTATTGTTGCTTAGGAATCTTGCCAGACTAAAACACTTCTCGGCATAGCTATTACATGACCAATTTTGCATCCAGTTTTGGCCGCCAAAATACAAAAAAGATGTGGAGACTCTAGAAAGAGTGCAGAGAAGAGCAACAAAGAGGATTAGGGGACTGGAAGATGAAACATATGAAGAACAGTTGCAAGAACTGGGTATGTCTAGTTTAATGAAAAGAAGGACTAGGGGAGACATGATAGCAGTCTTCCAATATCTCAGGGACTGCCACAAAGAGGGAGTCAAACTATTTTCTAAAGCAACTGAGGGTAGGACAAGAAGCAATGGGTGGAAACTAATCAAGGAGAGAAGCAACTTGGAACTGAGGAGAAATTTCCTGACAGTTAGAACAATTAATCAGTGGACCAGAAGTTGCCTCCAGAAGTTGTGAATGCTCCAACACTGGAAGTCTTTAAGAAGATGTTGGATAGCCATTTCTCTAAAGTGGTGTAGGGTTTCCTGCTTGAGCAGGGGGATGGACTAGAAGACCTCTAAGGTTCCTTCCAACTAATTCTATTCTATTCTATTCAAGGTTACCTGTGAGCTGCTAGAGCAGTGATGATGAACCTTTTCGGCACCAAGTGTTGAAGTGCTTGTCGATGTCGCATTCTGGAAGAGGAGCCGTCCAGGGGGCATGCGCGCACCGGAAAATGAACTTCTGGTTTCCGGTGTGCACATGCACGCACGCCAGCAAGTCTTCCAGGAACTGGCACGCATGCGTTCATGATGATCAGCTGGCTGACACGCATGCCCACACCAGAAAACAGAAGACCAGCTTTTCCGGTTTCCGGCACTGCATCAAGCACAAAGGCCAGCTGATCATCGCATGCGCATGCATGCCAGAAACCCAGAGGAGGAACAGCTGGGTGTGCCACGCAACATGGCTACGCGTGCCACTTCGGACACACGTGCTATCACATGGTGCTAGAAGGTGTCCTCCTTCACCCTCTTTCTGCATCCCAGAAAGTCCAAGCGATGATGTCTCTTTACTCCCTGGAAAAGAGCCCCTCCTGCAAATTTGGACTATTGTATTTTTCGGAGTATAAGACGCACCTTTTTCCCCACAAAAAAAGAGGGTAAAAATCTGTGTGCGTTTTATACACTGAATACAGCATTTTGGGCCTCCCAAAACCCCGCCCCTTCATAAAAATGGATGTGCAGAGGGTTTAGGAGGCCTGCAAAGTGCTCCTGAGGGGTAGGGAGGGCAAAAACGAGCAAAAACCAGCTCATTTGTGCCCCCAGCCCCCAGGAGCACTCTACAAGCCTCCCAAAGTCTATGCATCCCCTTCTTTTTAGCTCGTTTTTTGCTTGTTTTTGCCCAGCCCCCAGGAGCACTTTGCAGGCCTCTCAAACTCTCTGCATGTCCCATTTTTCACAAAAAACGAGGCTTGCAGTGGGTTTGGGAGGCCTGCAGAGTGCAAAAACTTTTTTTAAAAATGTACCACTTCGAAATCTTGGTGCGTCTTATACTCCAGTGCTTCTTATACTCCGAAAAATACGGTATATTCCACCACAGCGTCCAGGCCCTAGGTAGCTGGAGGTGATCTCCTTTCTCTATGTCTTCCTGTGGACATCAGGAAAGCCTAGAAAAAATTGGCTTTTGTGCATTTCAGATCCTGCTGAAAGAGTATAACTTTGATAACCGTCACAAGCCAACGTTCACCGAGGAGGACATCCTCAACATTTTCCCCGTTGTGAAGCACGTCAACCCCAAAGCTTCGGACGCGTTCCACTTCTTCCAGAGTGGGCAGGCGAAAGTTCAACAAGGTGGGGAACTCCTGATGAATCCTCTTCCAAGCTTCACATGGGAAAGGAAGAGCCAGTGGTGGGAGAGGGTTGCCGATTAGATCTGATGCTGGCTCCCTTTGAAATGCGCGAGGTACCATTTTTCCCTAAGTTCAGTTACAGGGGTATAGAGATCTCAAAGATTCAATTATTATGTCGCAAAGGTGCTTTTTTCAAGAGGCACCTGGACTTTCTGGTTTTTCTTTGGAAAACGTTTCACTTCTCATCCAAGAAGCTGCTTCAGCTCTGACTGGTTGGTGGGGAATGGAAGGATTTATATTCCCTGCAGACAGCTGGTTATTTGCAGTCTTTTAGAAGGTCATTGAGGCCACTGGGAGGTTTACCTCTGTCCTCAGGTTCATCTGACTGGTGCAAATGGGTTTGGAGACGCCTTGGAACTGTTGAAAGGACTGTGTTGGAGATAGATGATGTTGTATCCCTCCCCCTCTGTCAAAAGAGACCTCTCTCAATAGAGGGGGGGGGGATTGACAACATCAGCCTACAACGCAGTCGTCCTTTCAGCAGTTCCAAGAAGGCTCCACAACCACTCAAGTGACCCTGAGGACACAGATAAACCCCCAAGTGGCCTCAACGACTCTCTAAAAGGATGCAAATGACCAGCTGTCTGCAAGAAGTATAAATCCTTCCATTCCCCAACATCCAGTCAGAACTGAAGAAGCTTCTTGAATGAGAAGTGAAACATCTTCAAAAGAAAAAACAAGGAAGTCCAGTTGCCTCCTGAAAAAGCACCTTTGGGACAACCATGACCTGGATAACTGAGAATCTCCATAGAAAAAGTCAGTTATTTATTTTATAATAATTTAAAGCGCCAGGTTAGAAACAGGAGACTGTGAATTAGGCGTGAAAGCCAGCTGGGTGACTTTGGGGTGGTTGTCAGGGGTGGGATTGAAAAATTTTAGCAACTGGTTGTCTGCCCAGTTGCTGGGTGGGTGTGGCCTACTCGGCCTCCTGTACCATGGAGGAGGAGTGTTTTCACCCTCCCCGGACTCTGGAGGCCCTTCGGAGTCCGGAAACCAGCCCGTTTCTGGACTTCCAGAATTTCCAGGTCGTCCATTTTTTGCCTCTCAGAGCCCCCGCATGGACCCTGCACCTAGCTGGCATCCAAAACGGGCCGTGTGGGGACTCCTGAGAGGGGCAGAGTGGGTTGGGCGGGGCCAGCCAGTTCCTTGCAACTACTGGTTCGGCGAACCAGATGTAAAATTAGCATCCGGTTCATCCGAACCGGCTGAATTCCACCCCTGGTTGCTGTGGTGGGAAGAATAAGAGGAGAAAGGAACATTAGGTATGTTAGCTGCCCTGAATTATTTATAAAAGTAATAAAGGCAGGGGAAAAAAATAAATAAATGTGCTGAAGTGGGCATGGGAAAATTCTGATCTTCCAGATGCTGCTGAAATTCAGCGTTTCTCATAACTGGATCTGAGGGGAATTTTGTTCCCCACAGAATTAGTGGAAATGTTGAGTTATTGAGCCTTATAACCTGGGTATAAACTAAGGGTGGAAAAACATTGAGGAAGCTCTTAAACCAGGCCTGGAAGCAACAAATCTCCTCCTTTAAATGCCCCACCATTGTCAGCTGGCTGGACCAAGTTATCTATCCACTCAGTGATGGGATCCTACTGGTTTTAACAACTGGTTTGGTGATCGGGTGGCATGCACACGTGCACAGTTTTGAGAAAAAGTATCTTCTGCATTACTGCTGGGGAGGAAAACAGCTAAGGGGTCGCAATCCGCTCTGCTGCGCGACTCAGCTGAGAAGATAAAGGTGCATTAAGCGCAGGGGCGGGCGGGCGGGCCCACTTCATCTTCACAGCGAATCGGTTCGCTCCCAGCTGATGGTCGGAGCTACCGGTTTGCCCAAAAAGGTCTGAACCGGTAGAATCCCACCCTTGTATCCACTGCTATAAAGATTAGGACCGTGGATTTAAAATGAGCAAGAAGAAGAACCCAGTGTTCCATTAGAAACATGGATTTGCAAACTGGCAGAGAGCTTTCTGCAACCTGGTTTAGTGTCTTAAGGGAAGGAGATCTTATTTTTCCGTCTCTCTCCTAAGGTTTCTTGAAAGAGGGTTGTGAATTGATCAGCGAAGCCTTAAACCTGTTCAACAACGTGTACGGCGCGATGCACGTGGAGATCTGTGCCTGTCTTCGGCTGCTGGCGCGCCTGAACTATATCATGGGTGATTATTCAGAGGTACGGAGAAACAGAAACCTTGAGTCTGCTCAAAGCCTCTGTTTATTCTACGGAATCATGAAGAGCCTTGGCAAATCAAGACAAAACATATTGTCAGAGTATATTCATGAACTGGAATGGGGCATAGCAACAAGGTCAGCCAATGGGGGCTGAAACACTTTGGAGCTTGGGCATGGCTTAGCTCTGTAGCTCTGAGTCTGTGCAAAAGCTAAAAACTAGTCTGCTGCTGGAACCGAAACCAATCTGTCTCCTCTCTATCATGTTGGAAGAGCCACTCTTGGTATTGTATATATGTCTCATGTGTTGTGTTATGTACATAAAGAGAAGGTTAATGAATCAAGCTGCATCAGTTACCTGTGTGTGTTTTCTGGATTTGGTTTCTGCAGCAAACTCTCTGACACATATACACCTGGTTTTGCATACCTGGCAGAGGGTTCCCTTCTCTCAATCCTAATGATGGATGGGCTTTCCCACTTAGCGTTAGTCGGAAGACATTGCCACAACTTGTAGCATCCATAATTCATGGGCTTTTAACCAATGTTCCCTTCTGTTCTGCCTAACTAGGGGTGTCAAACTCGAGGCCCGTGGGGCAGATCCAGTCTGCGGGGTGCTTAGATCTGGCCCGCGGGGCCGCCCTGGAAACAGCAAAGGACCGAGCCCGCAGTGCCTCTCCAGTGAAAATGGAGCTATGGAGAGCCGTGCGCCAAGCTCCATTTTCGCTGGCAGATGGCTGCAGGAGGCCATCGCGGCCGAAAATGGAGCCTCGATGAGCGACGGCGAGCTGGCCACGCCCATCCTGGGCAGCACCTCCTCCCGGCGCCCTTGAGGTCAAACACAACCCTGATGCAGCCCTCAATGAAATTGAGTTTGACACCCCTGGTCTAGAGGCTTACAGCAGCTGAAGCCACAATCCCTGAGCTACAGCTTCCCCCGTACAAAACAGGAGCTTTACAATAAATGCCGGCCACAACAGCTAATTTAGTTTCTCCAATTGCATTTTCTTCTTTTTTTTTAGGCCTTAAGCAATCAACAGAAAGCGGTGCTAATGAGTGAAAGGGTCTTGGGCATTGAGCATCCCAACACAATCCAAGAATATGTAAGTAGCATAACAAAGCAGGGAGGGCTGGTGGGAAGAAGGGGGTTGCTTTTTCTCCCTGCCATAGCGGAGACCTAAAAAAAAATGTGATCCATCTCAAGCACAAAGTCCAGAAGTGGTTTCCAAGTAGAGACAAAAGTCATTGCATTTTTTTGATCAAGGCAAGTCCGTTTAGCCGTCTCTGCTAACTCCACCAATGAAACGTCGTTTTGGGTTTTACCAATTAGATAGATTCGTTGTTGTTATTATTATTATTATTTGTTTGTTTGTTTGTTTGTTTGTTTGTTTGTTTGTCTTGTATGCCACCCACTCCCGGAGGACTCCGGGTGGCTCACAAAAGACAAGGGAAAGGGGGAAAACGAGACAAAGACAACATATTAAAAACAAAACCAACATTCACAATTTCCGTGGAGGCAGATGCTTCTCAGCTCCCCCCAGCCTGCTGGAACAGCCAGGACTTGGTGGCTTTGCAGAAGGCCGGGAGGGTAGTAAGGGTCCGGATCTCAACAGGGAGCTCGTTCCAGAGGGCCGGAGCTGCAACAGAGAAGGCTCTCCCCCGGGGAGTCGCCAGCTGACATTGACTGGCAGATGGCCAATACATTGTTATCGAAATGGCTACTTTATATTGTTATGTAACAGTAAAAAGTTGACGTTTGATGCTATTGTCTTATCCTACTACACCAAAGGGAGTTGGAAATCAAAGGGGCTTTTCTTTTGTCCTACACTTTTCCTTCCCTTATTTTCCTAATATTTTTCTTGGTATTTTTGTATTTTATATCATAAACTTAAGAATTTAAAAAAAGGATTCAATCCAGAGGACACCCTGGTAGGTCAGCCGTTGTGTGTCTGAGCCTCTCTCCCCTTCCCTCCTTCCTTCCTTTACAGATGCATCTTGCTTTGTACTGCTTTGCAAACAGCCAGTTGTCCACAGCACTCAATCTACTGTACCGCGCACGCTACCTCATGCTGTTGGTATTTGGGGAGGATCACCCAGAGATGGCCCTTTTGGATGTAAGTCACCTCTTCAGCTTACCGATGCTCTGAAAAATATGGATTTTTTTCCCCCCCAGCTTTTGACACTCATGGGGTTTGTGGTCTTAGGAGGGAAAGTTCCCCTAGAGCAGGGGTAGGCTGGATCCGGCCCGTGGGGAGCTCAAGGCCCGTGGGCCAGATGCAGTCCAAGGGGTGCTTAAATCTGACGAATCTGCAGAAGAAGAGACTCTTCTGCAGATTCTCCGGTGCAAAGAATGTGTTGCACCCAGTGGGTAGGAAATGATCCACCTTTTGGCTCCCCGGGGATCGCTGGAGGGTTTTGTGGGGGTAAATAACACACACACACACACACACACACACACACACACACACACACACAGGCTTAGCCATCTCTTCCAACCGTGCTTCACTCATAGTTTTCTGCTTTGCCTGACCTGTTTTGGAAAATAAAAATTGTAACTCCCTTGTAGCTGCTTATGCTCCCCCTGGGGCGAATGTTGGCATCCTGATTCAGTTCAGTGATTCATGTCATTCTTTGTCTTAATCAGATCTAACAATCCAGGACTGCTTGCAGTCCCCAAGCTCTCTTTTTTTTTTTAACAGACACCAACATTCCAAATATTGTTAGTAAATTGTAGTTTTGAGGCAGTGGAAGGGAGAGACTATTAGCTAAATAACGAGAGAAGCCAGAGTAGCAGAGGTGGAAGGAGTTTGGAGGTCCAACCTTCAGTAGGAAATACCATATTGGACAAGAGGTTATCCAACGTCTTCTTAAAAACTTCTAGCGTTGGAGCATTCACAATTCTGGAGGCAATCCACTCTTAGTTGTTCTAACTGTCAGGAAATTTCTCCTTAGTTCTAAGTTGCTTCTCTCATTGATTAGTTTCCACCCATTGCTTCTTGTTCTACCCTCAGGTGCCTTGGAAAATAGTTTGACTCCCTCTTCTTTGTGGCAACCCCTGAGATATTGGAAGACTGCTATCATGTCTCCCTTATTTCTTCTTTCTATTAAACTAGACATACCCAGTTCCTGCAACCGTTCTTCGTATGTTTTAGCCTCCAGTCCCTTGATCCTCTTTGTTGCTCTCCTCTTCACTCTTGAATTTAATTTGTTTTAAAATGCAGTGTTCCAATATCTCAGGAGCTGCCACAAAGAAGAGGGAGTCAAGCTATTCTCCAAAACACCTGAGGCTTCGACTCCCAGAATTCCCCAGCCAACATGGAATTAATTAAAGGGAATTAAAGTGCTTTTAGTTCAGAGGACTGTTATTGTTTGTGTCTGTCTGGCCCAAGGAACCACGAATGACATGGGGAATTACTACAGAGTACTTCCCTTATTGTTGCTTAGGAATCTTGCCAGACTAAAACACCAAAATACAAAAAAGATGTGGAGACTCTAGAAAGAGTGCAGAGAAGAGCAACAGATGATTAGGGGACTGGAGGCTAAAACATATGAAGAACGGCTGCAGGAACTGAGTATGTCTAGTTTAATAGAAAGAAGGACTAGGGGAGACATGATAGCAGCCTTCCAATATCTCAGGGGTTGCCACAAAGAAGAGGGAGTCAAGCTATTCTCCAAAGCACCTGAGGGCAGGACAAGAAGCAATGGGTAGAAACTAATTAAGGAGAGAAGCAATCTAGAACTAAGGAGGAGAAGTTGTGAATGCTCCAACACTGGAGGTTTCTAAGAGGAGATTGGACAACCATTTGTCTGAAGTGGTGTAGGGTTTCCTGCCTGAGCAGGAAGTTGATCACATGACCTTGGGACATTATAATTGTCATAAGTACCTGCCAGTTGCCAAGCTTCTGAATTTTGATCACATGATGTGAGGTTGCTACAACAATCCTAAGGGTGAAAAACAGAAGTTAATTTTTCGGTGCCATTGCAACTTCAGACGGGCATTAAATGAACTAAGTCGAGGTCTACCGGTGTTTTGCCAATGAAGCAGCTAAATCTTTAAACTAACTTGGTTAACTCTGTTGTATAAGCAGAACTTTAAAAATTGGGAAGGGTTAGGCCAGAAATAACAGCATCAGATTGCCAATTCTTTGTTCCAACTTTGATCTTGCACCCAAACCTGGTGTTTTGTATAAGTAGTCCTCGACTTGCAACTATTCATTTAGTGTCCATTTGAAGTCACAGGAGCACTAAAAACCAACTTGTGACCAATCCTCACACTTAACAATTGTTGCAGCATTCCCCACAGTCATGTGATCAAACTTCGGGTGCTTGGCAACTGGCATGTAGTTTCAACAGTTGCATTGTCTTGGGACCATGTGATCACTTTTTGCGACTTGCCCAGCCGGCTTCCAACAAGCAAAGTCCATAGGGGAAGCCAGATTCACTTAATGACCATGTGATTCACTTAATTGCAGAGATTCACTTAATAACCATGATTTAAAAAGTTATAAAATTGGGGCACCACTCACTTGAGAAATACTTTGTTTAGTGTTGTGGCCCAGCAGAGCCGGCAACAGATTCGGACAGTGAGGAGGTTGGGGAGGAAGATGGGCCAGTCCTGGAATCTGGGGAAGGCTCTGATGAGGGCTCTGTGTCGGAGGCAAAGAGGGGGCCAGGGCCTTCCGACAGTTATCGGGTGCCTTCGGAATCAGACATCAGTGAGGCAGATGAACAGCTGGAGCCTGTTCCCAGTGTGCGGATGCGCAGAGTTGCCAGACGAAGGGAACAGCTAAAGAACAGGGGTTGACTTGGGAGTAAGGCCACAGGTGGACGATGAATGGCTCCTCCCAGAGGAAATAAAAGAGGAGCAAAAGGGGAGTGGAGTTTGCAGGAGACAATTAGTTCGCTTAATTGGCCTGTGACCCTCCGAGACTCCTTGCCAGGTTTTGCAGATATGGGCCTGGCAGCTCTCCAAGCCAGATAAGGTCTGTGACTGTAAATCCTCCCTTGAAAAACTTTGCTGGATGCGAATAAGCAGAATTCACAGTCAATTAATAAAAGGGTTTTTTTTGTCGGGACAAGAAGTTTGCTTCATGCTCTTGAGAAGTCTCGGTCAGAACACTTAGTGACAGAATTTATGGCCCCAAATGTAGTCAGAAGTCAAGGACTACTTGTATGTTGAGATGGACATCTTTGACGGTCCTTTTACCCTTCTGTGATTCTGTATATAGAAGAGCTGAAAGTTTGCCCTGTTAGGCTCTAACTGGCACCTGATCTTCGTTCCTAGAACAATATTGGCCTGGTCCTTCATGGAGTTATGGAATACGACCTCTCACTGCGATTCCTGGAGAACGCGCTTGTGATCAACTCCAAGTTCCACGGGGCCAAGTCCCTAAAAGTTGCACTGAGGTGAGATTCTTCTTCCCAGGAGCGTCAGCAGGTGACAACAGAAAACACCCATCCTCTGTAGAAACTTGCATGAATCTATTCAGGGTATGCCAGCAACATGTAGAGGTACCTGAAACTGAAAGTGTTCAAACACACACACACACACATGAGAGAGAGACACAGACAGACAGACAGACAGACAGACAGTGATTGGCCCAAAGTTACTTTAGCCGCCTTCCATGCCTAAGGTCTCACAGTCTCCTGGTGATTGGCCCAAAGCAGGCATCAGCAACCTGTGGCTCTGGAGCCGCATGTGGCTCTTTCATCCCTCTGCTGCGGCTCCCTGTTGCCGGTCGGCTGCACAATTGATAGGGCTTTCGGTTAGGACAGGTAGAGAAAAAGGTCACCATGCTAGGTGGAGACTCTATGGTGGGGAAACCAGACTTCCGGTCGTCTCCAGAATTGAACGAGGGGCTTCCGGTTAGAACATTTGTGGCTCTTTGAGTGCTTAAGGTTGCCGACCCCTGGCCCAAAGCCACCTTTCATGCCTAAAGAGGGACTAGAACTCCCAGTCTATTAGTGAATGGCTCAAAGTCACCCAGCCATCTTACATGCCTAAGGCAGGATTAGAATTCACGGTCTCTTCATGATTGGCTCAAAGCTAGCTTGCAAGGGGCTTGAACTTACGGTCTCTTGCTTTCTAGCCTGGTGCCTTAACCCCTAGACCAAACTGGCTCTTAAGTGGGCTACCTGTAAGAGATGTTAAGTATCCACTCTTCCACCCCAGGCAGTTTCGCCCTTCTCGTTGTCCCACACGCGCTTTTCTTTCAGTGATGCGTAGAAACTTTTTCCCATCTTCTGTTTTTCTGTCTGTCTTTCAGCCATCACTTGGTAGCCCGGGTCTATGAGAGTAAAGCTGAATTTCGGTCAGCACTGCAGCACGAGAAAGAAGGCTACACAATTTATAAAAACCAGGTTGGATTTTGTTTTTTCTTTTCCTTGCTTGGCTTAATAGAGCGAGGACGTCTTCCGTCCTTTCAAAACTAATCTGCAGGTTACTAAGCAATGTACTTTGAAAGGGGTGGTTCTACCAGGCATTCGCAACCAGGCGGGATCTGTCAAGAGTTTGTTGCAGAAAAATCAAACGCAGAAAGCACACACAGATAACTGATTCAGCTGGATACATTAACTTCTTTATATACATAATAACAGATGAATAAATGACCAATACCAATAGTGGATTCTTTCAACGTGGTAGAAGCTACAAGCAGAACACGAGCAGGAGAGAACAGTCTCAGTTCAGAGCAGACAAAGTTCAGTCTTCTTTCAGTTTCGATTCTCAGCACAGACTCAGATCTATTTGAACTCCCATTGGCTGACTTAGTTGCTATGCCTATTCATTGGCTGACCTTGCCCCCATGTCTCTCCCAGTCATGAATATTCTAACAAGATCCAGTCGTAGAATGTTCACAATCAAGGGGGGGGGGAATGGTTGAGAAACAGGAAAGTGATCAACAAGTACCGTATTTTTTGGAGTATAAGATGCACCTTTCCCCCCCAAAAAGAGGGTGAAAATCTGGGTACTTCTTATACACTGAATGCACCATTTTTAGTGTCCCAAAACCCTTCCCCCTTTGCAAAAATGGATGTGCATAGCCTCTAGGAGGCTTCCAGAGTGCTCCTGGGGGCTGGGGAGAGCAAAAATGAGTGAAAAATGGGCCGTTTTTTGCTCATTTTTGCCCCCCCCCCCCCTGGCCCCAGGAGCACTTTACAAGCCTCCTAAAGGCTATGTATGCCCATTTTTTGACCAAAAAATGGGTCCATTTTTGTGAAAAACGGGCCATTTTGGGGAGATCTGCAGAGTGCAAAAACTTTTTTTTTAATTCACAATCTTGGTGCATCTTATACTCTGGTGCTTCTTATACTCTGAAAAGTATGGTACGTTGGACGTCAGGTAGAAAGGATCCAATACAAATTGTGTAGTTAGCACTTGTTAAGCAGGGTGGGGGCTCAAGTGAGTGGGCCGCTGAGCAGGAGTTTAGCAAGCCCGTGTTCGAGCCCTGTGTGCTGCTGTGGGGTGGGGTTGAGCTCTCATCCTTCACTCCGGCTTCTTCCGGGGACATGAAAGGCGTCCCCCAACTGGGTGTCCCCAAGGTGAACGTGATGTCACCAGCTAATCCTTTCAACCCAGAAGTGCCTCGGTCCAAGCTGGGATTCCCTTACCTTCCCTACCGGTTCGCAAATCTGTGCAGCGCTCGCGCATTACGTCGGGGTGGGTGGGCGGAGCCTCCGCAGCCGCCGGTCCGACCAAACTGGTGAGAACCAGCTGAAAAAAAAACAAAAACACTTGTTTAAATGTTAGGATCTGTGGACAGCCTATTTGCTAACCGAGTGGGATTCCTTCCTCTTTTACGGTTGTTCTGTGTGTTTGAAAAAGAAAACTTTGAAAAGAAAATGGGCGGGCCCTTCCCCAAAATGTACTTCCTTCATGCTGTACGGAAACAGTAGTTGGGCAAATTGGAGATGTCTTAGAGCTGGGGTCTCCAACCTTGGCAACTTAAAGTCTGGAGGACTTCAACTCCCAGCTGGGGGATTCTGGGAGTTGAGGTCCTCCAGGCTTTGACTTGCCAAGATTGGATACCCCTGTCTTAGAGACTATTGACCTCTGAAGAGCACAAAACATTTTTTTTCTCTCTCTGCTGTTTTATGAGATTGCAGCTGCAGACACGTTAGCCCCCATACCTAGTTACCCACTGAGTAGAAGAAAAAATTGCTCCAAATGCACGGCGGTATTTTATTTATTTATTCATTTACTCAAATGTCTATTCCGCCCACCACGCTTCCAGGCAGATTACAAATAGAACAGTAAAATCATATAAAAGCTATCATGAAAAACAAAAGTTCAAAGCCAGATTAAAACAAAGAGGGGAAAAAAAAACAATTGCAGTGGAAGAAACCTCAGACCCAACAACCACTTGCTGGGTTGTATGTAACCGTCCCGCCTCCTCCGGCCAGTTGGCAGAGCCAGGTTTTAGTTAGGAAAGTGGGGCACTGCTCACCTCCATGGGCAAACCGTTCCTGTTCTGACCCAGCTCCCCAAACACGACAAACCCTCGGAAGTGAACTCAAAGATTCCTTCATTAGGAACCCCGGCAAAAAGTTTCTCTCAACGCAGGCTGACCCCTCTGTCCGGTAGGGAGATGAATTGCCTGCCGCATCTATTCACCTCCATCCCCTGCCTTTTATCCCCAGAGCTAGGGTGGGGCTTCGCTAGCAGTGGTGACTCTTCCATCCTAAGGATCAGCCCATAGATTTCCACTGCTCTCCTCTCCTCTGCCTTCTGCTTATCCGTGTGTCAGGCACGGGACCCAGCTGTTCCTCCACTTCCTCATCAGCCACCTCCAGACCTGGGGGCTGTTGACTTTGGACATCTCTTTCTCTATGTCTGACAGCTCCATTCCCTCTCCCCTCTCGGAGCCCTCAGGTTGCCTTGATTATAGCCCTGACTCCCACGCCTCCTCCTCTGATTTGGCTGCTGGAGGAACCGGCGGGCGACAGGCCACAATAATTCCATAGGAAGGTGGGGCCACAGCCGAGAAGGTTCTCTTCTTAGACTCTGCCAGTCAAACGTCTTTAACCAGCAGCATCCTCAATATTACCTGCCCAGGTGGGATGTGTCAATTAATTGGGACAAGATACTTCCTCAGATAACTTGATCTCATGCCCTGAAGGGCTTTGAAGCTAATGACCAACATCTTAAATTGGACCCAGAAGCAAAGTGGCATTCAATGCAGCTTCCTTGGCAGAGGTGTTACGTGCACAACCAAAAGTGAGCCCCCGTGGCACGGTGGTTAGAATGCAATATTGCATATCTGCCCACTGCCGGGAGTTTGATCCTGACCGATTCAAGGTTGACTTCCATCCTTCCGAGGTGGGTAAAATGAGGACCCAGATTGTTGAGGGCAATATGATGAGTCTGTAAACCGCTTAGAGAGGGCTGTAAAGCACTACAAAGTAATATAGAAGTCTAAGGGCTATTGCTATTGCTCGTGCCACTGCATTCTGCTGTCAGGCCTGCAGTTTTCTTTTGGATCTTTGGTCTGCCACACTTTCTATTATTCTATTATGCGTGTTTCTATTGTGGGAAAATGGGAGGGAGGATTGTACAGAGTTACTTACTGTGTAGCCAAAATAAAATTCTTACTTGAAAGCCAGGGTCACCCTTTGTCTCTGCACCTCTGCACCTGACCGGAATTGGATGGGTGGAACTGCCAGCATGGCAGTGGGAGATTGGACCATGGGATGGACTTGTGGGTGTGGGGGCAAGAATTTGAACTAGGTAGGGAAAACCTAGGTAGGGTTTTCCCAGATGTGCCCACATGGCTCTCTTAATAAATTGGAACTTTGAGCAATACTTTGCCTTGGACTCTGATTTAATTTTGGATGCTATTTGGAACTCTGACAACTGAACCAGCTGCAGCTTCCGGATGCTCTTCGAGGGTAGCTCCACGTAGAGCGCATTGCAGTTGGTTTCCTCTTAATTCTTCTTTTGATGCACCTATGTCTTTTCTGCCTAGCTTGGTGAGCATCACGAGAAGACCAAAGAAAGCTCGGAGTACTTGAAATATTTGACTCAACAAGCTGTGGCCCTCCAACGCACAATGAATGAGATCTACAAAAACGGATCCAACGCCAACATTATGCCCTTGAAAGTGAGTTGCTGAAAGTTGTCCCCTATCATAGGGGTCCCCACACACACCCCACCCTGCTCCGTGGACCGGCACCGGGTCCGCAGCATGCCAGAAACCGGTCTGCGCAAACAAGCGAAACCCCATCGAAGGGATGCAGGCAGTACATGAAACCACGCCCCCTCCGGTCCACGGAGAAACCTCTCTCCATGGAACCGTTCCCTGGTGCCCAAAAGGTTGGGGGCTACGGCCCTACCAGGGATGTCAGAGATGGACCAACCCAATCTCTCCCATTTTCACTGGTGGAGTGGCCAGTCTAATTTTGAAAAGTAACCTGTGCAATGTACCGTATTTTTCGGAGTGTAAGACGCACCATGATTTTGAAGAGGTAAATTTTTTAAAAAAGTTTTTGCACTCTGCAGGCCTCCCAAACCCTCTGCATGCCTCGTTTTTTGTGGGGGGAAAAAAAGGCATACAGAGCTTTGGGAGGCTTGTAGAGTGCTCTTGGGGGCTGGAGGGGGCCAAAAATGAGCAAAAAACGGCCGACTTTTTCCCCAAATGGCCCATTTTTTGCAAAACAAAAGGGCATGCAGAGGCTTTGGGAGGCTTGTAGAGTGCTCCTGGGGGGGGGGCAAATACACCCTGTTTTTTGCTTTTTTTTTTTTTTTTTTTTTTTGCCCTCCCCAGCTCCCAGCAGCACTCTGGAAGCCTCCTAAAGGCTAAGCACATCCATTTTTGCAAAGGGAGCGGGGTTTCGATAGGCCAAAATGCTGTATTCAGTGTATAAGACGCACCCAGATTTTCACCCTCTTTTTTGAGGGAAAAGGGTGCATCTTATACTCCCAAAAATACGGTACTTTAACAAGCTTGTCCAGTTTATTCTCTGCCGCTGTTATTGGGGTTTTTTTGTTTTATAGCTGGGAGAGTCCATGTTGGTTGCAGCCCGTTCTTGACTAGTCTCGGCCATATCTCGTGGTGCTTCAAGAGGTTCCCCAATCACATCTGGGCTCTAAGAGCCCCTCAATATTGCAAAATCAAATTTGAGGACAGAATGTTATTTTTCAGTAAGGAGAGGTATGGTGGAGCTCTCGCCTTACAATCAGGAGGCTGTGAGTTCCAGCCTAGATAGAGGCAGATATTTTTCTCTCTGGACACACTGAGACTATACCTGCTGAGCAAAACTCCGCACTGGCAACAGGTAGAGCATCCGGCCATTAAAAAACTGCTAGGTCCATTCAATTGCCCAGACTCTAGCTTGCAAGGGATTATGGGGTCATTAAATGAAGGAGAAGAAGAGGAAGAGGAAGAAGAAGAAGATGATGAATGTTATTTTTCAGTAGCAACATTTCCTCGGGGGGTGGGTGTAAATAAAAATTAAGAGTTGTACGAAGCATTTCTTAGACATAATATTTCACATTTATTTTGCCTTAACTATTGGCAATTCCAAATAAAAAAAAATGGGCTTCAGATTTTTGCCCTACTACACCTGCAGGAACATCACCACCACAGGAAGGGAAGAATTTCTGTCTTTCAGTTGAAAGACGTTGAAGATAGTGTAGCCAGCTTTTTGGTTGAGCATGGATTTGAACACAGCTCCCTTCCCCAAAACAAAAATATTCATGCTTTTGTCCCAAAGCTGCTTTCCAAAAGGCAAGTGGATTTGTGTATGAGAGAGAGGGTGTGTTTTCTTCTGAAAACATTTTGCTTCTCATCCAAGAAGCTTCTTCAGTTCTGAATTAGAACAGAAGAAACTCCTTGGATGAGAAGCAAAACGTGAATTTGGGTGGTCGTCTTTTCTTAACGTGGCACTAAACTCGGCTTGTTCCATGTCCCAGTTCACAGCTCCCAGCATGGCCAGCGTCTTAGAGCAGCTGAATATTATCAATGGAATCCTCTTCATTCCACTAAGGTAAGGAATCCGGATGACACTCACTGCCTAATGTTGCTTCACTTCAGACCAAATAGCAGCCGCAGTTCTCTTGAGGAAGCGTCCATAAAGTTTGCAAGTTGTACGTAAGGGGTGGAAGTTGGGCAGAGAGAAATCTCTTCAGGGCCCAGAGTGTTTGGACTGGTTTGAATTTTGTCTTGAATTTTTTCCTCCTATTTCTCTTCCAAACATCCCTTTTGTCCTCTTACCTGCTTTCAGCCTTTATTCCTAACTTGTAAACCGTAGTAGACTTTCCCAGGATGCTGTTGAGTTTATCCGTTAAAATAAAACCATGTCTTGGGGCATTTTTTTTTACTACATACAATTCGTTTGCACATAATTCTGCTGCCAGATATTGATTGGCCGCCATAAATAACATTTTAATGAGGTATAACACACACAGAGACACAGACATGGTCAGTAGAATAAGAAGATCTCACCTCCACTCCATTTATGTATTGGTTCCTATTTTGCCCAGGTTTTGTTAACTTTTAATGCTCATTTTTTCCTGTTTTGACATCTTAATATTTTATATTGCTATTTTTATGATGTGAACTGCCTAGAGTAGCTCCACTTTGGCATATAAATTTAATAAGTAAATCTATCTATATCTATCAATCTATATCTATTTAAAAGAACTCATCAGATTTATCTATCATCTATCTATTTATCTCTATCATCTCTGTCATCTATCTATCATCTCTGTCTGTCTATCTGTCTGTCATCTATCTATCTATATCTTATCTGTCATCTATCTGTCTGTCTGTCATCTATCTATCATCTATCTATATCTATGTCTGTCTGTCATCTATCATCTCTGTCTGTCATCTATCTATATCTCTCTGTCGTCTGTCTGTCTGTCTGTCTATAGCTATCTATCTGTCTATCATCTCTGTCTGTCTATCTGTCTGTCATCTATCTATATCTATCTATCATCTATCTGTGTCTGTCATCTATCTATCATCTCTATCTGTCATCTATCTATCTATCTATCTATCTATCTATCTATCTATCTATCTATCTATCTATCTATCACTATCTGTCTGTCTGTCTGTCTGTCTATCATCTATCTAAAAGAACCGATCAGATTTATCTATCCATCTACCCAAACTCTGCAGTGGACCATCACTAATTTCTTTCAGTGAGGTGCTGTTTATTTTTATATTTATTTATTTTTGAAATTAATTGGCCATCCATCTTACCACAGGGTAACTCTGTTAAACACATGATGCTGACAGTCATTCACTCACACACTCACAGCCCTGGAAAATGCCCCCCCCCCCCAACAAATCTCTTTCAACCAAACACTGAGGCACAAATAATTTTTTGGAGTACGGGGAGGCCCAGTGAATTTAAAATAATAGCAAAACTTTATTGCTTATCATGTAGATAACTTGCTCTTTCCCACATGTACACACATACATTCCTCCACATTTACTTACGCTCTCAACTAGGGGAGGAACAGGGGCCAGTCCTGGGGATGGAGGAAAGCTCAGATGAGGGCTCTGCGTCAGAGGCACAGAGGGAGTTAGACAGCAATGAGGCAGAAGAACAGCTGGAGCCTGTTCCCAGTGTGCGCATGCGCAGAGCTCAGAGAAAATAGGGTCGACTTGGGAGTAAAGCCACACCTTGGAGGTGATTGACCCCTCCCATAGGAAACAAAAGAGGAACGAATGGGGAGGGGGCTTTTGCAGAAAACCATTCGTTCATTCGGTCGGTTCAAGATTGGCAAGTTTTCTATGTGATTTTAAGAGACTCTGTGCCATGTTTGCCTTCCCCTGCGTTTGAAACTACTGTATTTTTCAGAGTATAAGACGCACCAAGCTTATGAAGAGGCTAATTTTTTTTAAAAAAGTAGTTGCACTCTGTAGACTTCCCAAAAATGGTTTTTCGTGAAAATGGGCCCGTTTTTTGTCAAAACAAGGGCATGCATAGCATTTAGGAGGCTTCTAAAGTGCTGCTGGGGCTGTGAGTTGGGTGGGCAAAATTGAGCAAAAAACGGCCCGTTTTTCACTCATTTCTGCCTTCCCCAGCTCCCAGGAGTACTCTGAAAGCTTTCTAAAGGCTATACACGGCCATTTTGGTGAAGGGGGGGAGTTTTGGGAGGCAAAAAATGCTGTATTTAGTGTATAAGAAGCACCCAGATTTTCAGCTTCTTTTTCGAGGAAAAAGGTGTGTCTTATATTCCAAAAAATACAGTAGTTATCTGGCAGCTCTCCAAGCAAGATAAGGTTTGTGCTGATAAATATTCCTCTGAAAGACTGTTTAATAAGCCTTGCTGAGTGTGAATGAAAGGAATTCACAGTCGTGTAAATAAAAGAGGTTTCCTTCTTGCTTTCTAAGGAAGCCTGGCTCAGAACAATCTCTCTGCTTCTCTTCCCACAGCCAAAAAGATTTAGAGAGCCTTAAGGCCGAGGTACAGAGACGGCAGCAGCTGCAAGAATCCTTCCGGAGCAGCGATCAGCCGGAGACCGAAGAGAAGCCCCCCGAAGAGGAAGAACGAAGCCAGCCCGTCCGTCCCAACACCCCTTAGAGCTTTAAAGAGCTTTTTAGTTCACTGGTCCTCACCACAGAATTTGCCCCAGGTGATTCAAGCCTCACCCTGGGACAATTTTGGCAATGTTGTTTGTTTCTGGGGAGGGATAATTTTTTTTTGTTTTTGTTTGTGTTTGATTTGCACTGGTACAATGAATTTACAATGCAAAAGAACAAAATTTTGAGAAATGAAGTCTACCTGTCTGTAAACGGGCCACCCGCAAGCATCTCAGGTGGCGTGGAAGAGAGCAGAAGGTCTGTGCCCCCCAAACGGCCCAACTACACGTAGACCAAGGATGCCACATCGAGGTGGCGAGAGAGGAAGAAGAGGGGCAGGAGATGTATGTTGCGTGTATGTGTGTGAGTGTATCATCCATCCATTTCTACTGTGTACATAAGAGATTTAATTCCAAGTGAGGGATAATATAATATTTCTCAGGTCATTTTTATGTTGACTTTTAAAAAGAAGACATTTAACTTTGCAAAAATCTTTGGCCATCAGCCCACCAACTATTGATTTTAGAGTGTATTTTTTCCCCTTCCCCTTCTTTCTTCCTGCCTTTAAGCCTCGGGCCCCTTAAACACTGTTTAGGTGTCTGCAACATTATAAATATTATATATTAAATATAAATTCAGCCATATTTTTATCGGAATATCAATTTTTTTAAAAAAAAGCCCAAATGGATTTGGTTCGGAAGAGAGAGAAATTTTAAGGCGTGTTAAAAAAAAATCCCTCCTTATCTCTCCCCCTCTTCCTTCCCCCCACCGCGCTCACATTTAGGAAGAAAAAGCCACTGTGTTCCATTCAGGTGCCACGTTTAGCTTTATTTTAGGGGAGGGTAAAAAAAAAATACAGGGAGCATTTTATTATTGTGGTTTGCAACTCGTCATGTCCCAGGAAAAAGCAAACAGTGCCTCAATAAATTCCTTTGGGTTTACACGAGATGGAATAAGATGAAAAACATCCCAAAGAAAGTACAGGAACCGGAATGTTAAAAACCCCACTTTTAATATTGGTTGAACGAAGGTGTCTCCTTCCCTCCCTCTCCCGCCTCCCAGGCATTTGCAAGTGAATGGTTAAACCTGGAGCCCAGAGCGATGGGAACGAGAGTCCCACTGACTTCCACTGACTGCCACTTAGTTCCAGAACTTGGGAAGAAGGGCTGATCGTTTCGTACCACCCTTCGATTCTGCCAACTTCCCCATCACTGCACTGTCCCGCACCCACCTGCCTCTTGGCTAACCCTCAGTGCCTGTGTGCTCTCCCTGTCCCCCCCCCCAACACCAATTCCGGAGGAGGGGGGGGAAATTTGCACGAAAGGAAACTCATTTGCCCAGAGCGTCCTTGGAAAAGAGGGTGGGATTAGGAAGTGGGTGGGGGAGAAGCAGTGGACACATGTAACCAAGAACACCATCCCTGGAGAAAAAGAACCACCAACAACTGCCCCAGCAGTAGAATCGAATCAATCAATGTCTCTTTTATTTCTAAGGTTTATCTGTGAATGTATTAAAAACCAAGAATCATGAATCTAATGCTGCATCTGCTTTCATTTCTCTTCTCCCTGTGCGAAGCCACAGATTTTCCCCAGGTATTGAAGTACAGGTCCGACGTGTGTTTTGGGAGTGGGGGGGGAGCTGGCTGTCTCTCTTCTCAGAGCTTGGCCTTGGGACCAGTCCTGCTTTCCAAAAAGGCAGTCTCCAATCAGGGGTGAAATGCTACCGGTTCGGGCCGGTTTGTCCGAACCGGTAGTAAAAATGCTTTAAAAAAAGTTCGTTTTTTTAAAAGTTCCAATGATCGCCGGCACAGCTGATCGTCAGAACTTTTTTTTTTTTTTTTTTTTACTTTTTAAAGCATTTTTAACTCCCGAACCGGGAATTTAAACATGCTAAAAAAAAAAAGTTTTTAAAAAGTTCTGACGATCAGCTGTGCTGCGCGATTTATATTCGCTAGAAAGCAGGAAATCCTGCTTTCTAGCGGAATCTAAATCGTGCGGCAAAGATGTTCTCCCCGCCCCCCCCCCCGCTGTTCTACTTACCTTTGCAGACTCAGAAAAGGCTTCTAAGCCCCTGCAGTGCGCATGCGCATTGGTAACAGACTTCCCTATTCTATGGGAACAGAAGAAATGGGACATTCCTGCCAGGGTACACATCTTAGCCAACACTAAAAATGTGTTGTTGTGGACAGGTAAAAACAATGCTGTTCAGAGTTGTCCAACTCCACAGGTACTTTGCAGACATATTAGGCCTCAAAATGTGTCTCCCCTGCCCCGAAATCCAATAAGAAGAGTGTTTAGACGATGCCGTAATCCAGCCCTTCTCAACCGAGGACCATGTGAGGATGTCTGGACTTCAACTCCCAGAATTCTGTTGGAAGGAAGCTCTCAAGGTCTTCAAGTGGCCAAAGTTGAGAATCCTGTTCTAGTTAAATTTTGCAATACAGCTAATTCCTCAGCTTATGACCATACTTGAGCCCAAAATTTGTTGCTAAGTGAGACCATTATTAAGTGAATGTTGCCCCACTTTACAGCCTTGCCACAGTTGTTAAGTGAAACACTGCAGTTAAGTGAATCTGGTTTCTCCAGTGACTTAGCTTGGTAGAAGATTGCCCAGGCGCTGCAGCCGTCATAAACGTGACTTGACAAGCATCTCAATTTTGATCCGATGACTAATGGTTGTCTGAAAAATGGTCATAAATCACTTTTCAGTGCCCTTGTGACTTTGAAGTCACTAAATGAACTGTCGTAAATCAAGGACTACCTGTAATCCTCAGTTGTAGTTATCCATTCTGCTTAAGCAGAATCCATTCTACTGTGTGGCAGTGAATTAGATTGGGGGGGGGGGGGCTTTCTGAAATAAAGTAAGAAGCAGTAATACAATACAATAGCAGAGTTGGAAGGGACCTTGGAGGTCATCTAGTCCAACCCCCTGCCGAGGCAGGAAACCCTACACCACTTCAGACAAATGCTTATCCAACATCATCTTTAAAACTTCTAGTGTTGGAGCATTCACAACTTCTGGAGGCAACTTCTGTTCCACTGATTAATTGTTTTAACTGTCAGGAAGTTTCTCCTCAGTTCTAAGTTGCTTCTCTCCTTGATTAGTTTCCACCCATTGCTTCTTGTTCTACCTTCAGGTGCCTTGGAAAATAGTTTGGCTCCCTCTTTGTAGCAGCACCTGAGATATTGAAGGACTGCTATCATGTCTCCCTTAGTCCTTCTTTTCATTACACTAGACATACCCAGTTCCTGCGACCGTTCTTCATATGTTTTAGCCTCCAGTCCCCTAATCATCTTTGTTGCTCTTCTCTGCACTCTTTCTAGAGTCTCCACATCTTTTCTACATTGTGGTGACCAAAACTGGATGCAGGATTCCAAGTGTGGCCTTACCAAGACATTATAAAGTGGTATTAACACTTCACGTTATCTTGATTCTCTCCCTCTGTTTATGCAGCCTAGAACTGTGTTGGCTTTTTTGGCAGCTGCTGCACACGGCTGGCTCCTATTTAAATGGTTGCCCACTAGGACTCCAAGATCCCTTTCACAGTTACTACTGTTGAGCAAGATACCACCTATACTGTACCTGTGCATTTCGTTTTTCTTACCTAAATGTAGAACCTTACACTTTTCACCATTGAATTTCATTTTATTAGATAGTGCCCAATGTTCAAGTTTGTCAAGATCCTTCTGTATTTTAAGCCTGTTTTCTGGAGTGTTGGCTATTCCTGCCAGCTTGTTGTCATCTGCAAATTTGATGAATTCCCCATTTATTCCCTCATCCAAATCATTGATGAAGATGTTGAAGAGTACTGGGCCTAAAACAGAGCTTTGGGGTGCTCCACTGCATACTTCCTTCCATGTAGATGCAGTTCCACTGAGGACTACATGTTGAGTGTGGTTGGTCATCCAGTTACGAATCCATCTGGTGGTGATGCTGTCTAACCTACATTCTTCTCCTTTATCTAGTAGTGGGTTATGGTCTACCTTATCAAATGCCTTACTGAAGTCCAAGTGAACTATATCGATGGCATTCCTCTGGTTCACTAATTTTGTCACTTTGTCAAAGAATGCAATAAGATTAGTCTGGCATGATCTGTTTTTGACCAACCCATGTTGGCTTTTGGCTCTTACTTTGTTTGTTTCTAGGTGTTCACTAATCCGTTGCTTGATTATCTTTTCCAGAATCTTCCCTGGTATTGAGGCCAGGCTGATAGGTCTGTATTTATCAGCCTGACCTCAATACCAGGAAAGATTCTGGAAAAGATAATCAAACAACGGATTAGTAGAGAACATCCAACTTCTGTTTTGCACCCTTCTAATGGGACGCGGTGGCTCAGTGGCTAAGACGCTGAGCTTGTTGATCAGAAAGGTTGGCAGTTCGAATCCCTCCACGTAACGGAGTGAGCTCCCGTTACTTGTCCCAGCTTCTTCCAACCTAGGAGTTCAAAAGCATGTAAAAAATTCAAGTAGAAAAATGGAAACCACTTTTGGTGGGAAGGTAACAGCCTTCCATGTGCCTTAGGCATTTAGTCATGCCGGCCACATGACCACGGAGACGTCTTCGGACAGCACTGGCTCTTTGGCTTTGAAACAGAGATGAGCACCGCCCCCTAGAGTCAGGAACGACTAGCACATATGTGCGAGGGGAACCTTTACCTTTTAATGCACCTCATTTTCCAATTTTATTTACTGGAAGGGAGGGAGTTTGACTCTCCTGCCTACATAGCAGTGGTGGGTTCCAGATCCCGCTGCAACGGGGCCTGGTGTCCACCACGTGAACACACGTAGCATGCGCACAGCACATGTACTTACTGCCCGCGATGGTCCAGCTGCTCGGTGGAGTGTTGCGCAGGCGCCGTATGCTCCATGCACATACGCGAAAGCCCCACCCGATCAGCTCAAATAGCAGTAAGGTGGGCGGGTGGACCCTCCGGGGCACCGTAACGGAACGGTACTTGGTGCTCCCAGCAGGCACCGGTCATATCCCACCACTGCTACGTAGCATCTTATAGCCTTGTGGAAGATCCAGAAATATTCCACTCAAAGAGTCTCTTCGAACTGCGATTGGTAGCAAATACATTTGATGATATTAATAAGAATCCGAGCGGGCCAATTTGCCAGCTTCACATTTGTGGGTTTGTGATGGCCTTGTGAGGACACAACAAATGATGGATGCTCTAGAACAGGGGCGTCAAACGTGTGAAATCACGGCACATATTGGGACTTATTTCCTCCTTCGCTACACTTGGCATGGGCATGGCCGGCGCATGACGCATTTGCGCTGCATGTTTTTACAGTCCTGCTACAGAAAGATGGCAGGATGCAAACACCTGGGAAGAATTCTCGGGAGGATTTGATTGAAGGGGGAAAGTGCACATTTGATTTATCTTTGGGAACATTTGGGTCCATCTTTAATATTGGAATGCTGGGGGAGAACTTTCTGGCAATATTTTCCATCTTGGCTGGTTTTACTTTTCACGCAATTGCAACCTGGCTAACAATGTGTTTGTTGGCGGCGCAGTAGTTAGAATGCAATAGCATTGCAGGCTGAGTCTGCCAACTGCCAGAAGTTCGATCCTGACAGGCTCAAGGTGGACTCAGCCTTCCATCTTCCTGAGATCAGTAAAAAGATTGACCCAGATTGTTGGGGTCAATAGACTAAACCACTTAAAGAGGGCTGTAAAGCACTATGAAGCTGTATATACCGTAAGCCTTAAGTGTTCAAAGGATTGAGGCCTTTGGACGATGGTGGGAAGGTAACAGCGTTTCGTGCACCTTCGGCGTTTAGTCATGCCGGGCACATGACCCCAGGGTGACCTTAGGATACTGCAAATGGCTGTAGTGTGGCCCTGTTGCTGAGTGTCCAAATGTGACCATATAGAGGGGGCCCAATCAGAACTTTGAATCCAGGCTATTTTTCTGGTTGGTTGTAATTTCGAATAACGACTAAGCAATTGGTTGTAAATTGAGGACAACCTAGAAGAGCCAGTCATTCCAAGTTTTCTTTGCTTATTATTTCGCGCGGGGGTGGGGGGTGGGGAGAAGGAAAGCCAACAACTTAAAGAGAGATACAAATACTGTCTCTATGCTGTCAACGGCCGAACGGTTTGTTCAGAAATGATTATTCCAAAATGAGTTGTTACCTTATTCATAAAACTGGCGTTAATCAAAAGTTACTATTTCCTGATGTAGAAAATTAAGGCAAAGATAGGAAAAACCAATTTATTGGAGGAGACGGTGTGGGAGAATCAATACTAATTAGGTTAATTAAATGGTGTCTGCTCCAATTAACACCATAATTCATTTGGGTTAGTTTAATTTGGGTCAAATCGCTGCTCTGAGGCTTTCCACTAGAAGTTAAAATGCATTCCATTTATTCCTGCTAACCATTAACCTCACAGGCACGGAAATCTGTTTCACTTTCCAGATAATATATGCCCGGGCAATTCACCCAACATGCCCAGTCTTGCCTAGCAGATTCATCAAGCCACGAGTGTGTCCTCTCTGTGATCTAAGCCCTGGAACAAACCCTTGTAGCCAGGAGTGCTAGTGATTAACACATGTATTTGCACAACTTAAATCTGATGACCGGACTTTTCTTAAGAGAGTTGCAGGCCTTTAGGTATTGCGTGACTTAACTCCATGTGTTGGGATCATATCAGAGGTGGGATTCAGCCGGTTGTGACCAGTTCTGGGGAACCGGTAGCGGAAATTTTGAGTAGTTCAAAGAACCGGTAAATACCACCTCTGGCTGGCCCCGCCCCTATCTATTCTCTGCCTCCCGAGTCCCAGCTGATCAGGAGGGAATGGGGATTTTGCAGTATCCTTCCCTTGCCACACCCACCAAGCCATGCCCACAGAACCAGTAGTAAAAAATATTGAATCCCACCATTGGATCATATATTGGAAAACCATGGAGTTCATAATTGAAAGGGACCTTGGAGATCTTCTAGTCCAACCTCCTGCTCGAGCAGAGGAGCCCATACTGTTCTGGACAAATGGCTGCCCAATCTCTTCTTACAAAAACCTCCATTGATGGGAGCGCCCACTTCCGAAGTTAGGCCAGTCACTGTTGTAGCAACCATGGGCAGGTAAATGCTCCTTCTCCACGACTGTATCGCAATCTGTGTTGTATCTGGCTTGTTGCTCTGGTCTCCCTAAGATTTACTGTCCTGGGATATCTGCAGGGCAGGGCCCATTGATTGAGTAGGCACTGCTCCTAAGGGGAGCAGATATGCAACACCAGTCTCTTGCTACACCTTGATGGAGCGTGTAAAATCATGGCAAAAGAGTTTTTGCCCAGCTTCGGCAGGGACACCAACTGCAGCCCTTCCTGGAGCAGATTATACCTTCATCATCCCACAGAATTCTGGCATATGATTTCCATGGGGCTGTTTTTTTAAATTCACTTGGACCTTACCACTGATCTGAAATGCAGCCACCCGCACGGACTGGCGCCACCTACTTATTAGTTATTGCATCCATCCTGCGGGATACACCAATTCTCATTAAACTTTGGATGAAATCTGGAACGAACTCCCCGTGGAGATTCGGACCCTCACCACCCTCCAGTCCTTCTGTGCCGCTCTAAAGATCTGGCTATCCCGGCTGGCCTGGGGTTAAGATTCTAACCCCATTCGAATTGTGTGACTGTTGTGTTTTCTTTTTAATATGTTGTATTGTCTTCATATTAGAAATTGTCTGTCTCCACCCCCCCTTTTTGAACTGTGAGCCGCCCTGAGTCCCCCCAGGGAAAAGGGCGGCATACAAATAAAGGGAAATAAATAAAAATAAGATGCTCATTTTCTTTTAAAAACCCATCCATGGTCTGGTGCCCTCGGGATTGCTTTCCTCCAGCTTTCTCCAAGGAATTCCTTCCAGAACCTGTCTGTGATTCTCTTAATTTTTGCAAGATGACCAGCACTGAATCTAGAACCATTTCTCTGATTCTGGTTCCCATGCTTGATCTAAAATAGCTTCCTTCTGGCTACCAGATCCTTCCCAAACATAAAGGTCACTCTGGGAGGATCTTTGGAGAATGTGTGTCACCTGTAAACCACATTTTATTAGGTAGTTATTTATCTGGTATTATGGAGTGATGGCTAACCTTTTTCTAAGGGCGTGGCAAAATTGTGTGTGTGTGCACTATTGCATGTCTACCCCACCCACCCCCGCATGCACGTTGCAAACCTGCTCCCCCCCCACCCCCGGAGGCCCTCCAGAAGACGGAAATGGATCATTCCCAAACTTCCAGTTGAACCCTGGGGCTTGTTTTTCACCCTCCCCAGGCTCCAGAGGCTTTCCTGAAGCCTGGGGAGGGTGAAAACAGCCGCCCACATTCCTCCAGAAGACGCTGAGCTTCTGCATCAAAGTTCGGCAGTTGATATATCTATATTAGTTTTTAGGGACGTAGTGGCTCAGTGGCTAAGACGATGAGCTTGTCGATCAGAAAAGTTGGCAGTTCGGCGGTTCGATTCCCTGGAGCTGCGTAACGGAGCTCCAATTACTTGTCTCAGCTTCTGCCAACCTAGTAGTTCAAAAGCACATAAAAATGCAAGTAAATAGGAACCTCCTTTGGTGGGAAGGTAACAGTGTTCCGTGTGCCTTCGGCGTTTAGTCATGCCGGCCACATGACCAAAGAGACGTCTTTGGACAGCGCTGGCTCTTTGGCTTTGAAATGGAGATGAGCATTGCCCCCTAGAGTCAGGAACGACTAGCACATATGTGCGAGGGGAGCCTTTACCTTTAGGCTATTGTTAAGTCTGACAGACCTCACCATAGATACATCATCAGGGCCTGGAGGCAACGGCTAGTCAATCTCTCTCATATGCAACATCCATACATCTCATTCAGCAAGAATCTTTCTCCCAAACGGATTCTATTCTATCTCAGCACTGGCCAGGGGGCCGATTTCAGTTTTACTTTTAAAGGATCTGCTCCTTGCAATGCAAAACCTGGTAAAACCAAGCCTACTGCTCAGCCTCCAGGGAGAGTGCTTTCTAAGCCCCTTTCCCATCCATGTTGTTTTTCCTCAGCTCTAGCGTGGAACTTCTCCCGGCATCTGCCAACCTAGCAGTTTGAAAGCATATAAAAAATGCAAGTAGAAAAACAGGGACCACTTTTAGTGGGAAGGTGACAGCGTTCTATGCGCCTTCGGCATTTAGCCATGCCAGCCACATGACGTCTTCGGACAGCAAGACTTTTCAGACAGCGCTGGCTCTTCGGCTTTACGGAGATGAGCACAGCCCCCTAGAGTCGGGAATGACTAGCACATATGTGCGAAGGGAACCTTTATCTTTAGTGTGGCACTTGGTCTTGCTATAGGCATTCAATCATTAACACAAAAATGCAAGTCTCTCCTTGCAGGTTCGACACTGGTGGTAGTGGAACCCCCCGAGGGAGTAACGGTTACTAGGAAAAGGGCATTTATTTATAATTGATTAGATTGCTAGTGTTGCTTGTTTTGACCCAAGAGCAAAAGGCAGCGTAGATAGCAGTGCCTTCCCAATTCCCCCCTACAACCCCCACACATCCCCGGGGGTAACAAGGATGTTACCCCCGGGGATGTGGACAAGGCCATGAGAGCTGTAAGTACCTCCACCTGTGTTCTGGATCAGTGTCCCTCATGGCTGGTTACTAACTGCAGTGAGGTGACACGAGGCTGGATCCAGGCGGTAGTAACCGCCTCCCTTCGGGAGGGGAACTTCCCCGCCGCACTGAAAGCAGCGGTGGTGAGACCCCTCCTGAAGAAACCATCCTTGGATCCAGCTGTTCTTAATAGCTATCGTCCAGTCTCCAACCTTCCCTTTCTGGGGAAGGTTGTTGAGAAGGTGGTGGCCTTCCAGCTCCAACGGTCCTTGGAGGAAGCAAACTATCTAGACCCCTTCCAGTCAGGCTTCAGACCCGGTTACAGCACAGAAACCGCTTTGGTCGCATTGATTGATGATCTCTGGAGAGCCAGGGATGAAGGACATTCCTCCATCCTGGTCCTCCTTGACCTCTCAGCGGTTTTCGATACCATCGACCATGGTATCCTTCTGCGACGACTGCGGGAGGTAGGAGTGGGAGGCACCGTCCTACGGTGGTTCTCCTCCTACCTCTCGGACAGGTCGCAGTCGGTGTTAGTGGGGGGGCAGAGGTCGTCCCCTAGGCCCCTAAATTTTGGGGTGCCTCAGGGTTCGGTCTTATCCCCCCTACTATTCAACATCTACATGAAACCGCTGGGAGAGATCATCCGCAGGCACGGGATTAGATACCATCAATATGCGGACGATACTCAATTGTATCTGTCCGCCCCGTGCCAACTCAATGAAGCGGTAGACGTGATGAGCCGGGGTCTTGAGGCCGTTATGGACTGGATGAGGGTTAACAAGCTTGTGCTCAACCCGGAAAAGACCGAGTGGCTGTTGTGTTTTCCTCCCAAAGATTTGACTAGTATTCCACCACTCAGGCTGGGGGGTCAAATTTTATACCCCTCAGAGTGGGTTCGCAACTTGGGAGTCCTCCTGGATCCACAGCTGACATTCGACCACCACTTAACAGCTGTGACCAGGGGGGCATTCGCCCAGGTTCGCCTGGTGCGCCAGTTGCGACCCTACCTGAATCGGGAGGCTCTCACAACAGTCACTCGGGCCCTTGTGACCTCTAGGCTGGAATACTGCAATGTGCTCTACATGGGGCTGCCCTTGAAGAGCATCCGGCGACTTCAGCTAGTGCAGAACGCAGCCGCGCGAGTGATTGCGGGTGCACCTCGATTCACCCGCATAACACCTATCCTCCGCGAGCTGCGCTGGCTACCTGTCGATCTCCGGATGCGCTTCAAGGTGCTATTAGTCACCCATAAAGCCCTACATGGCAGTGGATCTGGATACTTGAGAGACCGCCTTCTGCCAATTACATCCCTGCGACCAATAAGATCCCATAGATTAGGCCTCCTCCGCATTCCATCAGCCAGCCAGTGTCGGCTGGCAACTACAAGGAGGAGGGCCTTCTCAGCAGTTGCCCCGACCCTTTGGAACGAGCTCCCCGTGGAGATTCGTACCCTCTCCACCGTCCAAGCCTTCCGCATAGCCTTGAAGAACTGGCTCGCCCGTCAGGCCTGGGGATAAGGATAGCTACCCCTCCCGAATGATGAATGTATGTTGCCTACTATTTTATTATATGTTGTATCTTAATGTCTGTATTCCCCCTTCCCAGTTTCGTGTGAGCCGCCCTGAGTCCCCTCAGGGAAAAGGGCGGCCTACAAATTCTAATAAAACCATAAACCTCGCTACCTCTTGTGCTAGGACAGTGACTAGGGCCAAAATCACCCAGGTAACTCCTACAGCTGAAGGTAAACTTGAATATAAAAATACTGGGTTAACAAGCACAGAAGCTTGCCCCTCACCCAGAGGTGGTATTTAGCCGGTTCGGACCGGTTCACCCGAACCAATAGTGGAAATCGCAGGTAGGCCTGCCCACTTGCCTCGGCTCTATGCCATCCTATTTAGGCATGTTAGCAAGCCACGTGCAGGCAAGGCGCATGCACAGAAGGCTGAGCACATGCGTGGACACGTGTGCTCACCTTTGCGAACCGGTAGAGAAAGTGAATACCACCTTGCCCTATATTTCACTAAACACAAGTGTTGAAATGTTCTTGGCCCAGCAATTTAATCATTATGTCCCTTCAACCTCAAGACTGGACTACTGCAATGCGCTCTACATGGGGCAGCCCTTGAAGAGTGTTCGGAGACTTCAGCTGGTCCAGAATGCAGCCGCGCGAGCGATTGTGGGTGCGCTATGGTACACCCACGTCACATCTATCCTCCGCGAGCTGCACTGGTTGCCTATTGGTCTCCGGATACGCTTCAAAGTGCTAGTTATTACTTATAAAGCCCTACATGGTATTGGACCTGGGTACTTGAGAGACCGCCAACTGCCAATTACCTCCCATAGACCCATTAGATCCCACAGATTAGGCCTCCTCTGAATTCCATCTGCCGGCCAATGCCTGCTCTCGACCACTCGGAGGAGGGCCTTCTCTGTGGCTGCTCCGGCCCTTTGGAACGAGCTCCTCGTGGAGATTCGGACCCTCGCCACCCTTCAATGTTTCGGACAGCCGTTAAGGCCTGGCTGTCCCAGCAAGCCTGGGGTTGAGTTCCCCCCCACTACTCGAATTTGCTGTGCTTTTTTCAACTGTTGTATCACTGTCCTGTTTGTCTTACTTTCTGTATTTGTTTTTCCCCTTCCCCTGGTTTTTGTTCAGCCGCCCTGAGTCCCTTCGGGGAATAGAGCGGCTTACAAATCGAATAAATACCAAATACCAATACCTTCAATTCCTGCTACAGGGAATATATCCTGTGACACCACAGCTATGATTACAGGTAATCCTCAAACTTACGACTGCAATTGAGCCTGGAATTATGGTTGTAAGTCATTGTGGTCATAATTTGAGATACCTGTGACTGTAAGTAAATTTCTGGCCTGTTTTGTTAAGTGAATCCGTTCACTTAAATCGGCTTCTTTTTTGCCAGAAACCAGCAAAAACAAATTGCAAATTGCACACACTGATCACAAAAAGCCACGAGCAATTACAGAATGCCCCAACAGGTAATCCTCAACTTACGACTGCAATTGAGCCTGGAATTATGGTTGTAAGTCATTGTGGTCATAATTTGAGATACCTCTGACTGTAAAACTGACTTACCTGAAATGCAGACAGGCGGCTGTCTCATGCAGTGGGGCTTTTACAGGCCATGAAGCACCTGTTGTAATTGTGGTTGTGAAACAACCAATCATTAAGCAAAGACTACCTGTAAAGTTCTTAGCATTTCTGGAGGCTTATGGGGGCTATTTGTGCATATTTCAAAGGCAGTTTTGCGTAGTGGTGAAGGTGATGGGCTATTAACTGGGAGACTCTGACCTGTAGTTCTCCCTCAACCCATGGGGAGGGGTAGGGGGGCTGTTGTAAGGAAAATAGGAGGCAGAATCATATTTCTTTTTATGACCCTATAATCCAGTGTTTCTCAACCTTGGCCACTTGAAGATGTCCGGACTTCAACTCCCAGAATTCCCCAGCCAGCATTCGCTGGCTGGGGAATTCTGGGAGTTGAAGTCCGGACATCTTCAAGTGGCCAAGGTTGAGAAACACTGCTATAATCCCTTGCTTAGGGGTGGAGTCAAGCAACTGAATGGAGCCGAGCATTTACTGGCCGGATGACCTTCTTGACACCTAAGCAGAGTTCACAGCAGGCATTTTCTCTTTGCACCCGGCTAGAGAAACATCTGTCGCTGCCTAGGATTGAACTCTCAACCTTCCAGGTTGGAAGGGCAGCATCTTCACCACTACCTCCACCACGCTGCTCAGGCAGGATCATTATATAATGGTGGGATGAGGAGGAGGATCACCACCATCACCTTCTCCAAAGGCCTCAGATGTGCTCTTTGGTGCGGAAGAATCAAATTTTGGCAGCCCAGATAGGTAAGGCGCAGACGGGCTCAATTTCCCACCCGAAAGAAGAAGTCAAAGTTGATGCCCGATGCCAAAAGTGGCATTCTGGATCCCCTCAACTCTGGCCTCCCTCGGAGGATGGTGTGTAAATAAAAATGTCAGCAGTGGGTGAAGAGGAGCGCCACTCCTGACGGCAAGGAAGTGCGTGCAACCCAAACTCATTCAGCTGCCTGCCCGTCCCGAGTCATTATCTCCCCTCCATTAACACAACCACATGGCTTCACAGCTCAGATCAATATTGACGCTCAAGACCATTTTACATCTGCTTTTCCCCCTTAACAGCAAGCACGGATGGCAAGCCGTAAGCTCATCCAATCTTTTTCTGCACCTAAACAAAAGAGAAACACGTTTAGTTTTATATTCATTTAATAGTTTACCAATTGGTACAATAAGATTTTTGTTTTAATAGGCAGAAAACATGAATAAATTTTGTTTTACACAGTCTGAGAGCAACAAATCTTACTGTAAAACACAGAGCAGTATTATATACATTCCTTTACTGGTTTTTTTTTTTCTTAAATTTTAATCGTGTCAATATCTTCAGTTAACTCCTACATTCGGGGGTGGGGTGGGGTGAGGAGAAACATTTTCCAATAGCAATTTCTACATCGCTCTTACTGGATTGAAAAAAAAAAGAGAGACGGAGAAAGACTTGTGTCTTGTCAGTGTCAGGATCAAACTTCTAAAACGTGGACAATTTTTTGCTAATTACTTCCAGAAAGAACTTTGGAAAAATTCAAAGGCTGTGCTTAGGACAAGAAAGCAGTTACAAGGACAGAGAGAGAGAGAAAAGAAGGAAGGGGAAACCGACTTAATATTCAGTTGTGACTTGTTAAATCCAGTTCCACATTTTTTTTAAAAAAAATCAACCTTATCCTATTTCCTCCCCAATCACTTTGGCTAACTTTATACACCATCATCAAGAGAGATTTATAGTAGCTAGTACCGTGGGGATATTTTTTAAAAATACATTAACTCTGAAATCATAAATGGAGGTGTCGTTTTTTTCTCTCTCAAATTCGGTCTATTTTACATTCTCAAATGCATTTCAGGATTTTTTCTCTCTCAAATTCGGCCCATTTTACATTCTCAAATGCATTTCAGGATTTTTTTCTCTCTCAAATTCGGCCCATTTTACATTCTCAAATGCATTTCAGGATTTTTTTCTCTCTCAAATTCGGCCCATTTTACATTCTCAAATGCATTTCAGGATTTTTTTCTCTCTCAAATTCGGCCCATTTTACATTCTCAAATGCATTTCAGGATTTTCAAGCCACAACCGTGTGCCAAACCCAAGGCAAAAAATATTATCGTTTTTCAATCGCTTTCGATGGATCGGGGGGTTGTGGAGTCACGGGAAGAGAGGCAGAGAGAGGAACGAGAAAAGGCCGTTTAAGGACGATTTGACCAACTCTTCGACTGACATAAAGGAAGGGAAGAGGCAAAACAGAAAGAGCAGCAGACAGAAGAGAGGGGGAAAGGGATACGGGGGATGAGGAGAAAGGGGAGGACAGTGAAGCAATCGCCAAAAAAGCTTTCAATAGACTACAGTTCTCCACAGCTCTTGACAACTTGCTAGCAACTAGTATTTTGTGGTTTTATTTTTATTTTTATTTTTTTAAAATTTTTATTAGTGCTCTGGGCACATCATTGGTCACACCACACACCAAAGTAGGACGGCTTTGAAAACAAAAACAAAAAAAAAGTGTAAAGTGCAGATTGTTCCAAGACTCCAGTCAAGGGTATCTCATTTTGGTCAACTTTTTAAAACCGGTGGACTTCAACTCCCAGAATTCTGGGAGTTGAAGTCCAGGGGTTTTAAAGTTGCCAAAATTGGACACTCTTGACTTAAGTTTTTGGATTGTGTTCAAACCACCACCACCACCCAAAAAAAAAGGAAAATAAAAGTATGCACTTTTTTTCAGGTGAAAGAACCAAAAAACCTCAACGAAAAAAAAACCTGGATCTAGGACTTTCCACGGGCACAGCCTCAGCTCCTGCAGTTCTGGAATGGTTCAAGAAAAACTGCCTGCGACTGAACGGACACCAGAGAACCGTCTGTACAGGAATCTGGCATTTTGTAGCCACTTTGCCCATCATCGAAATGACCAAATGCTTCAATGGTGAACAATTTTTTTTCCTCCCCCATTTGGTTTTGTGTTGGAAAAAAAAAACGTGGCTTAGTTAACTAGTTAAACCCATAACCATCCCTGAGAATGCTTTACTGATGATGGACTTATTAATTTAAGGGGCAAATTTGCAAGTTCCTTTGCCCCCAAATAAATAGGGGGTGGGGTGGGGAGGCATTTGGCTTCGATTTCTATTTGCTGTTTCTGTAGAAAAACACAATAGTGGTAAGCTCCCATTAGTAAGGTACCCTTGTTTCACTGATTATGTAAGTACAGTTACTTCCACTTAAAAAAAAAAACTATTAAGAGTCACTGCATCTGGCCAAGAAATATTTTTCAGCTGTTAGCAGGAATTGTTTATATGCTCAAAAAAAAAGCGCCATCTTGCTTTAAAATAGAAAACCTCCAATATCCAATGTCTACAAACAGGAAGTTCTTTTTGACCACAAAATGGCAGAACCACATCCAGCCACTATTCTGGAGGTACCTTTGGTCACCTAGTTCCTGGATAAGAAACCGAAATGCCATCAACACACACACACACACAAACACACACAGAAAAAAAAAATCAGTGGGGTGAACCAATATTTGTGATGGAACTTCCTTTTCTCTTGGCCTGCATTTCAATCCTCCAATGCTTCTGTGACTTGTGTTTTAAAGGGACATATTTTTGCTCTTTTTGCTGTTGTTAGTTAATAAGTCATGGAACAAAGAAAAGCAAATCACCATTTCTTTTAAAATAGGTCCAACTGGCAGCTTGCTACATTAATATGTAGGGGATTGGGGGGTAGAAAAAAGATTGGCCTCATTAGTTAAAAATTAGACTTTATGGGGAGTAAACCAGCAGTTGAGCCATAATGCTAAGAAATAGAGTAAGTACATCTATTTAAGATATCAACATTAAAAAAAAATGTCTCCCCATTTTCCATATTGAAATAGGACTGTAGCCCGTATTTCCTCGAGAATAGGTTGGCTTTAAGGAGCAAAAGGTGGTTGTGAAATGATTCAGATCAGTGTTTCTCAACCTTAAGTCACTTTAAGATGAATGGACTTCAACTCCCAGAATTCTGGGAGTTGAAGTCCACTCATCTTAAAGTGACTAAGGTTGAGAGATACTGATCTAAAAACTTGCAAGCTGTCTGTTAGCATATCACTGTTTTTCATTTGCTGTAACAGGAATTTGTGTCGTAATAAGAGCTTGCTACGTTCTCCACAAAACATTCCAAAATGCGGGACTGCTTGCTTTGAGAAGTTACTAACTGGAAAAAGGATGGGAGTGAAGAATTGCCCCACTTAATAAACCTCCAGCAGCTTTTTTTTTGGGGGGGGGGGGTTGGAAGAGGGATGATGGCTTTCCCTACAGTTGGCTTTGCACGAATCTGAAACCATAATGAAAGCCAACCGAGAGACGGCATTGACTGAACCCTCAGGAGTCAACTGGGAGATTCACATCTGACTGCTCCAAGTAGTAGCTAAGGAAGAGCAAGACTAGCAGCCTCCTATAATGGGTTTTGCGTGAAGCTACACGTGGTAGAACGCAAGGATGTCTTGACAAACAAATTGTGGAGAAAAAAAATACACACACATCATACCAAGGTTCTCTTCCTATTTTGCAGCCTGTTAGTATGAACATACTAACTTTCTTCTTCTTCTTTTAAACGTGATAGGAAACCAAAATAAATATATATCCTATTGATTTGGCAAATACCATGACAGGGGGGGAAAAAAAACCAGAAATTTTATTTGTTTCCATTAATTACATTTAAGATTCTAAGTTGCAGCTTTGTTTTAAATCTAGTATCTTTAGATTTCTTAAGCATACTTAAGTGATGTTACAGAGATACGTGTTTCTGAAATAACCCTCCCGCCACCCAGCCGCCCCCAAAAAGAACCCCCGTTATGAGTCACTTAGTAAATAGGCACCACCAACAGTAGAGTCGGGGATTCAGCTTATCCAGTACAGAATGATTTTGCTGTCACCAGTTTAAGTGCCCCTAATTCAACCAACCGGCTTTTGCCTTCTTAGGTCTGATGTGACCAATGCCAGCCCAAATTCTTAAACCTATGGTACTTCTAGACAACGTATGTAAATTTACAGTATACAATTTGGATTCACCATGCATGAATACTTTGTGTGTAACATTTAATAAGCTCAATCTACATCCAGAATAATTTACATGAAAGGACAATATTTATTTTAAACAGAGCTCAATGGGTAACCATGGTATCCGAGTGCATCCAGAGGGAGAGGAAGGGGAGGGAGGGGGTCAGATGTAAATCCAATCAACGGCACTCCCAGACTTTTACTGTTTGATCTACGCTGCCGGTGACCACATAGGGTGCTGTCTTGTGGAAATCTGCAAGGAAGAAGGGGAAAAAGAAAAGAAAAAGGCTAGTAGGCATAGGGTAATTCTACAGAAACTGAATTTTAAAGCTTATGAACTGATATCATTTGGAATGTGATCCAACGCCTCATATCTGCACGAAATTAAAATTAGGTCAGGCAATTTTTTAAAAGGACTACTGAATGAAATGAAATACTGTCATTTCTTATATAAAACATTAATCAATGTTTAATTACATTAATAACAGGTAACTCCTAAAGCAGGGGTCTCCAACCTTGGCAACTTTAAGACGTGTGGACTCAGGAATTCTGGGAGTTGGAAGTCCACACGTCTTAAAGCTTTGCTGACTGAGGAATTTGCTGGCTGTGGAATTCTGGGAGTTGAAGTCCACATATCTTAAAAGGTTGAGCTACTGTCCCAGAGATATGTCTATGGAGACTCTCAGTCATCCAGGTTCACCGTTGTCCCAAAGGTGCTTTTTCATAAAGCAACTGGACCTTCTTGTTTTTCTTTGAAGATGCTTCGTTTCTCATAAAAGACGTTTCTTTAGCTCTGACTGGAGGGTGAAGAATGGAAAGATTTATATGCCATTTATATTTATGTTCCATTCCCCACCCTCCAGTCAGAGCTGAAGAAATTTCTTGGATGAGAAGTGAAACATCCAGTCGCCTCTTGAGAAAAAAGCGCCTCTGGGTGTCCCAGGCCAAATATTTCTTTACTGTTCTTCACTTCCAGGTTTACAGAGATTTGAAGTCATTCCTTTAAGGTGAAGGCCAAGTGCTTGCCAATAAAGCAAAGTTTATACGCTCCATTCAGATTTAGTTAAACAAGAACAACAAGTGAGAACGCAGGCAGGCAAGCTCCTACAAGCTCTGTGCTGGACCCTAAGCAATTCAGAAATGAGTCTGAAGCCTGCCGTGCATCTCTCTTATAAGGTTCTTTGGACTGCAGACACTACTGCCAAGTTATGTATCAAATGCTACAAATCAAACAAATGGAATATGAAAACACACAAGGCTGATGCTAATATAAGCTGCCTCTTCCTATCATGTCCCAAAGGTGCTTTTTTTATTCTTTTCAAGAGGCAACTGGGCTTCCTTGTTTTTTCTTTGAAGACGTTTCACTTCTCATCCAAGAAGCTTCTTCAGCTCTGACTGGATGGTGAGGGATGGAAAGATTCATACTCCTTGCAGACAGCTGGTCATCTGCCTTCTTTTAGAGAGTTGTTAAGGCCACCTGGAGGTTTATCTGTGTCATCAAGGTTATCATGAGTGGTGCAAATGGGTGGAACTGCTGAAAGGACTGTGTTGTAGACTGGAGATAGATCAGGGCTGTCAAATTCCCGGCCTATGGGCCGGTTGCGTCACGTGCTGGCCACACCCACACCCGGTTTAGCGAAGGGGGGGGGGAGTCCCTATACGTTACAAAACGCCATCATGACGATGTGAGTTTGACACCCCTGAGATATATGATGACCTGGATGACAGAGAAGCTCCACAGACATCTTCCTACCAGGGTTCCCAACAGTTACAATTCCTTTTCTTAAGCAACGGATAAAGACATGCTTCCTTTGCTTCCTCCCAGGAACTGTTTCCCTTCCAGCCTTAAGACTCCTGGAGATGTAACACCAGTCTGCCATAGGTACAGTATTCCAAAAATGCTATGGGCAGCAAGAAAGGGTACCAGATTACAAAATAACAAGAGTTGGAAGGGACCTTGGAAGTCTTCCAGGTGCTCAAGCAGGAGACCCTATACCATTTCAGACAAATGGTTGTCCAATCTCTTCTTAAAAACTTCCAGTGTTGGGATTTTTGATTTTGGGGGGGAGGGAATGGAGCTCAAACCATTTGCCCACCAAATGAGAGGAGTGGACTCACTGAAAAAAGATTTTGATGTTGGGAAAGATGGAAGGCAAAAGGAGAAGGGGACAGTGGAGGATGAGATGGTTAGACAGCGTCATCGGTGCAGTGGGCACAGATCTGGGCAGGAGACAGTGGAGGGCAGGGGAGCCTGGCATGCTATGGCCCAGGGGCTTGCCAAGTCGGACACAACTTAGCGATGGAATAATAACAACCAGGAAACAAATAAAATAAAGGCTGACTGTTCTCCTGAGGTGATGATCAGCAAGAGCAGCTCCCTCTAAGAGGGAGGGGGTGGGAACCTGTGATTAATATGTATGCCAACGATTAAAGAAATAACTGGAATTTCCTTGCACCCGCTTAATGCATATACATACCCAACGAGGTAACAAAATGTTCATGCGCGTTAAGAGTCTTCATGCATCTTTTGTTCTTGTAGTCCCAGACACGTAAGGTCTTGTCATCGGCACAGCTCAAAATAAATTTACCACCAGAGTGGAACAGGACACCACGTACCCAGTTATCATGGCCCACCTTTTAAGTGAAAATAGAAAAAGCCCAAAATCACAAGCAGATCACCGATGGGACATCTGGGTAGGAAGAACACAAATCTGAAATCCAGAGTTCAGATCGTGTTGCTCCTTGCCCCAAAATTGGCTCTAGGCTAGAATTAACAGCACGCTGAGCTTCTTGGGTGGAAATGGTAACCTGTTTTTCTGTTCTTCCTTCAAGCTCTCCCAATTCTATTTATTCTGATGTGTGCGCTTGGATTCCTCAGAGAATGCCTGAGCTCACCCCGTAAGAGGCGCAAATCTATTCCCTCGTGTAGCAACTAGGCAGAGTTGCAAAGCAGATGAACAGAGCAAAGGATATTCAGGGAACTTACAAGAGTCATAAGGCACATGCCAGTACTAATGTCCCACATCTTAATGGTCTTGTCTCTAGATCCAGAAAGCAGGAAAGGCCCAGGCTTACCACTCTTCTTAGTCTGTAGGGGAAGGAAGAAAAAAAAAGAATTATTTTGTAAAAATTAAGTCATTCTGTATGAAGTAAGTCAACAATGTAGAAACTTATGTGAAGCTCAAAATGTTTTTCCCTTCCAGATATCCAGGATGAATACAACTTGAATGCAGAAACAGCAGAGTTACGCACACAGAAATTTTGAGTAAGACAGAGTTACTGTAAATTAGATGTCAATGCAGATTGTGTTGAAAGCATAAGGAGGTTTGTTCTTTGGTGAGAATTGAGAGCATTCATTCAATTACTGCAATCACAGAAAAGGGGCAAAATGCCAGGCCAACTTCGTATGTTCTGAATCCTTGCCCGTCATGGCTGCCAGGATCCACCAGAGATGGTTAAATTGGACCGGCCTCAGCAGATGTAAATACACCTATGACTCTTGCTTGTCTGAATGTATTTACACAGACCGTAAATGGATTAGCTTGAAGTGACACAAAAATGTGTGTGTGAGAGAGAGGGGGAGGGAGGGAGAACAAGAGAGAAAGAACAAGACAGAGAGAACAAGAGAGGTGGAGGGGAAACAAGAGAAAAAGGTGGTGCCTGCACACAACCTACATTCTTCAATTTTCTTGAGATTTTACCTCAGCAACTTTTGACACCACTGACCATGAAACCTTGTTACAACAGCTCAGTGGGTTATGAAATATAGGTTCAGTGGAAGTTTTATTCCTATGTGTAGGACTCTCCCCAGAGTGTTTCTAATGGGAGATTTCGCTTGAGTTGTCTATCCAGAGCCACTGGAAGTTGACTGTCTGGAGACTGTGTCATCCTCATGAGATTCAAGTCAATCTCTTTTCTAATGAATCTTGTGCCTTTCTAAGTCAGAGATCCTGTTGACAGGAGGGTTTCAGACCCAGGGATTAGGAAAATGTTCCCTGTGGCAGAAGGTATTGCTTCTTCCAAATGAAGACATGCATAACTGGGTGCTTTCCGTGACTTTAACCTGCCACTAGAAGCATAGTTGCCCCCAGTTGTAAGGAAAATCTATACCAAGCTTCAATGCTCAAGATGGGTGCCTGGACCAAATAACTGCCTGTTATTTTGCTTTTCTGTTTTATTGAATGAATTTTGTTCTTTTTTAAAAATCTTTATACTGTGTTCATTGTTGTTTTTTTTCATGATGGTTGCATGTAGGACTTTCTTATTATTCGCTCGCAAACTGCTCAAGCATCCTCTGGGAGGAACAGAGGTAGAGAAATAAAATAAAAGGAGAACACAGCTACTTAAGGTTCAGCCAATGAACAGAAATTATCAATTTAAAAAAACCCAACCCAGGAAATCTGTCCAATTTAACGAAATATGGCTCCATCGTAAACTTCAGTGCAGTGTTTCTTTTCTTCATTTACACTTAACGAACTGATAACTCTGCCTTTATTGGTTGGGGGCTGTTTTCATTAACAGAGAAGACCTGTTGAGGAGAAGTGATTCTAGAACTGAGAGGAAGATGGTTTGAAGATGTCCCACAGCCAGACTAGGTATTATAATTTTGCCCGTGTTAAGAATCGCTGTGTTTGGGTTTTTTTTTCCTGCCAGTTAGTGGAAGAACCTGACTTGAATAACTCTTGAGTCTCAAAAATAGATCAAATGTAATAATTCACTCATTTTTTTTCTTGTCGAGAACGATATAATCCTTGACTCGGTTGTCCTCATGTGAGTTAGATCCACAACACCCAAGGTATCTGACAGCACCATGTTGAGAGGAGTTTCCATTGATCTTCAGAATGTATCTTTCCCCCTTCAGCTTTTTAACATCCAAATTGAAGGGTTGTGGTCAATATTAGGGTAACTACTTGGGGATTTCTTTTCAGCAGATCTAAAAATAAGATGCCATCAATCTATTCTATCTGAAACAACTCTGCACCAGAACGGAGCGGTTCTTCTGTTCAGACACAATGGGGAAGATATCATTTGTATCATGCACCATCTTCCATTCATCAATGGTAAGGCCTCCCTAATTTGCCTCTTTTCTCCTTTACTCAAGGAGATCCAATTCAGTTAGAGCAGGGGTGTCAAACTGAGCTCCCGAGCTCTGTTTTCGCTGGCAGAGGGTGGCAGGAGGCAGTCACAGCCAGAAACGGAACTCGGGAGCCCATTTTCACTGACAGAGGCACTACAGGCCGGTTCTTCGCTGTTTCCAAGCCAGGCCACATTTAAGCACCCCCATGGGCCGGATGTGGCCCGTGGACCTTAATTTAGAGGTTCACAAGAACGGATTAAGAGGCTCCTTTAAGATAACATGTAGAAATCCAGCATAAACAGGACATGAAACATTAAAGACACTTAAGTAGCATCCAGGTCATAATTGTTGGCATGCTGGAGAAGAAAGCCTGGGGCACCTGACCATATCATTTACTCTTAAATGTCAGAGATTAAAAACAGAACTTCAGACACACAAGGCTACTCTTTAAAACCAGCATTCCACAAGTGGGTTCCCTCCAGAAATGCTTGCAATGCTGACTTGGAATTTTTCAAGGGAGGCTCTCAAACAGAGGATCCACCCTGGGAAAGGCTGATTTACGTTCAGTCAAAATATGAGGTTTGCTAGAACATTCTCTTCCCCCTGTTGACTGCGTGGCCCCTTTTAAAAGCAAAGCTGGAATAAGGTCTTAGTAAACAGATATTGGGAATCTAACATTTTCTTCGGCCCTGGAGGCTGGTGGTTATCATTCCAGAATTGAGCCAGCACAGGCCTGGGGAGAAAAAATAAGGTCAGCTGAGAGAAATGACCACCATAGGAATGCATGGCTATCCTTTTTAGAGACTGAAAAAGTTTCAATTCTGATCACAGTAAAGGCAAACTGGTGGTAATCCTTTTATGGCGCCATTCTAAATGTTTACGCCAAAAAAACCCCCAAATCCCTAGTAAATTACTCAAAGGTGATTTTCCTAAAGGCAACTGGACTTTCTTGGTTTTTTCCCTTGGCTTTTTTTCCTTCAAAACGTTTTGCCTCTCATCCAAGAAGCTTCTTCAGTTCTTTAGCTCGTGACTGGATGGTGGGGAATGGAATATAAATATAAATGGAATATAAATCCTTGCATTCCCCATCATCCAGTCAGAGCTGAAGAAGCTCCTTGGATGAGAAGCGAAACGTCTTCAAAGAAAAACTAGGAAATCCAGTCGCCTCTTGAAAAAAAAAGCACCTTTGGGACAACCATGACCCGGATGATTGAGAATCTCCAGTCATTTAGTAAATGAATTTTCGCAAAGAAGTTGGCATGGATAGGAATAAAACCCAGAAGCCTCCTCTGCGTGTCTTTATTCACAGAAAGGGGAGACAAAATGGTGATGGTACTGTAGGATGGGTTAGGATGGTGAGAGATGCATTACAAACACAAACGTCACACACTGCTTACATCTGCTATAGTAAATGCACTGCAATGCAGTTATGGTTCCCTAGGACAGTGTTTCTCAACCTTGGCAACTTGAAGATGTCCGGACTTCAACTCCCAGAATTCCCCAGCCAGCATTCGCTGGCTGGGAAATTCTGGGAATTGAAGTCCAGACATCTTCAAGTTGCCAAGGTTGAGAAACACTGCCCTAGGAGTGTAGTCAGATTCTCAGGCCAAGCAGTAATTGACCCAAAATGTAGTAATGTGGCCAAGCTATCACTACATCAACCCACTTTCACCATATCCAGAGTCAATTGGCAGAGATGGGTGGCTATTGAAATCAAACTAACAAACAAATTAAAAATCCAGCCTTTTGGTCCTTCTCTTACCAAGCTCTTTGCCTTCACGCCCTAGTAAGTGTGAGACTGAGGATAACGTGATGTGGTTTATTTGGAAAAAAACACTGAGGAGAAGCAACGGCTCCCTTGCACTCACTTCCAACGGGTTGGAAAGCAACATGAAGAGCTTCTGCTGCCGATCTTCTGCCCCGTAGATGAGGAGTAGGTCATTTATTTCATGATTCAGAGCCTCGTACTTAAGGCCCTTTGTATACTATGGCCAGAGGTTACTTCTCGGTGGTGGGCCTACTCAGAATCTCCTTAGAGGCATTCGGTTACGTTTTATTGATGCTTCACTGAAATGCTAAAGCTAAAAACCTAAGGACAGACAGCGTTAACAATCCCTCTGCGGGCCAAATGACCAACTTGTCACTGTTCTGTATTTGAATTTAGTCATTTTTAAAAAACCTTTACTGTAATCTTAATTGTTGAGTCTATGAAAGAAGACAGATACACCATGGCATAATTCATATAGCTTTTATAAGTGGTCAGAATTTTGTTTGTTTGTTTGTTTGTGGAGGGAGGGGGTGTCTTGTGCCTGTTTTGTTAACCATGACCTATAGTTGAAAGTAGGGAATTACAAATGATTTTGAACAAACATTGATATCACTCTCCTGAAACATTATTCAATGGTTTGAATAAACATTAATAGCATTTTTTTTTACAGGAAAAAAATACTGCAAATGAAAAAACAAATTCCACCACCTACCTTAAAACAAGGGTAATCTCCCAAAGTAGCAGGGCTGTGCCCAGACTTCCCCAATTTGATGCTATTTATTCCTCTAAATCAGAGGTGGGGAACTATGGCCCCCTTATGGACTTCAACTCCCAGAATTCCTGAGCCAGCATGGCCGGCTCAGCAATTCTGGGAGTTGAAGTCCACAAGTCATAAAAGGGCCATAGTTCCCCATCCCTGCTCTAAATGTTTTAACCCTATAGCTTCCACAATTCCTCAATGAGATTATATAATTATATTGCAATGCATCAATAGTACAGGTAGTCCTCAACTTATGACCATTTGCTTTACACAGGTCTGAAGTTACAACAGTCGAGAAAGAGTAACTTCTGACTCGTCCTCAAAGACAGTCACACTACTGGAATTGCAATTTGGTTGCTTGGCAACTGGCTTACATTCACAACAGTTGCAGCCTCTTGAGGGTCATGTGATCATGATCTGCAACCTTCCCAGTTGGCTTCCAACAAAGCAAAGTCAATTTGGGAAGCTGGATTCAATTAATGACCATGTGGTTTGCTTAATGGCCACGGTAACATTGGTAGTAAAATCAGGTCCGGTCATGTCATCACTCACTCTATGACTGCATCAACTTATAAGGGAAATTCCAGTCCCAGTTGGGGTCTTAAGTCAAGGACTACTTGTATGATTCACAAAAACATATTCAGACAATCTGATATCACCCATCCTGCTTGCAATGGAAAACATTTCCCATATAACATAATAATAAATTAGAATAGAATAGAATAAATTAGAATAGAATAGAATAAATTCTTTATTGGCCAAGTGTGACTGGACACACAAGGAACTTGTCTCTGGTGCATAAGTTCACGGTGTACATATAAACAGCAAGTAATGGGTCATAGTCATAAAAAGAAGATAAATAAGATTTCCCTTGGAAGAAAATCCAAAGCATGTCAAACTCTCAAGTGGAAAAGTTTGCAAAACCAATAAGGATGTTTCTCAAAGTGGAATCTCTCACCTCAGATCCTGTAGCTTCCAATATGGTGGAATAAGAGCTCTCGGGAGCCCAGGAAATACACTCTACTACATGCTCATGTTCTCTAAGTTCAGCTTTGCACTCCTTTGTTGCTACCACCCAGACACGCACGGTCTGGTCATTAGAACAGCTGGCAATCAGCGTGCCATCCTGGTTAGGTCGTACCATGCGGACCCATTCTCGATGCCCCGTGAAAGTCTTCACACAGTAGCTGTTCACAGGAAAGAAGACATGCCTCATCAGTACAAGATTGCTACAGAGAATGGAACCAATAAAATGGGTGGTCTGAGAACAGTTCAGGTGGCTGCAGGATTCCCCCCCCCCCCCAAGAGCTAACCTGTAGTGTCTTGCCAATTTAGAGATTTTTGTTATTAAACTGGGTTGGGAAGACTATGGGGATTTTGAATAAGCAGACAACAAGGCAATTGGGGGTGGGTGGGAGAGAGAAGTTAAAGAAATAATGATCTGAGTAGGGGCATAAAATGGTCTCGGAGGTTTTCCAGGACAGCCACCAATATCAGACCAGAATACAGAAAGTATCCAAAACCCAACACTGGAGAAAGACGGGAAAACTGAGATCACTTTCCTTGCAAGTCTAAAGAAATGTTGGTATCACACTGGGCTACAGCCTATGAGACAAATGAGAAGAGCTGGGCTTATATAGTACAAAGTTGTTAAATCGGAATTGAGCAACCTAGCACCGCAGGTTGAAGGCAACACCTGGTTTCTGTGCGGAAAGCCAAGGGCCATGTTTTAAAATTGAGACAACCAGGATGAAGTACAAAGCCAGGTGATTTCAATGTTGAGCTGAATGAACACGATCACTCTCCATGCACTGAACGGTTTTTTCCCCTCTGATTTACAAAAGTACAAGGTTTTCAGACATTACATTAAATCAATATGTTTTCCTCCCTGAACAGAATTTCAGTATCACAGTGGCGTAAGAAAAAAAGTAGGGGAGAGGGAGGAAGAATGTCACCAGACTTAGCCCAGAGCTTTATAGAGACAATTTGCCTTTATTTCTCACTTGGTCATCCCTGTGCTAAAATGTAACAGCCACACTGGCTACACAGATTGGTGTGTTCAATACAATTGCAGAGTTGGAAGGGACCTTGGAGGTCTTCTAGTCCAACCCACTGCCTAGGCAGGAAACCTTATACCATTTCAGACAAATGGCTATCCAACATCTTCTTCACTTAAGTTCCTAGTGAACCTTCTGCTTAAGGCGATAATACAGCAGGAATCCACGTTATGAAATATTGGAAAGGGCGTGACCAAAGGTGAGTGTTCAGTATGTTGTCTCCAGGAGCAAACAGAGGCCCTGGTGTGTGGTATTACACAATCAATATGGAAGTTTGTGTTGACAAAGAAAATACTTTGCCTTCCGATATTCCAGGAGAACCAGGAAGCCATGAACAGGTTGGCACGTATTTTAAACAGATTTGGTTGTGTGGTATCCTAACCCAACCACAGGTCAGTCATGTGTTTAAGGTCATCTGATTGGGCAACCAAAGAAAACTTTGTATCTTCATCTGATGAACAGCTTTGTTGCTTCTGCATCAGACTGGTCTTCCCTTTATCATAGCCACCTGGTATAATGCCTAATAGAAGTTGATTCTGGTTTGAATTCTCTACCTTGTCTAACCAATTTTTCTAACCACATTTGTATCCAAAATTTCCTTACTTTTTTACACTACATGTGGTAGTATGTGCCTGGGTTACTTTGGGAGAGAAATTTGGAAATTGACATTGGCCACATCATATAAAGAGAATCTTTATAAAATGTTCTATATGTGGCACCCCCTCCCCCCGCCAAGATTGGTTAAAACGTTTAGCAATATGTCCCCAAACTGTTGGAAATGTAAAAAAAAAATCCAAGTACATACTACTACAGACTGGTCTTCCCAATTACCTGCCTCTTGATCCTGTTAACTTAAGAGATGCTAAGAATTCAATCTGGAGTTTTTCTGTATGAAATGCCGTTTTCCCACTACCAAGCCAATGGTTCATCTGCAATGTTCATCTCATTTCCTAAAAGGCACGTCTAAAGGCGCATAGTTTCGTCTTCATATAAATGTATCTGCAAGCTCTTACCCTGTTTGAATTTCCCACATTTTGATGGTTTTATCCCTCGAAGCAGATACTATATAATCCCCATTGGGCATGATGGCTACTGAAGAAACATTATGATCATGTCCTAGAGGGGGAGGGAAAAAAAGAAAGCAAACATTACGTTCCTTTTGTCACAATGTATATGAATACCATTATTAAATTCACCCCTTCGCACAATTCTGTATGGCACCTAAGTGCCCATCTGGGTGCCCCTCCAGATGTGCCAGCTTATAACTGCCATCAATCTCAGTCATCATGCTACCATATGATAATCCTCAAGAAGCAAACAAGATGGGATGCTGGGGAAAAAAACACATAGTATGCTTTGGCAATTGCCTGGCTGTTATATAGAATGGTTTGTTGCACAGCTTCTGAGGAATAATTGTGGTATACTAATTCAACCTCAAGAATACACATTTTCACCCAAGGTACTTGAGCAAGGAGGTTTGAAGGTTTGAAGGTTTATTGCATTTATATGCCGTCCTATTCCCCGAAGGGACTCAGGGCGGCTAACAAACCCAGAAAGGGGGGGGGGGAGTACAAACAAGGTAACACAACAAACAAGATACAGAGAAGAATTTAAAAACAATCAACAGTCACACAATTCGAGGAGGGGAAGGGAACTCGTCAACCCCAGGCCTGCCGGCACAGCCAGGTTTTAACGGCTTTACGGAAAGCCTGGAGGGAGGTGAGGGTCCGAATCTCCGCGGGGAGTTCGTTCCAGAGGGCCGGAGCAGCCACAGAGAAGGCCCTCCTCCGGGTAGTAGCCAGACGACATTGGCCAGTAGATGGAATCCGGAGGAGGCCTAATCTGTGGGATCTAATGGGTCTTTGGGAGGTAATTGGCAGCAGGCGGTCTCTCAAGTACCCAGGTCCAATACCATGAAGGGCTTTATAAGTGACGACTAGCCACAGCCCCTAAGGCTGTAACCTTGCAGATATTGAAAGAATGGGGAAATAGCAAGGGAGCGGCCTCCTGCCAGAACCCCCAAGTATTTTAAATGAAAGAAAGATTGCTACAGAAATTAAAAAAGGACAAGTGGCACCCTTGACTTCAGGCAACCTATAAACAGTTTTTTTTCCCAGTCCTCAAGACCATCTATTCTTTGACTCTGTAATCAAAGCTACGCCATCTGAATGGGCACCGGGGAAGGATGGTTATATTTTGAATAGCAAAAATTGATTGTCACATTCAAAAAAGGTCACTGCAGGCCTGGAAGAGGGTAGCTGAATAATCATGGGCTGGAAACCCCAAAGAGGACACAGAACTGCTAAAGTGGAAAGGAGGATTACGGAAATATAAAATTATGCACGCTGCTAAAAGTTCTTGGCATTTTCTAAGCTTGGAGGGTTCCCTGCAGACATTTAATTATCAGGCTAGGTAATCTCATCAGTGCATAGAAAAGAGGAATCTTAGCTGTTGCTCATGCTGGCTAAGGCTGGCAGGAATTGGGTTAAAATCACAACACTTGGAGGGTAACCATCTCTTCTCTTCACTCACTTTATCCCCAGGGAGAAAGTTTGTGGATGTTAGCTACAATTTTTAGCTGCTCTTTTTGAAAAATAGCAAACATTTTCTGCCCCTGGGCTAGAAACACTGCTACTCAACTTCCTCCAGAAGCCATAAACTTGTTTTCAGAAACATGTTCTGCCTATTGGGGCTCTTTAAAGACACAGTCAGGAAGCAAAAATAATATTTCTGAATGCCTCTCAGCCACAGTTCTGAAATGGAGAACAGGCAAGTTTTTGATTCAAAGAACTGAAGAGAGAAACAATTTCTTTGCTTTTGAATACACCACAATAGCAAAAATGAACCAAAATGGATGCTTCCCATGGTGACTGAGTTGCAACGGCATCAGATAGTAAACAAACAGTAAGCATTACAGCCTTTTGCTCCCACTCAACGTATTATACTGCAACGAAACCTGTAACATTTTAATACCAGTAGAGTACAGCAAAGTTAAATTGTAAGCAGCCAGTAGTAAGAAAACAAAATACACCGGGCAACATAGCAGATTAGTGACAAGAGTGATTAACATATGCATGAACTGCATATGTTAGGGCTGTGAGTCATGTCTCCCTATGTTTTGCTCCACCCTAGAAAATAATCTGCTAATACATTGGAGAGGAGCTTAAGATAAAACTATGATGTTCATGTGGAGAAGATACTACTGCATGAAAAAGGTTTTAAGGATGTGAGTACTCCTTGCTACACAAAACACTCCAATACATGGGTAATCAAGCTCTATGTGAGGACTAAGCCTTGGGACAAATATCTTGAATGTGATGTCTTCTTGTTCACAACATCATCAGAACAGAGAAGAGGTATATACCTAGTTTTTAATTTCATCTAACTATTGCTAATGATTTTTTTAAAACAATTCCTTACCATGCATGGTTCTGATGCACTCAAAGCCTTGGAAGTCCCATAGCTTGATGGTCATATCTGCAGAACAAGAGGCCAGTAGCTTGCCACTATGGTCGAAGGAAATATCCTGCACAGAATCTGTGTGGCCTTTCAGGGTGCGCTCAAAATCACCTGTCTCATAATCCCATACCTAGGAATTAGAGAAAGGAATTGGTAAATATGCATTGCCAACAAACTATTTTGTTCCCCTACATTTGCTTCAAAAGTACAGTTTGCCCTCGACTTACAACAGTTCCATTTAGTGGCCATTCAAAGTTAAAATGACACTGAAAATGGGCGTTGGTTCTTACCTGATACGCTCATTCTCTGTTGAAGTGGAGACAGCAGCCAGAATAGGGACCATTTATGATCATTTTTCACATTAACAATTGTTGCAACATCCCCCATGGTCAGATGATCAAAATCCAGATGCTCATCAGCTGGTTCATATTTTTGATGGTTGCAGTGTCCTGGGGTCATGTGATTGTTTTTGTGACCTTCTGACACGCAATCAACAGGGAAGCCAAATTCACTTAACAATTGTGTTTCTAACTTTAACACCTGCAGTTATTCGCTTAACCACGGTGACAACAAAGGTCGTAAAATGGAGCAAAACTCACTTAACAACTGTCTCACTTAGCAACCTTTTAAAACATTTTAATACCTATTTATTTGTTAATCAATGCTTATGTCATCTCAATCATGAAAAGATTCTAAATACAGTATCATCAAGTAAGTAAGTAAAAGTAACAAAAGGACAAAATTGACATTAAATAAAAGACGCACATCAAGGAAGGCAACTAAACAAACATACTGGCAACTAACCAGCAACATGGAACCAATTGTATACCAAGCCTGTCAACCCCCCGCCCCCCAAATTATTTATGGCTTTATAAACACCCAAAAGAGTTATAGTTATTTAGATAGCTGTATTTTGAACCACTTGTAGCTTGGTCAAGGGTACAACATGTTGCAACAATCCACACAGGTGGGTACTAAGGCATGAGTGACTGCAAGAGGGCTTCCTAGTTCAAGCAGGCAGTAATATAAATGTGAGAAATAAATAAAAGGGATGTGATTGGTACAGAAGATGAATGTATTATACAAAGGCCCTCCTGGTCATGGCTGCCCTCTCCTCGTAGAGCTGGAGACAAAAGTCCAGGAGAACCACCAAAACTGCATGCCAGTTCTTTCCCAGACAATGTCAATCCCTTCTAGAACTGAAGATGGCAAAATCAAGATGTCAGATCCCTGAAACCCAGACTATTCAGTCTTCCTAGAGCTCAGGCCAAGCTTCTCACCCACAGCCATAACCAGACACTAGGACAGGGCTTCTACAGCATTGCATATTTGGCTAAGGATGAAGATATAGAACTTGGTATGATTGGCATACTGATGGAACCAAATCCCACGCCAGCAGATACCCAATGGTTTCAGGCAGATGTTGAATAAGAGTGTCGAATTCTGTGGGACCTCACAAAACTAACGCCTGGGATCTTTTCCAAGGAGCAACGCCCTAGATTGCCCCCCCCCTCCAAACAACACCAATTAGAAACTCGCCCAAAGGAAGGAGTAACACAACAAAATAGAGTCATCCCCCAAAATATCCAGAGACCATTCAGAAGGACACCATAACCCAGGGGTGTCAAACTGGCGGCCCGCGGGCCAGATGTGTCCCATGCAGCTCAACGAAGGCAAAAAACATTGGGATACATCATGTAACATCAACGTGACACAGCAGGTTTGACACCCCCGTGCCATAACCAATGGTATCAAATGCTATGGAAAGATCAAGCAGGACCACTCTTGGATACACACATATCTATCTCCAAGATCATCTACAAGCAGTCAGTACTGTATGCAGACCTTAGATCTGTGATGGCGAACCTGTGGCATGCGGACCCATATTGGCGGGCATGCGAGTTCAGCTCGCCAGCTGATATTCCGGCCTTCTGGGCCCACCAGAAGTCAGGAAACAGGCTGTGGGCCGGGGGGGGGGCACGCACACATGTGCAGGGTGCAAAGAATTATGGGTGTGGGCACACGCGTGCACAACCCCTCCCCATTCACCCCACTTTTGGCACGCGATGGCAAAAAGGTTAGCCATCACTGCCTTAGATAATTCACTTCTTCCAGAGTCCTTTGAAGTTATTGCACAAAATGTGTACCACATTCTCCATAATCTTCCCCCAAAAGGAAAGACTGGAAACAGATAAAAAGAAATCCCACCAATGCTAGGTCAAGAGATGGTTTCCTGAGGAGAGAGAAGATGACTGTTTCCTAGTAAGCCAAGCAGCCAACACAAGGATGAGTTACCCATCACCTGAAGACAACAGATGATCACTTCTCACAGGGTTTTAAATTTATTGGGAGGGACAAGGATCTAATATGCAGGTGGCAATGCTGACATTCCCCAAAACCTCAACCAGCTCCTCAAAATTTAATAGTAGGGAGAAGATTCTTTTTGGTAGAGAAAAAAAAAGAGGGGCACTAAGATATGTCTTAAAAGGTTAACAACTTCTCAAATTGGATTTAGATATACTTCCCAAGAATTAAAAACAATCCGTTGTTTGCAAGCAACACTGCATACATGACAGAATGAACATTTAGTTTAGTGCTGCTATTCCACTTTGGCATGTCAATTCACACACGTGCATTTTGCAGGAACATACGAGATTCCCGTCACCTCCAAAAGCAGAGAACACTGTCAGCTAAAAATATAAATGGTTGAATCTCTATAGTGCACGTAAGAAGCAAAAAAAGAAAAGAAAAGAAAAGCAGTTTCCTGTCATGATGCTTTTTACCCAGAGTTTCTCTTGTGCTTTTATGTTCTAGTCTCAGGAGCTCTACTAGTCAGAACTCTTGAAGCCACAAAGACATAACAAAAGCTGTTTTTTAAAGCACACTTAACAATTCAATGGTTCGGAGGGATGCATTATGTAATTTCCTCAAAAAAAAGATCATACAGCTTTACTCTGGAAGCACACAAAGCCCCTCAACCTTTTATTTATTTGTGCGCCATTCATTCCAGAAGACTGAAGGCAACTAACAAGCTGAAACATCTCACCTTCCCTCTCCCCAATAAAAAAATCCACCCATAAAATAAACAAATATATGTTGTAATTACACAAAAAAAGAAAAATGTACAAAATATACATCTGTCAAATATTCAAATATACAATCACAGCATGCCTTCTTCCTGAGCCTGATGTGTGTGTGTGGGGGGGGGAATATCAGGACTTAAATCTTCTCCAGAAACCTAGAAGAGAAGCAGCAGGGTGGAGCTCAGTGGAGGAAGGATTTTCAGAGAATTCCTCAAGAGTTCGTTAAGTGAACATTCCAAGTTATCACGGCACTAAAAAAAAGTGACTTATGACCATTTTTTACACTTACAACTGTTGCAGCATCCCCATGGCCATATGATCAAAATTCGGACGCTTGGCAACTAGCTCATGTTTATGACGCTTGCTATGTCCATGCAGAGGTCATGTGATCACCTCTGACAACCTTCTGACAAACAAAGTCAATGGGGAAGCCAGATTTACTTTACAACTGTGTTGCTAACTTAACAACTGCAAAGAAGATCCTAAAATGGGGCAAAAGTCAAGTAATAACCGTCTTGCTTAGCAACATAAATTTTGGGCTCAATTGTGGTCGTAAGTCAGGGACTACCTGTATAATGATCATTAAAATTAGGTTAAAAACAATGGAGATTACTGATTAAAAAAAAAGGCTTCATCCTATGTATCTCTATTGTAGTCTTAAGTGATGGAGCACAGTTGCATGCTAGCCATCTTGACGACAATTGGGCTTTGTTTTGTTGTGTTGTGTTGTTTTTAGAACAACTGCTTAGAAAGAAGTGATTGGGTTCTAAGTGATTTGTTTTAAAAGCAAAGCAAAACAAAACAAAAGAAAGCTCTAATTCTCATCAAGATGCCCAACGTTCATCTGGCCTCCATCACTTAAGACTACAACAGAAATAAGAGTACAGTTCTCCATTTAGGCAAGAAAAAAAAATGCGCAGGTACAGTATAGGTGGTACCTTGCTCAATAGTAGCAACTATGAGAGGGATCTTGGAGTCCTAGTGGACAACCATTTAAATATGAGCCAGCAGTGTGCAGCAGCTGCCAAAAAGGCCAACACAGTTCTAGGCTGCATAAACAGAAGGATAGAATCAAGATCACGTGAAGTGTTAATACCACTTTATAATGCCTTGGTAAGGCCACACTTGGAATACTGCATCCAATTTTGGTCACCACGATGTAGAAAAGATGTGGAGACTCTAGAAAGAGTGCAGAGAAGAGCAATAAAGAGGATTAGGGGACTGGAGGCTAAAACATATGAAGAATGGTTGCAGGAATTTGGTATGTCTAGTTTAATGAAAAGAAGGACTAGGGGAGATATGATAGCAATGTTCCAATATCTCAGGGGTTGCCACAAAGAAGAGGGAGTCAAGCTGTTCTCCAAAGCACCTGAGGGTAGAACAAGAAGCAATGGGTGGAAACTAATCAAGGAGAGAAGCAACTTAGAACTGAGGAGAAATTTCCTGACAGTGAGAACAATTAATCAGTGGAATGACTTGCCTCCAGAAGTTGTGAATGCCCCAACACTGGAAGTCTTTAAGAAGATGTTGGATAGCCATTTGTCTGAAATGGTATAGGGTTTCCTGCCTAGGCAGGGGGTTGGACTATAAGACATCCAAGGTCTCTTCCAACTCTGCTATTGTATTAGAAACACATAGGATGAGGGGTTTTTTAATCCAATAATTTCCATTGTTCCTACCTAATTTAAGTTAGCATAGTAAAATGGGGGTAAAGGTAATCTTCTCATGACCTTCTTCTATTCTAGAAAGAAGAGATAATAAGTAGTAGTAGAAATGTAAACAATTGGGAAAAGAATGCATGTTTTAGTTCCCATCCCCTGTCTGTTACAACCAAACATGATGTGTTTTTGTTATTTTAGTCAATTGGGACAATTAAAAAAAGAAATTAATCTTAAGGCCCAACTTTTGATGGCTTGCATTTTCTCCAGAAGAGAAAAAAAATCTGGAGAAAAACACAAAATACAAATACCTGCAAATAGAAATAGAATTACTTTGGGAAAAGACAGAAAAGCAAATACAGTACCAATAGTAACTGCGCCTTGGATACAATCCCAAAACATCTGGAGCACCACTTGAACTCCATCGGCACTGACCAAATCAGCACCAATCAATTGCAAAAGGCAGCTTTATGTGGAACAGCTTACATCCTGCAACACCACCTTTAGAACCATCAGATTATTTCAATATCCCAGGTTTGGAAAGGCCTCGAAAGGTGGATAAAAATGCTAAATCAAGCCTAAATAGGTGGTTGTGTGACTAATAATAAAAAAAGATATCAAAGGACCTGTAGTCATTATTCAACCATACAGTCTTTGCACCAGATATTTGCTTAACACAGTAACAATAGAGTGTAGAGGTTATGAAGGTCCTACCTTTATTGTAGCATCCTCTGAAGCAGAGACCATAACACTGAAAACTGGATGGAAAATTACTCTTGTGACTGGACTTCTGTGCCCACTTAATGCGTACTTTTCTGGAGGACGGGGAATCCATTCTTTAGGATCTCGCTTCTGACCAAGAGGCCCACCTGATGTAAATTCTTCTTTAGCTTCATTTAATTTGGATTCTAATTCCATAACCTAAGTGTCCAGAGAATCAAAAGAGAGGGAACTAGGAAAGGGTGCACTTAAAAAAATTAAAAAACCCTCAAACCCTATCCTTTTTCAACAGGTTTAGGAATGAGAAAATTTTGTTGTAAGATGGAAATTAACGAATGTCAGGCTTTATTTTTTTCTGATATTCTTTTTTTAGGCAGATGCTGCTTAAAAATCTCAGCACATTTTTCTTCATAGTTATATTCCAATTTAAGTTTCTACTTACTTTCTTTTGTAATCTTATAACTGATGTCCATTTCTTTTCCAAGAGCCCAGCATATTTCTTATCTAATTCTTCATTCTGGAAAAAAAAAGGAGATCAAAGTCATTAAACAAATCAAAGCTTTTTTTTAGGAGCGTTTCCCCCATGCTTGGTTTTTCTTCTTCAACAAGAAAGGAAGAACAACTTCTGGCTTCATGAAAATGTGCAACTTAATGAAGTATCACTACAAATCTACTACTACCGTTTGGAAACCCTACGTAAAATAAAAGCAGTATGACTTGAGGTATCATCCTTGTTACAATGTTAAATGTCAGTCAATACCAAGTTTGCTGGGTTTTTGTGAATGATTTGTAACACTATCACCCACCAGGAGTTATGGGAATTCAGAAGTATATAACTTGAAAAGTCATTGTTAATACTATCATCATATGAACCTATATTGTGCTGATCTGTCATGCAAATATAAGATCTACTTAACTCAGCCATTTTTCCTGCAGCAGGCAATCAGAAGCCTCTCTGAAAAACTCTAAATTCTAAACTCTAGATTCTTTTCCCAGATACCATTTCTCAGGGGCAGACTGCCTGAAACATTATCTAGATGAAAATCAACACATTTCATGCAAGCAAGTCTTAATCTGATCCACACTATAGAAAAATAAAACTGTCAACCAGTGTGCCTTAAGAATGCAGCTACTAAGAAGCTTCCATAGATAAACCTGACAAAAAGCAGTTAAGATTATAGGCAGATTATATAAAATATGCCTAATCCATAGATACAAATGCTTACTTCAGTTGGGGTAAGCAAGCAGGAGGTGTTACGGTAGTTTAAAAACACCAACAAATTGTCTATTACCAATAAACTTTCTTGAATCTCAATCCATATTATCAGATGCATGGAGTATTTTCCTGAGAATTAGATGTATAAGAGCGTTAGGGAGGGAGAGAAGGAAGAAAGCAATAAAAAGCAAGGTCAAATGAAAAATGAAATGTAGAAAATACAGTCAGCAAAAATTACCCACAGATAATGGTCATTAACAGTGCACAGTCTTGAATCAATGAGCTGATTAAAATATGCACTGCAGTAAGAAAACCTGGTCTCTTGTTTATTACTGGGGAACAGTATTGAAATCTCTCAATGTTTCTAACTCGGCTGTTTTGAGATGGAGATACTTATTTTTTTTATTCCTTTAAGAATAGTAGCTATTGCTTGATTTTTAAAATAATATTTTAAATTCATTCATTCATTCTTTGCCGAATTCACTCTCTTCTGGCTTCTATTTTATTCTCTCACGAGGAGAGAATGCCTCCCTCGTGACTGAAATAACAAATATTTACCATATTCAGATTCTCCTTTTTTACCTTTTGGGAAAAATATTTAATGAGATTGATGGATAAGGCGGCACTCGTCTCATCAAGCACTGTTTTCAATTATAGCAGCAACGAGGTTACAAGAGGACATTATCTGAATGAGATGTAGGGAAATGAAATTGGAGCCTCAAGTGAGTATTTTGGTAAGGAAAATGGAATTTGATGTTTTCACAGTCTGGGATTAACATGTATTTAAATTGCATGTAGTCTGAGAGTTGTCTAAAGATCTAGGATATTTCCAGATCACACTGGAAGGTGAATGTAATGTCTTAATATTAAAAAAGGTTAATTTATAAGGATGGCATTCTACATTGCTTAGGCTTTTTTAAAACCTAAAGTATTTTATTATAGAAAACCAATCAATGAGGTATCTTTATAGAACAATAAGTATCTTCTAAAAAGTATATACAATGAGGCAAAAAAGTATTTAGTCAGCCACCAATTGTGCAAGTTTTTCCACTTAAAAAGATGAGAGGGGCCTGTAATTGACATCATAGGTAGACCTCAACTATGAGAGACAAAATGAAAAAAACAAATCCAGACAATCACATTGTCTGATTTGGAAAGAATGTTTTTGCAAATTATGGCGGAAAATAAGTATTTGGTCACCTACAAACAAGCAAGATTTCTGGCTTTCACAGACCTGTAACTTCTTCTTTAAGAGGCTCCTCTGTCCTCCACTCATTACCTGTATTAATGGCACCTGTTTGAACTTGTTAACAGTATAAAAGACACCTGTCCACAACCTCAAACAGTCACACTCCAAACTCCACTATAGTGAAGACCAAAGAGCTGTCAAAGGACACCAGAAACAAAATTGTACACCTGCACCAGGCTGGGAAGACTGAATCTGCAATAGGCAAGCAGCTTGGTCTGAAGAAATCAACTGTGGGAGCAATAATTAGAAAATGGAAGACATACAAGACCACTGATAATCTCCCTCGATCTGGGGCTCCACGCAAGATCTCACCCGTGGGGTCAAAATGATCACAAGAACGGTGAGCAAAAATCCCAGAACCACACGGGGAGACCTAGTGAATGACCTGCAGAAAACTGGGACCAACGTAACAAAGGCTACCATCAGTAACACACTAGGTCGCCAGGGACTCAGATCTTATAAATAATTAGGAAATTTAGATCTGCACACACCCATTTTCTTTGCATCTTTACAAGTTGTTTTTGAAAAAAGATAAAACAGGTTTGATATTCCAGCAAATCTAACTATGTTCAAGAATATTCTCTATGAGAATCTTATACTTATGCCATTCTAAAATTAATCACTAGTCTATTGTAGATGCCACTAATGTGCAACTATTAAACTAATCCAACTGTCCAATTTGAGGAATGATCCAAACCATTGAGGAAACTATTTTACATTCAAATCTTTAAAGAAAAAAAACAGAAAAATCATCTTTTAACTTTCACTGTTAAGGATAAAACATTTTATTTGTTTTTATTTATTATTACAGCTACATGCTGCTTATTTAACTGATTACAGCGACTTTGATTTCCAAACATGTTGTTAATATAGACATAACTATCCATATTGAGTGAAGTCCTGTGAAGATGTGGGCTGGATTATAAATTTCTTTCGAATGTAAAGTGGTGGAAAGCAGACAAAGATGTGTTAAATAATCACATATTAGTACAGAAATTAATAGACAGCTTAGTTGGTATTGTTTTGCATTTTAAACAAAGACTTTGAAGGACAAACTGGTGATTATAACTATTTATAATCTTTCCATTAAAAAAAAAAATGAAGATACAGAGAACTGACAAATGAGATATGCTGTTTTCTCCTGAAAATAGCAATAAAAGGGAATTTTAAAGAATACTGGGAATTGTATTGAAATGCCCCAGATAAATCTATACCTTAATCCAGCTCCAATATTATGGGATTTTGGAGTAGAGTTGATTGGGGGGAGAGAAAGTGTTGAACTAGACAAAGATAGCCCGTTATATTATACTGGAAGTAGCTAAACATTTTTCCATATTTTTGTCTAGTATCTGAAACAAGGGGATATGAGAATGTTTGAATATGGTAATGCAAATATCTTTGATCATTCCTGTTTTAGGCACTGCCTAAAACACCTATTTGGTCATGTTTCTTTCCTATTCTGTAACTCTGTCTAGTTAGTTTAATGGTTTATTTTTATCCTATAGCAGTTTTCATATTATTCTTGCAATTCGCTTCATTATTTAATTAAATGAAAACTGCTATACAGATATTTTAAATGCTCGTACCTATTCTGCTTCAAGATGAGGAATATTATTTCAACAAAGACTGCCCAGAATCTACCAACAGGTAGCTATAACTTTCAAAATCTGGTTAAATTCATCATTAATGCTAAGAGTAACATTAAGACTATAGGACATAATACTATACGGGGGGGGGGGCGCGGGGCGCCATGGCTGCTCTTTAGAAGACCAGATCCTGAAGATGAAACTCAAATACTTTGGCCACCTAATAAGAAGGAAGGACTCATTGGAGAAGAGCTTATTGCTGGGAAAGATTGAGGGCAATAGAAGAAGGGGACGACAGAGAATGGGGTGGCTGGATGGAGTCACTGAAGCAGTCAGTGTGAGCCTAAATGGACTCCAGAGGATGGTAGAGGACAGGAAGGCCTGGAGTAATGTTATTCATGGGGTCGCAATGGGTTGAACACGACTTCACAGCTAACAACAACCGGGGGGGGGGGGCGAACTGCTGACACTATATGACACTGATAAGAGACTGTGGGAAGAATTGTCCCAGCTGGAATATGAGAAATATACTCACCACATCAAGCTCTGCCTCCTTTTTAAAAACAGAGTATGCCTCTTCATAGCCGTTAGAACGAAGATAATCTGCTATCGCTCGATTTCTAAAGAGAGAGATTTGGTTCACAGATTAATATTCACAGGAATTTTGAATAGTGCCCAACAACCTATGTTATCTCCACTACCTGCTCTACCAAAATCAACATGGAGACAAAACTGTCTCCTTTTGTTTGAAAGGGAAATTATGAGTCATTGCGATCCGTGTGTATATCTGTCATAGTTCTGTACAACATAAAACTTACCTTACAGTATATTTATTAGTAGTAACACTAGTTATTTTGCTAGAGAAGAAAAGAAATTAGTCTTTGCCTGGACTTATTAGAAGTTTCTGGCATAACTGTTTCTTCTGTCACCCTAGACTGCTTTACAGAGTTAGGAGTGTTGGATACATGTCTAAATTCTATGCCCATGGAGAACCTATGGTACGCGTGCCACAGGTATCACGCAGCGTCCCCTCTGTATGCACACAAGCTGTCACACCAGTTCAGCTCTGCTGCACCTGCACGTGTGCCTCCCGCTGGCCAGCTGGTCATTGGATCTCTGCTGCGCATGAAGACAGCAGTGTGGGGGGCCGTGTGTGCATGTGCAGGGTGTGTGTGCATGGAGGTATGTGCGCATGCCTGGGGCCACACACACATTGGATTTTGGGGGTTTGTGCATGCATTGGATTTTGGGGGTTTGGGGCATGCCTGCGCTTTGGGCACTTGGTCCGCAAAAGATTAATCATAATTGTTCTATGCAGTGGAGGGGGAAGAATTGTGGACTTCCAACTACCGTATTTTTTGGATTATAAGATGCACCTGACTATAAGACCCACCTAAATTTAGAAGAGGAGGGAAAAAAAGGTTCTCATGTGTCTCACTTTCAGCCCGTTTTTGAGGTGGGGGGGGGGTTAAAAAAAACAGGCCAACAAAAGCCTCAAAAACAGACTTTACAAAGCCTCACAAATGGGCCAAAAAAGCCTCGAAAAGAGGCCAAAAAAAGATCTGAAAACAAACATGCAGAGGCAAAAAAAAAAAAAAAAAATGGCTGGTAGGTGTGCGCAGCTTTGGCAATATTCAGTCTATAAGACATACAGACATTTTCACCCCCTTTTGAGAGACAAAAAGATGCATCTTACAGTCTGGAAAATACAGTAATTTTAACATCCACCCAAAATGACCTTGTAGGGGAGATGGGTGGCATTAAAAACGTAATAAACAGAATCAAAAATAAATCTACATGTAAGTAATTGTAAGGGGGTGGCAGAGCACCTGGCGTTAACACTGCATGTGTCAAGAACATTCAGTTACACATCTTTTCTTTCTTAAACCCCACCATGGGGAAATGGAAATCCTGAATTAATTCCTGGAATTAAAAATGGGCTGGGTGAAAGCCATTAATGTAAAACTTAAATCAGGTTTTGAAAGAATGATGGTACAGATAGCCCTCATTTTACGACCACAACAGGGTCCAACATTTATCCTGCTATGCAAGGTGTTAAGTGAATTTTGCCCCCATTTTACCACCTTTCTTGCTACAGTGATTAAGTGAATCACTGCAATTGTTAAGTGAGTAACACGGTTGTTAAGTGAATCTGGCTTTCCCATTGACTTTTGTCAGAAGGTTGGAAAAGGTGGTGATCACATGATCCTGGGACACCCCATAAATATGAACCAGTTGCCAAGTGTCTGTAAATCATGTGACCATGGGGAAGCTGCAACGTTAAGTGTGGCAAACGGGTCGGAAGTCACCCTTTTCAGTGCTGTTGTTACTTTGAATGGTCACTAAACAAATTGTTGTTAAGTTGAGGACTACCTGTAGAAGGGGAGATTTCTAATTGAAGTAGCTCATTAATGAGACACAGAGGTCAGGATCTTCCTTGAGCTAGCAGATTCAGATCTAAGAATCTCCCCTGTATTCCCAAATAGCAGCTCTGGCACTGCACTTTTTCCTTGATAACTGAGATTAGTCTCAGAGATCTCCCCATCTAATCCTTCTCTTACATCAGTTTGCTGCAGTACACACAACTGATTGAAAGTCTGAGCTGGTCCAAAATATCAATGTTGCAATTTTGTCTTATTCCAGCTGCAAATATTAGGCAACATCAGATCTAAGAGATCTGTCTATATCCAGGCTCAGCGTAGTGCTGGTCCTGATCCTGAAGCCCTATCTAAGCCTGTTTGCAAAGATAACTTTCCCATTCACATGTACTAGAATTATCCATGCACTATCGACAGAGCCTGATATACAATTGGATCATTATGATTTTAAAAGCTGCTAATTTTTTTGGCAATTGGGATTACTTTATTATTTTCCTGCCCAGAACTCATACAGAAATGTAATCCAATTTTGGTTAAATGTTATTTTTTAAATGAAAGTAATATAAATACAATTTTGGTCCCTTCTGGGTTCCCCCCACTCTAAGGAAGCATAAAATAAATGCAACTATTATTCCAATCAATCATGTAAGGGATGCAGATTGCTATTCTGTAGTCTAAAAAAAAAGCTTTTTCTGTTCCAAAAGATTTGCTGGTAAAAAGCTGGTAAAAGCAGGTTGAAGTAATAAGGACAAAAGACACCGAATTTCAAAAAGGGCTATGATGGCTGGCAGGCTGTTACCAAAATGAAATGGCATTACTTGGTTTATTGAACCAGGACAGCAACCTGATCAGCAATTAATTGACCATCAACTAACCCTTTGATTACTACTGAGAGACCATCAACAGCAATAGCACTTAAGACTTCTATACGGCTTCCCAGGGTTTTACAGCCCTCTCTAAGTGGTTCACAGAGTCAGCCTATTGTCCCCAACAATTTGAGTCCACGTTTTATCGACCTTGGAAGGATGGAAGGCTGAGTCATCAAGCTAGCAGAATGGTTTTCTTCATTTTATACGGCAATATTTTTGCCAAGAAATAACATCCTTGTTGAACAAAACTGCCTTGGTAAATCCAGAACTTGTTTAAAAGCTCTTTTTACACACACACACACACACCTACTGAATATGTCATCTTGGAACAAGCAAATTAACTCTGCATAAATCCTGGTTTCATGTTCAACCTAAAATGGCAAGAACAGTCTATTCAACTTTAAACAGCTTCGAACCCAAGGTCAGATATTACAGAATAACAGAGTTGGAAGGGACTTTAGAGGTCCTCTAGCCCAAACCCTTGCCTAGGCAGGAAACACTACACCACCTTCACACAAATGGTTGTCCAATCTCTTCTAAAAAACTTCCAGTGTTGGAACATTCACAACTTCTGGAGTCAAGTTTTTCCATTGATTAATTGTTCTAACTGTCAGGAAATTTCTCCTAAGTTCTAAGTTGCTTCTCTCCTTGATTAGTTTCCACCCATTTCTTCTTGTTCTACCCTCAAGTGCTTTGGAGAATAGCTTGAGTCCCTCTTCTTTATGGCATTCCCTCAGATATTGGAAGACTGCTATCATGTCTCCCCTAGTCCTTCTTTTCATTAAACTAGACATACTAGACAGACTAGAACTAGACAGTTCCAGCAACCATTCTCATATGTTTTAGCCTCTAGTCCCCTAATCATCTTTGTTGCTCTCCTCTGCACTCTTTCTAGAGTCTCAACATCCTTTTTATATTGTGGTGACCAAAACTGAATGCAGTATTCCAAGTGTGGCCTTACCAAGGCATTATAAAGTGGTATTAACACTTCATGTGATCTTGATTCTATCCCTGTTTATGCAGCCTAGAATTGTGTTAGCTTTTTTGGCAGCTGCTGCACAGGTCTTCAGAGATAACATTCCTAAACACCCTCCATTAAGATTGGTTGAGGATGCTATGCCTCTGAAACTACCAGTGAATTCAGTCTATAAGCGTTGGACGTTGTATAAGCAGCATGCCAATTATGGAAGTCAATGAGCATGTTCTGCTATATTTAAGTAGCTGGAAGACTGTCACATGCCTTCTCGGTAGTACTGTCCTGTTTAAAAAGTCTTTCCACTAAATCATTTGACCTGGCAGCTCCTTTGTGGTGCTCTTGGTAGCAGACCAAGAAAGTTTCTCTTTTTTTAAGCCACTTCAGGGATAGAATTGTGACAATATGTAAACAGCATGTAATACCATGTTTGGTTATAATCCTTACCACCTCCTGATGTGTTGGCTAAGGATCAATGTGACTAGGCATTGTAAGAGTTGTAGTCCTCTATATCTGCACTATATTAGATAGGAGAAACCAATGCATACCTACAGGCAGTCCTCAACTCACAGCAGTTCATTAAGTGACCATTCAAATTTACAACATCACTGAAAAAAGTGATCTGTTGTTTTTTTTACACTTATAACCCATGGCTATGTGAATTACATTTGAATGCTTGATAACTGACTCACATTTATGACGGTTCATAAAACAGAGCTATCCACTCTCAAACACTGTCATGCTAAAAAATACTTTTAGAACTTTCATCAGCTCTTCATCAAAAATATGATTAAGATATGGTTGGTGTAATGTGATGAATTAACTGTGACATTGAAATACCACTGAAGTGGCATTGCAACACTATGCAATAGTCAGCACCACTTCTTGGACCCTTCTCCAGCCATTCGTCATGTTGGCAGAGGCTGCTTGGTGGTGGAAGCCCAATGCGCCCTGAAGACACCCTAAAGCAGTGATGGCGAGCCTTTTCAAGACCAAGTGCCATAAAGGCAGCGTATGCACTTGTCTGGGACACGACCAGGAAAAGCAGCTGCCCAGGGGACAAGTGCATGCGGAAAAACAAACTTCTGGTCTCTGGCATGCACGTGCGCATCAGCCAGCAAGTCTTCCAGTTACTGGTGCGCATGAGCACATGCCGATCAGCTGGCTGACACACATGCTCACACCAGAAAACCAGTTCTTCCAGTTTCTGGCACATGGACGAAGGCCAGCTGATCATTGTGCACGCACGAACGCTAGAAACCCTGAAAGAGGAATGGGCAACGCCGCATGTGCTGGGTGACATGGCTCTACGTGTGCCATAGGTTTGCCATCATGGCCCTAAAGACATAAAATAGGGGAAGGCTGAGTTTCTGATCCTGTTCCCATGACATGATCAACCTCATCCATGTGCCAAGTTAATGTGTAGTGGATGAGGAAAAGAAAAAGGATCCTGAATAAATTCATGCTACATGGTTTTAGACCAATGCTCCTGAAGTACAGAAGTGCTGTAGCCACAATGTTCTCCCTTCTTCATTAAAAAAAAAACAGGCGCTCCACCTTTCTAGCTACAATCAAGGTCAATCGAGATGGCTTACAATAAAAGAATCATAAAGTCTGCAGGTGAACACAGCATTGACAAATAATAACACAGCAGTAGGCATATGACACCATTCAGAACAGGAGTTGAGAAAAGTGAAACACTGCATTACTAAAATGCACACATACTCGGAAATGCTGCAGAAGCGAATTCTGTAATATTATTTCTAGCATAGAAGATGCCTCACTCAGTCAACATTATTTTCTTCTATCAATAGATGACAGAAGGCTTAAAGCTTACTTTAATGAGCGGGTGGTCTTGGATGGAACTTACCAATACATTCAACAAGACTGCGTGGAGAGATTGTTCTGCATTGTTGGTTCAATCACAGCACCAAACGGGATAGTGTGTTCCCTCTGGATCCATAACTAAAGCTATGAGTCAGCCATAGCCACTTGAAGGCTCAGACAGCTGCTTCATCATGTACCCAGAGACCTTGGGAGGACCTCAAGCAGCTACTTCAAAAGCCACTTCCAGAGTAACACTTAACTCGGTTACAAAATGAACTTATTTATAAGGCATAGTAAAACATACACAATGGAATCACAGCCCGGAGTGTGTGTGTGTGTGTGTGTGTGTGTGTAAATTAATTAAATGAACACGCTGTAGAAGCTATTCTCAAAAATATATGAAATAATCTTGATCTTCTGCTATGAACTTTAGATAGATACTGTGAATATGCTGTGTTTCTTCCATTAATTTTGATGAGGAAGGAAGCCAGTCATTATACCTTTTCTCCAAATATTTATGTCTTCATGATTCCTTTATTTTGCTCAAGTTTTTGCTCCATTTCTTTTCTGGAACTGAAGTATATCAGACTAACTCAGTTTAATTCTGGGTGAACATGTTCTGTATCCAGCCAACTAATAAAACATGGGTTAAAAAAAGAGCTAACAACGAATGTGTGTGAACAATGCCCATAACTGGATATTGTAGCAAATTAAAACCTTACAGTAATTTGCAAAATGTGTGATTATCTCACATTTATTATGAATAACCCCCTTATATTAATATGGTTCAGATTTCCTCAAGCTTTCGGATGGAAGCATAAGGCAGCTTGAAATCCTCCAACTTTATGAGCATGAACTCCCAGAATTCTTGAGATATAATAAACATGATCTTTATTAAGAATTCTGGAAGCTGCAGTTTACACATCTAGAAGAGTCCAGGTTTGAGTAGATTTAAAACATGCTGCTCCCCTTTCTCTGCCATCTTATGTCTATTAGTCACTTTCCCATATGAAAGGAGAAATTAGAATTTGGGAGCAGTCTGATGTGCTTTGTTCCTTATGAATTGCCACCATCTTTTCTTTAGCAATTGTGTTACTTTGTGTTTAGCAGTAGGTGTTAATTCAACAACATAAAACTTGACCGCAGGCAGCAGCTGATTTAAGACAAAGTCAACATTAAAAATTTGATACCCTCAAGTACTCACAGCTCATCTCGTTGCCTCTGTGACAGCACCATTGTGGCTGTGATGTCTGGTTAACGTGATCCAGCTGTCTCCTCTGCGTCAAGCTCCTTTGAAATTCTGTGATACACAATTCAGTCTGCCACAAAGTGGCTTCAACCCAAAAGACAAGGTGTTGCCACAGGTAAACACTAGCAAATAGGCAGGATGCATTCAACAATGAAGAGTCATTCCATCTAGAAAACAAAAAGAAAAATAGTATTTTGTAGACTGTGTCAGTAATATAGTTTTTTTTTTCAATTGAAGGGTGTTTGCAGCATAAAATAAGCAGACATTTTAAGTGACATATAATTTTAGCTTAAAGAGTACCACCTTCCAAAAAGGTTTCTCCTAAACTTCCACCGGTAGGTAATTTTTAATGTCAGAAGAAAAAATATTTTATACAAAAGAATTATTGCATAACTACTTTCTTGTATTCTTAATTTATTTAAATTCTTAATTTAAATATAAATTAAAGCAAACTTGGTTTGTTCTGCCTCTCCTATATTTTACAAACATCCCCAATGCCTTAAAAATTTGGCTACACAAATTAGAAAACTGTTTGTCATTTGTTCGATCGCTTTCTTGTCCTAAGATAAAATGCCCATTAAACTCATATTATACGCTGGGAAGAGTAGGGGGTCCCTCAAATTTATAATTCAAAGATGGGGAGAGGAAAAGAATGATACAGTATAGGATTCCACAAAATGAACTAGAATAAATATTGTGCTTTATACTAAATCACATTAGTTGTTTCTTGTTTATGCACTTGGCAATAATTTGAATCTTCCGGGAGGTGGGAAATAGTATTTGGAGAAGTAAACTCGCTTATGATTTCTAAAATTCCTCTCTAATTTCTTAGTGGACAGTTTTTCCTTTGTGATAATGAATTTTTGGAATTACATAAGCATCGTCTCTAAACATTTTAATGCAAATAACAAAAGTAAAAAATAAAGTAAAAAAATCTAAAAGTACAGGTAGTCCTTGACTTATTGAGACCAAAATTTCTGTTGTTGAGACATTTATTAAGTGAATTTAGCCCCATTTTATGACCTTTCTTGCCATAGTTAAGTGAATTGCTGCAGTTGTTGAATTAGTGACACTGTTGTTAAGTAAATCTGGCTTCCCCGTTGACTTTGCTTGTCAGAAGGTCACAAAAGGGGATCACATGACCCTGGGATACTGCAACCATCATATGAATCAGTTGCCAAGAATCTGAATTTTGATCATGTGACCATAGGGATGCTACAACAGTCGTGTGAAAAGTGATCATGAGTCTCTTTTTTTCAGTGCCGTTGTAAAGAGTCACTAAATGAATTGTTGCAAGTCGAGGACTACTTGTACCTTAATCTAAAGAAAATAGTCATGGTTATTCCAAGTTTCATTACAGGGGCATTATTTTAGCCAGGGCAACTTGGAGCTATGTTGTTATTGCTACAAGCTTAAGAATTTATTAATAGTTTTTCAAAACCTGTGCCTAAGAATAAATCCATAATGTCAATTAATAAAAGTTTCTTCAATTAATAATACTTTCTTGAGTGCTTCATAGAATAATCCTGTCATATTTCAGATGACTGTAAACACAAACTAATTCTGAGAGCAATGGAATGCTTACCAGAAGAATGAAAATATATTTAATGGAAAGTACAAGCATTACCTAATTTTCAGCAAATCATGTCACATACATGTAACATTTCAGAGGTTTAACTTAAACCAATTGCCTCTATGCTGCCCTACCACAAATTATGACATGGCCATCTCCCAATATTGTTGACTTCAAATTCTCAATATATTCAGCAATGATTGCAGAATCTGGGATTGCTAAAAACTGCCATTCAATTATATCTAGAGGACCAAAGCTTCCCACATCTATATGTTACCGTTGAATACCCAGAATTTTCTGTGAGCTGTTCATCAACATACAGGGGAATTGCAGAGATTAGATGTAATCAACATTTACTTCTCTCCCAAATTTCTAAACACATACACCTGACAAGGATTTTGAAATCCTTAATGGAATTTTACATATCAAAGTCACCTTACAGCATTACGCTGAATGTTCTAAGAAGAAAAAGAGGTAATGAACTATGTGTTTATATATGCTAGTATATACTGTAAATATGCTAGAGGCTAATTAGTCTAAGCTTTCCTCTTGCATAATTATCAAGCCTGTTTAATTTTATGATTCTCTGTCTGCTCAAGAAGTCCTTCTAATCAATGTAACCTCTTCATCTTTCCAATTGTCCACTGTGGTTACCATTGGAAGGCTTCAATAAAATAATCTTTATCACAAAGATGTCAAATAACTTTAAAACCTTGTAATTCTCATGTGTAAGAAATATATTAAAATTCTTAACCATCAAAAATTACCATAGACTCTTATGGCTTTGACAATGAATTAAAATGCTCAGCTACAACCTTAATTCTCAGTCTGTGTCCTATGACAGGAAATCAACTTATTGCCAAGTAAAAATAGTTATGTACTATTATGTATTTTCTCAAATACCAAAAATGTATATTTTACACAAACTGAAAACACAATGTAAGATCAATTTAACAGATCTCGATGCAACAAACTTGTCCAGCACTTGACTAAAGTTTCTTTGCATAATTATACTATTTCATAATTCAAGTTTATTTGCAGGAGATCGTCATTATGCAGATGACATCCTCACAGGAAAGATGCAAGGGGTCATTTAGGCAAATAAACTCCAATCCCTACTTCATCCAAATAAAAGCATCTATGATTGATGGCTGCCCCCAATTTATGTCTCAGCGCTTCTAGTAAAAGGGATTTACTATCTTTCTGAGTCCCGGATTCCCGTTAAGACATTCTTCCACAACAAAAATATTCTCAATGTTTAACTAGACTGTATCTTCCTGTAACACTTTTGTGTCCTATCCACTGAAACGCTATAGGTTAGCTCTTGAAATTTTCCATCCCATTATCTGAAGTATGCTATTACTGTATTTTTCGGAGTATAAGGCACACCTTTCCCCCCCCTAAAAGAGGGTGAAAGTTTGGGTGCGTCTTATACACTGAATGTAGCCCCACCCACCCATCGGTCCCAACCATTTGGCTTCTGCCTCCAAACATTTTACCTCCTTGCAACAAACGGGGAAAATGGGGCTCGGGGAAAATGGGGCTCGGAGCCGCTGCAATAGGCTATCCCTGGCTGCAATCCCTGCAGCCTGAAACAGCTGAGGATTGGGAGGCCCCTCTGAAATTGAAAGTGAAAGTTGCTGTTTGCACCAGGAGGCGAAGTGATGGGAGGAAGAGGCAGATTATTTTTTTCTTGTGCTAATCAGGCTGTTTGCTGCAAGGAAGTCAATAACTATAAATGCCTATAGAACAGCGATGGTGAACCTTTTTTGGCTCGCATGCCATAAATGGGGGGAGCGCAGTGGGGGATCGTGTGCAGGCATGCCGCACCCATAATGCAATGTGCAACCCCCAGTGCCCATGCATGCACTACAGGCGTGACCCCCCATTTTTTGCATGCTTTTTTCGCCCTCCCCAGGCTCCAGAGGCTTTGTAGGAGCCTGGCGAGGGTGAAAACAGCCTCCCCGCCCGCCCCCCCCCCCCGGAAGCCCTCCAGAGGCTTCAGGGACCTTCAGGAGGCTTCCCTGAAGCCTCCGGAGCAGTCAAAACGACCTTCCGAGCAAACCAGAAGTCACTTCCGCTTTGCTCGGAGGGGCGTTTTTAGCGCTCCGGAGCCTTCAGGGACATTCAGGAGGTTTCCCTGAAGCCTCCGGAGCAGTCAAAACAACCTTCCGAGCAAACCGGAAATCATTTCCGCTTTGCTCGGAGGGGCGTTTTGAGCGCTCCAGGGGCTTCAGGGACCTTTAGGAGGCTTCCCTGAAGCCTTTGGAGCAGTCAAAACGACCTTCCGAGCAAACCGGAAATCACTTCTGCTTTGCTCGGAGGGGCGTTTTGAGCGCTCCGGAGGCTTCAGGGACCTTTAGGAGGCTTTCCTGAAGCCTTCGGAGCAGTCAAAACGACCCTCCAAGCAAACCAGAAGTCTGTTCCTGAACTTACGGTTTGCCCGCAGGGCTGGTTTTTTGCGCTCCGGAGGCTTCAGGGAAGCTCATGAAGCCTCCGGAGGGCCTCCCCAGGCTCCTATAAAGCCTCTGGAGCCTGGGGAGGGCGAAAAATGGCTTTTAAAAAGGGTGAACCTGCGCGCTGGCCAGCTGACAGGGCAGCGTGCCATAGGTTCGCCATCATTACTACAGAATGTTCAAATTATTAGACTTATTTTTTTTAAGACTGCTTTATTATTGTTCTAGACAGCTTAACAAAATGAAGCTTTTTAAAATAAATGCTTGATCTGAAAAGGCCCAATGCTATTGTATCTTCTTTTAAATAGCAGAGAATAACTATACTTCCAGAAAACACCTCAATTTTAACAGCATCTGTACAAGTATAGTCTGAAATGTAATACTTCAAACAGTGTATATTGTCTGTACTGTTTGCTGTTTGTTGCAAGGAAGCAAGCTGCTGGGAGGTAGATATTTTCGCCTTGTTTTCCTCCCCAAAATCTAGGTTCGTCTTGTACTTCGGAGTGTCTTCTACTTCAGAGCGTCTTATACCCCGAAAAATACGGTATATAGATATGTCCACCTTCAACATGAAAAAAAAAATGATGCTCCTTCCAATAATTACACTGATGCTCTATAAATTCCTTAAAAACAATTCAGAATTCTTCTTTAGAATCTTCTCAGGTACCAACATCAAGCTGAGTAGTCCACTATGGGTTCTGTGCAGCTCTGTGAGCTTGGTGGTGGTGGTGTTTTGCAGACATTTCATTACCAAACAAGGTAACATCATCAGTCCTAATCCCCATAGCCTTCTTTCAGCTCCTTAAAGTTATCATCATCTTCCAGTTATCTCTTGAATACCCAATGAAAACGCAGACAATTTCTTCAATGACCAGGATGCAGTTCATCGGACTCTGAACATTTAAACTCATTCAAAATAAATAGATATTCTGTGTTTCTTCTGATAATAATATTTACTGGATTTTTCGGATTATAAAATGCTCCGGAGTATAAGATGCATTTAGCTTTTGGGGAGGAAAACAAGAAAAAAAAATCTGTGTCTGCCTCCCAGCATCCATCTGGTATTCATCTGGCCCGTTCATTGCCACCCGTTCACCATCGCCGCCGCCACAGCCCTTTCTAGAACAGCTGATCGGCGCTGCACCAACCCCCCTCTCCTCCACCACAATATTCACTGTTTAAGATGCACAGACATTTCCACCCACTTTTTTGGGGGGAAAGGTGGGGGGGAATGTGTCTTATACTCTGAAAAATACAATAATTCTACCATTTCACCCTGTTCTTTACAACTGCTGTATTGCAATCTTAAGAGTCATCCCACCAGACCTCAAATATATTGATTACATTATATTTGCCTTCTTGCACTAAGAGTTCAGCTCACCTGATTTCTCACACTGACCACAGCCATGTCGGCAGCAAAGACCATGAACTTTATGAGCCTATGTTCTTTTGGATTTTTCACTGAGTAATTTAATAGGCTCCATTTCAGCAACATTTCTACTTCTTTTAATAGTGTGCAAGTCTCTGAGATCTTCCCTTCAGGGTTTTCATCTACAATCTCAGCAGGTTTCAGCCCTCCTCAAGCTACTTCGTCCAAAATACATTTTTATTAGTATGCCAAGAGCCCACCTTCCTGGTAAAAGGACCCTAGAAACCAATTGTTCCCAATATTTTTTAAAAATTATTTACATGGAATCCACAATTTACAGCAGTTCATTTAGTGACCATTCAAAGTTACAATGGCATTGAAAAAAATGACTTATGACCATTTTTTACACTTATGATCCCTGCAGCATTCCCATGGTCTTATGATTTGCCTTGACAACGGATTCATATTTGCCCAGTTGATCCCGGAAGTCATGTGATCCACTTTTGTGATCTTCTGACAAGCAAAGTTAATAAGGAGGCCAGATTCACTTAACAACCATAATACTAATTTAACGACAGCAGCAATTCACTTAACAAATGGGGCAAGAAAAGTCATAAAATGAGGCAAAATTCACTTATCAAGTTTCTCACTTAACAACATAAATTCTGGGCTCAATTGTGGTTGCAAGTCAAAGACTACCTTTATTTTCTTTTTTTCTTCCCATTTCCAGTCCTATTATGGAGTGGAAGGGCAGATTAAACATCCCACGAAGACCCCAGCTCCACCTTTTTATGTTTGGATACAAGGATAGCTGGTCTTTACAATAATTTCATGTGGGCCAACCAAATTGGCCATCAGGGCACTTAATATATCTCAGAAAGTAATCTGTTACACCCCGATCCATGATCCTGGGAAACATCTTATTTTACAAAGTAGATGGATCTGGTTAGCATGCTTATTTACATTCCTTATTATATTGGTTTGCCCTCCTTTTCTTTTTTGTATAGTATACATCTATTCTCTCTATTCATGATTGTGAATGTTATGTTAAGTTTTTATCCCACTCTAAAGTCTTAGAGGAATGATAGCATATTTGATTAACATTAATTGATAAAAACCCAATTTCAGATTAGTTGTTAAGTATTTTGCAATATTCTTTAATGCATTTTCTGCCAATCACCTGTAGCATTTGATCAACAAAGAAATGGCTTTTAAAAATCTAAACATATCCCTCTTTACTACAAAAAGGTTGTGTAATCAAATTTATTTTTTTTAAAAAAATATGTTTAAATGCCACTCATTGTAATTCCATTAACATACTATTTGGTGAATAGTAAAAAAAAAAAAAGTTCAAAAGCATCCTACAACTATTTTATCAAAAACAGCAAATTAAATTTGACATATCTAAGCATGTAATGTTAATAACAACCTTGCTCTGATAAGCCATGCCTCATTTGCTTTAAAACTAGGCAATCACTAGTTTTAGTAGTGGCGAGTCACTTGTGTGATGGGCAAGCTATTTGACAAATACATACATATTAACTCTTGAATGATCTAAAAGTTATTTCATACTTCATTTCCCTCTTCTGATCTTTTATTAGCAGGCAAGAAAGTAAAACAAAGGAACCAGTGCGGGCTTGTCGTCCCAGCTCAGCTCTCCGTGGCGTTTCTTTTGTGAGCTTCTGTTTCCCTGCAAATGATGAAACAGAAGCTCAGGAAAGAAGATCTTACCTCTTGCCGTGCTGCTGGTGTTGGGATGCCCCGCCTCCGCCAGCCAGCTGATCTTTGGGTCTCTGCTGCGCCTGTGCACATTTCTGCACGCATGCCCAACCTTTCAGTTTGGGCATGTGTGTGCAGTTTAGGCACTCGTGTGTCTAAAATGTTCGTCATCACTGTTATAGGGGATATAACAACAATTCCCTGTATACAGTCATGAACATTTAGTATTTGTTTTGGAAGACATTTTATAAAGATTGCAGGTTCCACTTAAAAGTGTTTTCTTAAAAGATTCCAGGTGGCATAATACCACTTCCCAAGTTTGGCCCTTATTTATATCATGACATTAATACATCTCTACAGGTAAGCCCTGTTGTAGTATAGACTTCCATCAAAATTACACGCATTTATTGGTTTATTTTGTAGATACTTTTGATTGCTGTCTCATCTACATATTTGCTATTCTTTAAATTGCCAGGAAATGGTCTGAAAATCCCTAATGAAACAACCTTTCTGAAGCTACGATCTTGGGTCTTATCAGTGAATGTTACAATTTTTTCATAAATCCCAGACTACATGTAAGTCAACTTACAACCATTTGTTAGGCAAGCTATGATGGCATTGAAAACGGTGATTTATGGCAAATCCTCACAGGTACGACCCTCACAGCATCTATGGGTCACATGATCGCTCTCTGCAACCTCACTAGCCAAAAAGGTCAACGGGGTGGGGACTTGATTGGGACACTGGGCACAATAGCATTTAAGGCAATAAAACCCAAGATCATAAAAGCAGAAAAATATAGTATATATATATAAAAAAGAAAGATCACGTGAACAAACTAAAATGATTAAAAACACACTTTAAAGAACTGCCTGTTGGCAAGCAATATGCAGCCATACTTTCATGTATCTTACTATAGCATTATCTCATCATATCTTTCAAAATGAAAACCCAAAACATGAGTATTTGGGACAATTGATACAATGAAACTTACTTCATTTTGCTCAGAATTGTGCTGTAGACAGTTAATAGTTCCTAAAACTCAATAATTATGTATAAATGCTACAGATGTATGTTAATAAAAGAATGGGTGGCACCAGTTGAAATGAAGAATTTGTTTTTTTTAAAAAAAAACTACTGTAGTATGTAGATTTGTCAATTGCAGTTCATATTCAGATCTTGGATTCTAAGCTTTAAAAAAAGCAGCTGTGTTTACACACATGAATGTAACAGCTGAAGTCTCTCTCTTCATTCACCCCTTCTATCCATTTTCTTCAACATGTTTAAAAGAGCATAATTTCTAGAGCAAAATCCAGTTAAAATATCCACCTAATTAACTGATTCAACATTAATCAAATGGGAATCAATTCTGGAATGGTGACTTTCACTAAAATTAGTCATAGTAATTAGAAAGAGTATAGTTAGTCCTCAACTTACAACAGTTTATTTATTGACCATTCAAAATTACGACACTGAGAAAAGTGACTTATGACCATTCCTCACACTTACAATCTTTTCAGCATCTCTATGATCATACAATCAAAATTCAAAGGCTTGGCAACTGATTCATATTTATGACATTCGGGTTACTAACTTACCAACTGTGGCAATTCACTTTTCAACTGTGGCAAGAAAGGTCGTAAAATGGGGCAAAACTCACTTAACAAAAGAAATTGTGGAGGTTAAGTGTGGTCCTAATTTGAGGACTACCTGTATTCTTTATCTAACTATAATAATGATTAAGAGTGACCAGAAAATAGAAAAGCAAGAGATCAAAAATGGGGTTTATTCACTTTTTAAAAAAAGAATCATCTTCCATAATACAGTATAGAAAAGGAAAAATATTGAAGTTTTTGGTGTTTTATATACAGTTCTGTCTCTTTACTAGCTGTCTTGTTTGTTTTATTACATTACTAAATTAATGTAACAAATTGAAACCAATCAGATGTTTTGGAGATCAGAAAAATAAAAGTTTACTTTTAAAAAACAATAATAATGTAAATTTGTGGGAAAATTGAAATATATACAATATTCATTTTTATATCACTGTAAAGCTATATTGTTTAATAAAATCTTCCTTATATAACTGGTTGAACCTTATGGCAGATAAAACTGTAAAGAATAATACAGATTTGTATTATCTTTACAATACAGATTTGTAGACTGAATTTGCTTTAAAATGTTAATATTTATTTTAAAAAAATACAAGCTATTAAAGCTTAAGGAATGAAAACAGAGATGTATCTTTTGCAAACATGTGGAGGTGACTATTTCTTTTGAACTCAGAAAAACAGATTACAGCAAAACAAAAAAGATATTATTTATGGTTATAACTGTATCAGATACTAAAAAGCATAACTTTTCAGGAAAATGTGAACCACCTGAAACACTAATCAATAACTCCTGAATTTGAAATACTGCCTATCAGCAATTTGTACTTCCTCTAATCCTTCATGTAAGGTTGCCTACACTTATAAAGCTTCTCATTTTCATGTTAATTTATTTTACATTTTCAATAGACTTTGTGTCAAATCTCAATAATTTAATATAAATTTAAAAAAGGAAATAATAGGAAATATTTCAGAATCCATTTTTCCAATTGCTTAGAAAATATTGTAAAGCCTCTTGAATATTTTTTTAAACTGTAGTTGAACTATATTTTCCATAATCACTAACATAGTCAGTGAAAAAGATTATTTTAAAGATTGCCGATAGAGATTCTACCTAATTCAAGGTCATCAATAACACTAGATAGATGTGTAGACAGAGGCCATAAGATATTATTCTTTCATTCAGGTTTCTTGAACAAAATGAGCTAAATGATATTCCCTTCGGCAAGTAATGTATACACTGTATCTATTTATAGCATTTATAGACCACTTTTAAAAAGACTCTTAGGTCATCCGCATAACAGCAATATGGTAACATAAAAGAGCAATTATTTCTAACAATATATAACAATAAGTAATGGGAAACCAAGTATATTTGTAGGGGGGGAAAATCATAATCCCTCGAGACCCTCTGAAGAAGCCAAGTTTTAGCAAGCTTTTGAAAGGTGGTTAGGGAGCCACCCTTCCTTGGGTGGGAAGATTATTCCAAATGAGGGGAACTCCCCCCAAAAGTGGATTTCTTTAAATCACACCCCAAAACAGGCAGCCAGTATTCTCTGTTCACTCAGACTGGATAGAGACAAGATGGAAAAGGCACGCCTGGAGATACCCAGGCCCTGAGCCATCGAAGAATTTATAGGGACAGGCTGCATTTTTATTTGCACTTGGGAACACAAAGGTAGCCAAAGCAGCTCCCATGGCAACGGTGTTACGTGGCTGTAATTAGCATACAGGCAACTGCAGTTTTCAACAGTTGAACTTTATGGGTGGTCTCCAAGGAGGGCTCATATAACTAAATTACAGTAATCCAAACAAGAGACAACAAGGCCCAAGAGACATCTGGAGTGCCTCCTATACTTCCATAAGGTTGCAACGGATACATCAGTCTAATTTGGTAGAGGCCCTCCTGGCCGCCCCACCCGCATGCTCTATCATCCTGAGTGATGGGTCCATGACAACTTCTAACCTTACAATCCATCAAGTATCAAAATTGGTGTAATTTCAGAATCACCAGATTTCTGGTAATCCAGTTCCTGCCCTGCTGTTAGCCAAGGCTGGCCCTGGACAATGTTACGTATTTGGGAAATGATACCCTTCTTCTACAATAAAGGTAAAGGTTCCCCTCGCATATATGTGCTAGTTGTTCCCGACTCTAGGGGGCAATGCTCATCTCCGTTTCAAAGCCAAAGAGCCAGCGCTGTCCAAAGACGTCTCCGTGGTTATGAGGCTGGCATGACTAAACGCCAAAGGCGCACGGAACACTGTTACCTTCCCACCAAAGGTGGTCCCTATTTTTCTACTTGCATTTTTACGTGCTTTCGAACTGCTAGGTTGGCAGAAGCTGGGACAAGTAACGGGAGCTCACTCCGTTATGCAGCACTAGGGATTCAAACTGCCGACCCTTCTGATCAACAAGCTCAGCATCTTAACCACTGAGCCACCACATCCCTACAATCCAGTGCAATCCCACAGAGTTGGCCTCCTCAGGGTGCCGTCGGCCAGACAGTGTCGGCTAGCGACCCCCAGGGGGAGACCCTTCTTTATGGGAGTGCCTTCCCTCTGGAATGAGCTGCCCGCGGAGCTTCATATAATCCCCGACCTCTGGTCCTTCTGACGCGCCCTAAAAAGTTGGCTTTTCCAGCAAGCCAGCACGGCCTGAACAAAACAAAATAAATTATTGATCATTGTTAATTTTAATTCGAATTTTTTTTAAAAAATGTTATTGTCAATTCTAATTGGGTTTGTTTGGGATATTCTATTTAATTTTTTTAAACTTTTGTATTATGTGTTTCTTTTAAAGTTGTACGGCGCCCTGAATCCTTGGGAAAAGGGCGGCATATAAATCTACTAAACCTAAACCTACAATAGTCACAATCTAATTCAAGTATTGTCTTCAATTCTTGGCAACATGCTTTAGAGCAAGGATCCCCAAACCCAACACCACCCTGATCCATGGACCGGCACCGGGCCGTGGCATGCCAGCAACAGGGTCGCGCAAACAAGTGAAGCCCATCCATGGGATGCAGGCAGCACATAAAACCACACCCCCTCTGGTCCCTGGAAAAACCTCTCTCTACAGAACCAGTCCCTGATGCCCAAAAGGTTGGGAACCGCTGCTTTAGAGGATGATTCATATAAACTGGGACAAGATCATAGAAGGGAAATAAAGATGTTAGAAATACAGAAATTAATCACAATGGGGTTGATTATCCAGTGTGATGGTAGGTGGTCTTTCATTGGATGAGTTCAAACAGCGATTGAATAGCCATCTACTGTAAATCTGGTTTTCGGTACAAAAAGAGGGCTCAGAATTGATTATCTAAATAGATCTATAGCTAGATCTATAGATGGTTCCAAATCTATGATTTTGAGACTCCAGACAAGTGTCTTTATTCTCATTTGAGGCAGAAGATAGGAAAAGCCCTGTTGATCTACAATTGTGATGGAAAATCAATGCAGGATAATATTCCATCTATATTTAAGGTGAAATTCAATAATACTTTTTTTTGGATAAATACAATATTGCCACAAATTAAACAGTCCTTTAAAAAATATTTGCTTGTAGATTTTTTCCCAGAGGTAGCATTTCCCCAACTGAAACAGCAAGAATCTATAAAACAATAGGAATATCAAAGGGGTGAGGAGGGATTGTGAGTTGACAAATATTTACTAAGTTCTACATTTAAAATATGGTTTGTAATATAGGTATGTCTCAGTTTATGACTAAAACTGGAGCCAGAATTTCCATTGTTAAGCAAGACTGTTAAGTGAGTGACCTCCAATTTTATGACCATTTAAGTGAATCACATGGTTTTTAAGTGAATCCAGCTTCCCCCATTGACTTGCTTCAGTTAGAAGCCAGCTGGGAAGGTTGCAAATGACAATTACATAGTTTTGGGCTACAGCCGTGAATACATGCCAGTTGCCAAGCACCAAAAATCTGATCGTATGAGCTTGGGGTTGCTGCACAGTCATAAATGCAATATTTTTTCAATGCCAGTGTAACTTCAACCATCCGTTTACTGACTGTTCGAAGTCAAGGACTATTTGTAACTAGAAAAGATTTGTATTTAATCAATTGTTATCTAAAGAGAAGTGTATATATACAGTAGATAATCTTTCTTTAATTTTATAGCTATATTATTAGTACATTGGACTTAAAAACACAGTGGCTTCCATTGTGATAAAGGAAATCAAATAGATTATTGATTTCTATGCAAAATGTTTGTTTTTTATTTATTAAATTTATATTCCACCTTTCAATAGTGCTCCTTTTTCCTATTTTTCCATGCAACCTTCTGGTTACAAAACTTGTAACTGGCTCAAGGTCACACACCCCTAGCTGGGTTCCCACACTCCTAATCCAGCAACTAAACAACTGCATCATGCTGGTTTTCTTTATTACTGCTACAAAGGAAAGGTTTTTTGTATCCATTAGGTAGTATGGATGGTGAGGACAAAGAAATGTTAAATTTCTATGCAATTAATCCATTGTATATAGCTCACATGCCTCCAAGTATATACATACAGTATCTAATGTTCGTCATGCTAGAATTTTCTCTTGATTCATTGAAGGAATTTTAACCCTCCCTTTAAGTCTGCTAGCAAGTCCCATAATTCATGACTACTACACAGCTCACTCATCTGGATCGACTGAATTAATGGGATTGGCTATAGAATAATAAAATATCTTGCTTTGGAGAATATACTAGGTTGGTTGCCCTGGAACAGACTTCTTGCACTGTGTGAGTTTCAATGCCCAATAACCTAGCCCATATATACAAAACATGTGCAAGTTGAGATAATAAGAAGTATAGCCCAGCACATCTGGAAAGAACCAGGTTGAAGAAAGTTGCACTAGACTGGACAGAACTGTAGCATTATCACAAGAATTATTCTATAACGTTTGATGCTGTATGGACATCCCTCCATTATAAATTGCAGTTATAGTGTGATCAAAGCTCAAAAAGGCATTGAAGTCTAGTTTCAGCAATTAATGTTTAACAATGACCAAACGTTTGCTTTTGATCAGTAGTTCTCAACCTTCCCAATGCCGTGACCCTTTAATACAGTTCCTCATGTTATGGTGACCCCCAACCATAAAATTGGTGTCTCAGTTCCTAAGACCATCGAAAATATGTGTTTTCCGATGGTCTTAGGCGACCCCTGTGAAAGGGTCGTTCGACCCCCCAAAGGGGTCCTGACCCACAGGTTGAGAACCACTGCTCTAGATCATCATACATACATTTTTTTAAAAAAATTGGCACCATGGCCAATAATCACTCCTATTTGGACTACTGTAATGGGTTCTAGAGGGGCTGCCCTTGAAGAGCATCCAGAAGCTTCAGTTGTTTCAAAACATAGCGGCCAGCAGTTTTGAGGGAGCCCAGATTTGTGCATTTGTCATCTCTTTTGTGGGAGCTGCATTGGCTGCCAATTTGCTTCTGGTGCACTTCAAGATGCTGGTTATCACCTTTGAACCCCTGTATGGCTTGGGGCCAGGTTATATGAAGGACTGCCTTTCCCCAGTAATGTCTACCCCGCCCACAGGAGTGGGAAGGCAGGGCAAGCTGTTCCCCACAGAAGAGATGGTTCTGTCAGCAGACCTGGGACCTTACGTTGATACGATGTGCCAATCAAATCACTGGTTTGATTGTTTTTGTTACCATATGCTGTGTGTATGTGTTTTAGATATTTTAGGGCTCCCTGTTTTATACTACGGATTTTTTTTATATAAACATATTTTATTTCCATTTTCATAACATACAATCATATGTATACTATACATAGACCGTATCATATAGTATTAAATAATGATTACATCAGTTCCTCTTGTCATCAACGCCAAAAAGTTAAAACCCATTATTAGCTCTTCTGCTCTCCATACACCTCTTTCTTCTACCTCTCTCCTACTTCCTATCTTCCCTCCATCATCCTTTCCTACTCTACTTCCCCTTCCTTTCTCCTTCTCCTCTCTCTACATTCCACTCCTCCTTATCCTCATCCTCCTCATCTTCCCCCCTTACCCTTCTCTCCTATCCCTCTCTTCCCATCTTTCTTCTCCCTTCTGTTTCCCACTCTTCCTCTCATTGGTGTATTTCCACTTCCATATCAATATACTTAACATATCCTAGTTTTGAAGAAAAAAATAAGAGAAGACAGTATACATGCGGAATCAAATTACATTAAAATCTAACACCTCTCATCAAACCTGATATATATCCCTCCCTCCCCCCCTCAACCCCCCCAACCTCCCCCCAGCCTTCCCTCCGACTTCCCAGAACCCATACACGGTATAAATCTTTAACAAAAACAGTCTAAAATATATTGGAAAAAAGAACAGAAGATACTACGGATTTTTAATGTTCTAAGCCAGGGGTGTCAAACTCGTGGCCCCATGGGCCAAATGCGTCACATGCTGGCCCCACCCCTGCCCAGTTTAGTAAAGGGGGAAAAAGGCGCAATACATCAGGTGATGCTGCTGTGACAATGCGAGTTTGACACCTCTGTTCTAAGCCTAAGAGTTGGGTGGCTGTATACATTTGTTTAATAAATATATAAATAAACCCAGGAACGAAAATTTGATTGCTTTAATCACTGATCGAGAAGTAGAATATTTTAATCAGTCTCCTCACACAGGATGTTCAGTTGTGAAGATGGACATGTTTAATAATCACGATCTCTCTCTTCTGGCATTGCAGTTTTTCAAATATTAATAAGGTATTTCTATTCATGCTTGTCAAAAGAAACTTTTTTCATTATAAATGCATTTAAAACATCTCTATACTGTTCTTCCCACAAGGAACTCAGCATTGCTTTTACTCTTCTGGCAGCTCTATGTGGTAAAGCTGATATACTGTGGTTTAATGAAAACATTAGATTAAATTTAGTTTATACTAATTACAGAGACAGAAATTCATTTCTCAAATTAGAAATAAGCATAAGTATCAAGAAACACAGATACCTCTTCTTATGGAGAAACATCTGTATCCAGAAAAGTTGTGAAAAGGTACTTTTGTGATGCAATTCTATCCCCTATTTTATGCAATAAAAATATATGGATCTGCATCTTCCACCTTCAAGTAATTAATATTGGTTGGCATCTTTGTATGTACATAGAAATTTGCAATACAATATATGTAGAAAATGACCAATCCCTTATGTTTCAATTTAGTAATTAATATAATTTGAACAATCATGCCTATCCTATTCTTTTAATAGACAATATAACATAAATTTCATTTATCATACTGTTATTACATGGCTAATCTTGGATGAAAACATTCTTAGTTCTGCTTTTATTTTCATTAAGTGAAGCTTCATTTTTATTAATCAAGTCTTGCAGAAACTCCTAGTGAGTATTTATTTTTCCTCTTGTATAACATAATGACTGCCTAGGTTAGGCCAACATGAGCTAATCTGGAATCTCATCTTAATTTTCAATACTATGCATATGCTACAAGTATCTCACTAGACCAGATTAGGTTAATAAACAACTTTCAAAATAGAAACTCAAGTCCACAGTGATCAATTCGGCACAAGAAACCATTGGTTGCCCTCTGACACAACTGGATGACATCGCCAGATCTCGCTGCTTTAGCAGAGTAAGGAAGATACTCAGAGATGATTCACACCCTGGTCAGTGTCTCTTTGCACTTCTACCATCAGGCAGAAGACATCAAAGTATAGCCAGCCGAACAAACATGTTTAAAGATAGTTTCTATCCTTGGGCTGTGAGACTTTTAAATACAACCACAATCATTCCATGCACACGCTAGTTTTTTCTTTCTTTCTTTTTTCGTTTCTGTTATAATTTTGCACCAGTGAGGTTAAAACAAATTTCGTTGTATTTAAGTACAATGACAAGGTTATACTTATACTTATTTACCAATGTCCATCTGATTAAAGGACATAACCTTGAACTTATTAGATCATCTGTGATATGCATTTTTTTTCTTAATTTATAAGAATTTAAGTGGAATTCCAGTCTGGTAACATACAAGATAAAAGGACATAACTGGACTATCCTATTCTGATATATTATCATTTTTAATTTCTCATTAATCATTCTAGGTTTGATTTTACCATCCCCACTATAAAATTTTAAGTGGCTAATCTGTAAACAGTGTTAGACTAAAGTACGTACTTTTAAAAAGAGAAGTATTTAATAACATTTAAGACCAAATATTTTCAGATCTTTACAAAAAGCAAGCATTTTTAATCACAACCTCTTAAATGGTATTCTTCTTTCAGGGTTCAGTAGACAATTTTTAACCAATAAATCCTGAGTTGTGTGTCTTGGAAGGTTATGTACTGGAAACATGATGGGGACTAAACAACAAATAAAAAATAATTGCTTAACAAAAAAGAAGTCATTATTTTTTAGCCTGCCTTTCATTCAAGAACTCCAGGAAGCCTGAGTTCACTTCTCAATTTTTCCCCAACAGCAGTATTGTTGTCTTAAGAAATAATTATTGGCTCAAGTCAACCAATGCCTTTTTACAGCTCAGGATGGCCTTATCCTGCCACACTACACACACCCATGCCCACCTAATACTTTTAACTGACCTACATGACATTTATGTATTATATTCCATAATCATTCTCTGAAATACACTTTAATAAAGAATTAGAAGTATTCATACAGAATATGTTTGCCATATCACAAATTTATACGGGTAGACAGGGACAGTAATTAAAGGATTGTCTTAAAATGGTAAGCAAAGATAAATTAAGAAATGGTGTAGTTCATACAAAATTTGGTGTTTTATTTTATTCTCTACAAAGTCTTGCATCATCTTTCAATCCCCAGATTACAATAGTACAATTTTACCTTGTAGCGAGAAAGCTCCATATAAAATAATTTAGAAAGCACTACTAGCTGTATCTATGACCTATCTTACAGAGCTGCTTCAAAGGAAAAGATGAATCATACAGTTTTAGAATAGTTCCCAAGAAGCTGAATTAAAATTACCTAAAAATACAGCATCACACAAACCAGAAATATTTTCATATTAATTGGGATCCACTCTTTCATTATTCATTCATTTCATTCATGGGCAGTGCTTCTTACTTGAATATCAGCATATAATTAAGTCTTGTGGTATCATTTCAACCTCATATCCAAGATAAGGTTATTATAGTAAAGCTAGTTGATCAGGACCTTTGTTCCTTATTTGCCATGTCACATCACAAATAATCTACCTATCAGTAGGGATGGAGTGGGGTTGGGGCAAAGAGTTCAACTTTGTATTTCTCTGAATGCTAGTGCCTTAGGCCAGTTAAAAGAGAATCCATGCAATCAGTCTGCATGAATTGGCATCCATGAAAAAGTATTCAGATGAAATTAGTGAATTGTAGAAAAACAGTAACCTGTGTAACATAAGAGTTAGTATATTTTAAACAAGTAATGAGACCAAAACATTTGAAAGATGTATCCGTTAAAAATGTTCTAAAACAGAGAAAAGACAAAATAATCAATTGTAAAACCATCCAAGTCTATAGTAAACACAAGGAAAAAAACAATACCTAAGCAGAGAGAGGCATAATTAAGGCATATTATGGAGACATCACAGGGATACATACTGTCATCCACATTAAAACCCTTGGCCTTTAAGTGCTATATGAAAGGCTGCACTTCAAAGCAGTGTCTGCAGCACCCAGGACAAAAACCAATTTAAAAATATTTTTATGGATTTTTCAAAAATCTAAATTGAACTTATTTCTTAAAACCTTATCTAAAATATTAAGAATTCAACTGTAAAACTATGATCATAACTTCTAAATATAATATCTTATTTGCTACCATGGAGACCTACCAGTATTAACTAAAGACTGGCTAAAAATGCAAAAGGAAGGAACAGTGAAATAACATTTATTTATTTATTTATTTATTTTAAAAATGTCTTGGGAGCCCATCGTATCACAGGTTAACTTTGGGCAATTTATTAAAAAGACAAAATTATACAAAACTTATGCAAAATGCAATACAATTAATACAATTTAATATCTGGTGATGGTTGTTGTGTAACAATACACAATACTACAAAAAGATCATTCAATACCTACAATAAATAAATAAGCTGATTCAGGCCTTAATGATGCCACAAATATGTAGATAATGAATTACTGCAATATGGTCCATACCTTCTGAAACTAAAACCTACAAATAATTTCAGATAAGAGAAAGATATAGGCAGCATTCATGTTATGTCAAACAAAAATAAACACTTACTATAAATCATTAAAGAATCTCCCTTAGTGAATAAATTGTGTTTAGAGATTTAAATCAAATCCATCTTGACAGAAACTGAGTTTTTTTATTTACGTAACTTAATTATTTATTTAGAAAATTTAAAAGGCACCCACTTCTTTAACAGCTGTCTTTTCCAATTTAATTTAAATAGTTAATTCAATTACTCTTTAGCATATATTTAATAGTCCCCCCCCCCTTCTGCCACATTAAGATTACAAATTGGTAACAACTTTTGGAGATCTCTGGGGGCTGCATCCAAAGCTTTTAAAGGCCACATGGTTGCCTGGCAGCCAGAGGTTTTCTACTGCATAATACAGAAAATAAAAAGTACAATCTAAATATTGCATCAAAAGAAAGTGCGTCGGACCAAAGGAAGTAATCTATGTAATCAAGTATGGAATATTTGAAATTGTAATATTTTTTTAAAAAAAATTTCCATAGTATTTAATAACTCTCAAATTCCTTTTTTGCCCACCCATACACACTTTTTTTCTTGTCAAGCTCAATAAGAGAGAATACAAATCTCAAGGTCAATGTGCTTTGTTATCTTAGTGTTATCCTGTGGTGTGGGGCATCCTAGCAAACAACTCCACCCCACACGCCATTGATTAAATTCCACAACAGATTTTTACAACTTACGTACTGATCCATGATACTCTATATTGAAAAGAATCAAATTATTCAGCTTGGTCGAATGAAATCTATGTATTTTCACCCTTAAGAACTGAATCTTCCATGACAAAGATTGAATTTCAATTAAAAAATACACCATCCTTCATTAGGCATGTATAAAGTATAAAGAAAAAAGAAATATTTTGTTTACCATTCCATTGCCCACGCCCTTTATCCTGCATTTGGACAAGCTCTTTTAAATTGTGTGAGGCATTAGCAACCAGCACCTAAAATTACTATCTCATGACTACACTCAATTCAGTCACGACAAGGAGGCATAGCTGCAGTTCTGAAACCTATCTAGCATGTGTGAATCAATGAAAGTACAAACTGACAATATGGAAATATGACATAGTCTTTTAAGTAAATAACATTTTGATCTTTAATTTCATACTGAACTACTTAACATCAGGTGAACAAGTGAAGAAAGAAAAAAATCCAGGCCAATTTTCAGGAGGCTGCTCAAAGAATATCCCTGCTTTCTAACAGTGGCTGGTTACTTTAATGCCAGACAAATCAAGATCCACCCTAAAGGAGGAAAAAAACAAATACAGAATCCTACATTCATCTGATTTCTGCATCACTAGACTCCTCCCTAAAGAACAGACTTCATTGTTACTGCAATTACTATTCCCTCCACCGGGCAAAAACACAAGCAGAAGGGGGAATGCTATGAAAGGGTATCTAGCTGTGTTTCACAGCTTCTGCCTTACTCCACCCAATTTCTCCTTCGCTCAAAGGCTGTACTCGCCCTCCACAAATACAATCCAACCGAACAAGAACAACAAAAACATTCCTGACGAACTAGCTTTCTGATGAAAAAACCACGGTTTAAAAAATGCTTCCTTTGTTCAGCATCTCAGTTATTGCAAGAATATTCTGAACTACTTTGAATATAACTGGGTATCTGCTCTGACAATTTAATTACAGTATATATATATTTAGCAATAAATCTGAAAATGGAGATCAAGGCCACTTTTCACACACATTACTGTGTGTGCATATGCACTGACAGGTATAACCTACAAATATATCTCTACAAGGAGATGCCATTCCACATGTTACAGAAAGATGTATACGCAAATAGATTTTAGTGACCAACTAGAAAATTAACTGCCAAATAAGTTAAACTGCAACAATCAAATCCTACTGCAGCATTAGCAAGAGAGATTTTTGTTATCAAGGCAAGGCAAAGCAAACCAAGTGCAATAGTATTAATATATACGTATTTTATAAAAGCTACAGGCCACATCAGCTCTTCCCCAGAGGTCAGGAATGAAAGACAACACAGAATGTAATATTTTAAAAGCTCCCTTTTGAACAAGTTCCAGGGAAAAAGACCTTTTACCAATATTATTATCTCCCCTTCCCCTTATGCAATCAAAGCAGGTTTTTTTAAAAAAAGAACCACTGAATCTTTAAAATGGTAGCAATAAAACGTTAGCCCCAAACGTGTGGAATCTCATCTCCCTATTCTTTATCTTCCACTACATCCTCCTCCCATTTTTGCTGCGGTTCAATCTGAAGCTTTGAGCCACCTCCTATCAATGATTTTTCTCTTGCTCAGTCACTGCAGGGAGACGGGTGGGAAAAAGGGCCTCTTGTTGGAAGACCAGATTAGAGCTGTCAGACGGCTCTGTATTTTGAAATCCTCAGGCCCTTTATTATAGCACACCAACACATTAACCTTTAGCTCTTCTGTTTATTTGCTTAAACAGTTGTGCCACCTTACAATCAATCTCCTCCCATTTTTTAAAAAAGGAAGAAGTTCATAAACAAAAGCAAGAGGGTGGATGAAAAAGGAACACGGGGTACATCCTTTCTTAACCAGACCACCCTTCTTTATTTCGCTTGTAACAGTCACCTTAGTTTAAACTCCTCAACGCTCGTTTATTGCTAACTCACCGTGAGAAAAAAACCCTACTAAGAAACCCAGATAGCCAAGTAAGAGAGGTGATGATAAACACAGCGAAGACCCCTTAAAAATATGGAGCTAGGTATAGTACTGCAGCATGCTGGGTCTATGGGCTGGGAAACAAAGCTAATGGAAACACTGGGCTGAAAAAAAAATTAACAGACTATGTGCAGGAGGAAAATAGGAAGGCGAGACTAAATTACAGGATGGCAAAGTATGGAACTGGAGCATTGGGAGTGGAAGATGCAGGAAAAACGAGCTGAGTGACAACCGATACAGCCGTGGTAGATGAAGGTCTGATTATGTGGAGTTTACAGAAAGCTGGAGCAACACATAATACAGATATGTCAAAAAAAATAAGGGGCTACTTGGGAAAGGTTGCATACTAGTTTAAGGAAGCTGGGAATAGCTGACTATAATAGTCTCCGCTGATGCACTAAGGTGCGCTTACTGTGCTAGGAGTTAAAAACGCCAATGCCGGGAAGCAGAAGGCCTAGAAGCAGGGCAGTGAAATATGATTTCAGAGTGACAAAGCAGTTGCAAGATGAAAAATAAATAAATAAAAAGCCCTGGGAAACAGATGAAACAGAAAGGCTGTAGGGATGGAAAACAGAGGATATTGGCAAATTAAGTCCTCAAAGGTAAGCGAGTAAGCGGGTTCTGAGAGTAAATAGTGGAAGATGGCCATCTCTTACTACTTAATTAGGTAAAGAAAGAAGAGGTGTGTACAGAAGGGGAGGAGAAATGCAGTGAAATAGGATTGTATGTGATACAACTGAGGGGCTTGAGGAATGGAAAAGGAAACAATACACTTAACAGTATATTTAGGCTGAAGTGGAATTCTGGGTGAATGCAAAACATGTTCCAAGTTACATCAGAACATATGATATAAAATACAAGTCTCTCTCTCAAACCTTGGAAACCTTTTAAAAGAAGATAATAGCTATCTCTTAAAAGGGTTATATACTGATAAAGGACTTTTTCTAAAGTTAAAGGTTACCTGTTACCTATCATAGGAAGCAAGGTAAGGAGAAAAGGGCTGTTGTATTCTTGTATTCAAAAGATAAGATGTATCCTCACATACACATAGAATATTGTACTTTCTAAAGAAATGCAGAAATTGGGAGACCCATGTCTTTCTAATAGACATACTATTAGAAAGTGGGGAAATATTCCTTGCCAAAAAGGTATATATGAGAGTGATAAGGGATATTTAAGCCCCCAGGAGCAACAAGGGACATCTACAATCCTATTCAAAAATGTCACTTATCTACCTCTCTTTAAAAAAGAAAGACAGATAAAATGAAAGAGAAAATAACCTTAATCCCATTACAGACTGAAAAAGGGCACTCTACTAGACACCTATGCATATGGGTCATGACACTCATCTACACCTTATTGAAAGGCTGATAGATGGAAGCAAGATATAAGTCATCCCATAAGATGGGGTCAGTGGTGGAGGAGAGCCAGATGGAATAAAAAAATGTGGAAGCTGCTTTGTGTAGAGCAAGAGAGATGCACAGAAAGCTTTTTTTTTTAAAAAGAAAAACAGAGCTGCTGTCTATGGTATGAACGAATGAGGAAAAATAAAAGATCTGGTCAATAAAGAGTAGAGAAAGCAAAAAAGTGTGTGGCAAAAAGACTCAAGGAAGAAGGAAACATATGCAGGGTAAGACAAACACTGAAGAGGAGGCTGGAGGATGAAGGAATGGTGAAGAGGAGGCTGGAGGATGAAGGAATGGTGCACGTAGGATGAATAAGAGAAAGGTGTAAGTCAGAGAAGCTGGGAAAGGGAAAATGGGGGGGGGGAGTCTGTTTAAGACAAAAAGATGTGCGGCAACACAAGAAGGGGGGGAATACCATCTCCACACAAAATCTTAACCCAGTGGTTCCCAACGTGGGCCCCACGTCCCACAGGGGAGCAATTTGATTTGTAATGGGGGCAATTTGAACCTTGTTTAAACCAAGTCAATAGCCTTTTAGGCTTCCTCCACATGAGTAGTGTTCACTTTTTTGAGTAAAGTAAGAATTATATGGAAGGGGGGGCATCAGGATTTTAAAGATGCTTAGGTGGGGCCCGGGGCCCCCCAAAAAGGTTGGGAACCACTGCCTTAACCTCTTTATCTCAACCTTCCCTTCACACCCAGCCACACTTTCCCAGAATCACCCAGAGGAAAAAAAAAAGAGGGAGGCTGGGAAGTGGGCCAATAAGGCCAGAACAAACAGAAGCCGGGATTATTATTTTTTTGGGGGGGGGCGAATCAGAAGCAAGGAGGATTGTTATAGTAGAGCCCCATCCATTGTAAGAGCTCTGAAAAGACAGGAAAGATAACCCGGGGTTTTGGGGTTGTTTTGTAAAGACCCAGACAAGGAGGCTCCCCCCAACCCCCACGATCGCTCGGCCAGGCTGATAGGAGTTGTAGTCCAAAAAAAGCATCCGTCCCCTTCTCCTCGCCCAGCCAGCGGGGAAATGCGGGCCGGGGGGGGGGGGGAGGCGGCGTGCAAAAAAAAAAAAAGGACGCCCCGTCGGCAAATGACAGCAGCGAGAGAAAGGCGAGCCCGGAGAAAGAAAGATGTGTGGGTGAGGGAGGGGGGGAGAAGCCCTCCCCCCACGAGTGCGCGAGACCTCAAGTCTCCCCCCTCCCCACAATACCGACACACACACACCCTTCCCCCGCCGCGACCGAGTCAATGACGGTACCTCCAAGTCGCTGCGATCCGGGGAGGATGGAGCGCAGGCGTTGGAGCCGAGGGGGCGTCTGAGACCTCCGTTCCCCCCCACACCTTCCCCTCATCGCATGGCGGTGCGGGGCAAGAAAGGGGGGTGCCGAGCGGAGCCCCCCCTCATGTTCCTCATCCTCCCCCCCGCCCCTTCCTCCCCCCCACCCCAACGGGCGCGGCGGCCATTTTGAGAGCGAGCTGGAAAGCAGCGGGCGAGGGAGGAGCGGCCGCCGGGGCCTACCGCCTCGAAGCCCTTGCAGAAGCGGAGCCCGACGCCCCGTGCCAGCTTCCCTTTCCCCCTCCCCCTATAACCCATACCCAAGCCGCCGCCCCTCCCTCAGGACTGAGGCCGGCCTTACCCGAGGAGCCGCGGGTGGTGGTGGTGGTGCTGCTGCCTGCGAGGCCGCTCCCATCCACCGGCTCGGGGCTTTGCTTTCTGTGTGTGTGGCCAAGTGGCGGTTTCGGCCCCTCCCGCGAGGTGAGGAGCAGCGGCGGTTTCGCCCCGGCAGAGGAGGGGTCTCGGCCCCCCTCCTCGGTCTCTTTTACCGGCTTGTGTGGAGAAAGAAGATGGAGGAGGGGTGGAGCAAAGGCGGCAAGCGGCGGCTTCGTCGAAGGTGGCGGCGGCAGCAGCGGTGATGATGGCGGTGGTGGTGGCCTTCTTCTGTCTTTCTCCTCGCGGCGGTGACAACGACTGGCTTTTCCGCCCCGGCCGTGTCAGTGGCGTCCCGGCCGCCAGGAAGGAAGGAGGGAGGGAGCCGGAGCGAGAAAGGCTAAGGAGGGAGCAGGCTCGGCCCGCTTCAAGCACTGCGCATGTGCGGGGAGGGGAGGGGACGGGAGGCAGGACACCATCTTGGGGAAGCTAAAGCGCCCCGCCTCCCGGCGTGCCTTGCGACGGGGAAGGAGCCGGCGGCTTGCGGGACTCAAACTCCCGGCAGCCCGCGCGGCCTGTTTCAGGCGGTTGCTCCCGCTGCTGCGTCTCGGTCGCTCCTTCTGTTCAACCGTCTTTAAAAAAATAAAAGATGTATGTATTGTAATTCGCCGTCATTCGTTACCCTTTCTTTTGAAAACCATAGCCTTTCCCCTTGTTTTGTATCCTGAAGATACGTCGGGACTTCAGATCCCAGAATTCCTAGCTAATGCGGCTTTGCAGACCAGAGTTACAGGAGGTCGAGTCTGGTACAATATGGAAGGCAGGAGACTGGTGGAAGATGGTTCATCCTCCTCTCCCTCTTATTTCCTTCCTTCAGTCGGTTCATTTACGAGAAACACGAAAACAGACAGTAAAGTGCACAGTGACAATCCCTATTGAAACAATCTGGAAAGAAAATAGGTACAGATATTGGAACAGGAGCAGAGAAGCCTGGCTAAAACTTCCCAGCAAGCCCTAAAAGGTTACATCATAAAGACAAAGTTGTATTTTGAAAAAAGCACCTTTGGGACCATACCAGGGGTGAAATTCAGCAGGTTCTGGCAGTTTCTGAAGAACTGGTAGCGGAAATTTTGAGCAATTTGGAGAACCAGCAAATACCACCTCTGGCTGGAATGGGGTGAGAATGGAGATTTTGCAGTGTCCTGCCATGCCCACCAAGTCCAAGCTACACCCACAGAACTGGTAATAAAAAAAATAGAATTTCACCCCTGGATGATACGATTGGTGCAACCATGTTTTGTTTAAACTCTGGTTTTAAATTAATTCAATTTCAATGTAGAGAAAAGTGTTGTATACTTATGTAAGAAAAACCAAAAGTACACATAGAGACTGGGTGAAACCACGCTTAATAGTAGTGACTGAGAGGGATTTTGGAGTCTTAGTGGATAACCAGCTAAGTATGAGCCAGCAGTGTGGAGCAGCAGCCAAAAAAGCCAAAATCCTAAATTGCATTAACGGAAGAATACAATCAAGATCAAAGGAGGTACTAATACCACTCTATAAAGTCCTAATAAGACCACACCTAGAATACTGCATCCAGTTTTGGTCACCACACTAAAAAAAGTTGTTGAGCCTCTAGAAAAAGTGCAGAGGAGAGCAACCAGGATGATTGGGGACTGGAGAATAAAACATATGAAGACCGCTTACAGGAACTGGGCATGGCTAGTCTAGCGAACAGAAAGACCAGGGGAGACATGAGATCAGTCTTCCAATATCTGAGGGGCTGCCACAGAGAGGAGGGGATCAAGTTGTTTTCCAAAGCACCTGATGGCCAGACAAGGAATAAAGGATGGAAACTGACCAAGGAGAGATTCAACCTAGAAATAAGGAAACCATGCAGGCCGCTGCCTTTTGTACTCTTTTATAATCAGGATTATGTTAGCCATCTTAATTATTCAAACTTAACTGTTACTGATAGTGAGATTGTGTGATCTATACTTTTGTGTTTTTATTTGTGTATGCACGTGCCAGTGGTGGATTGCAGGTGGTACGCCCTGGTACAGGCCTACCGGTGCCTGCCCATTCCAGTACGGTGTTCTGGAGGGCCTGCCCATCCAAGCTCCTTACCTGTATTTGAGCTATTCGTCGCTTCCGCACATGGAGTGCACGGCCCCCTGCGTGATGCTTCGCCGCGCAGCTGGAGCATCGCAGAGGCTTGAGGCGTCGCAAGAGGTAAGGATGCATGCGCGTGTTGCTGTGTGTGCGTGCGCGCTGCGCGTGTTCATGTGGATGCTGGGCCCCGTTGCAACTGTACTGGTTGCAATGGGATCTGGAACCCACCACTGGCACACACATATGTGTAAGCTTGCATAATTTAACAATCAGAAATAAATACATTAATTAAAGCATATATATAAGTGGTCCTCAGGAAGCTTGCATACCAAAATAAAATGCACATTGACACAAAATGTTAAAATTGATCACAAGTTTAGCTTAGCAAAATAATCTCTTGAAATCATTAAAGTGGCTTGCCAAAATATAGAATATGACCCTAGTGATCTTAAAATCTGGCATGTGACACAAAGATAATACAGGAAAGTAGAAGGGAAGATTGAGATAAACTATTTTATAGTGTAATATTTTTGTAGACTATTTTAAAAATTACAAAAACAAGGCAAGCTCTGCCACATTATTTCGGTCTTAACAGAGAACACATTAAAAGAAAATTGGATAGGGAAGGTAGAAAAAAGAATAAAAGTTAATTATGAATCAAAATAGAAGCAGTGACAAAATTGTCTTTCCCACTATTATTTAATTTTCTTCTATCTATAGCAACAGGTGATTAGTAACAAAACTTCAGTCAACTTTTAAGCATACAACAAAACATAATTATATTTTATTCTGTTGACTTTGTAAACTGAGGGCTGTGAAGCACTGTGTTAAGCCTTAAGTGCTAATGCTATTGCTATTCACTATTATACTTCTCCACTCACACATTTTCAAAGCCACTATAAACATTTTGAAACCTGTTATGCATATAACAACATCCTGGCCTTTGGCAAGGCATTAAAACTAGATTTTTGTCATCTAGGGCCTAAAAGTGTGAGTGAAATCACTGTCTGGTTATATTGATCGTGTAACGTTTGATTATTCATGGGTGCTATTTTATGCTGTCTCCTTTTTGTTTTTAATCACTAGTTATGTTTTCATTTATTCTTATTTTGTTTTAATTGTTAGTCTGGCCAAGAAGCAGGAAATTTGAGTTCTACCTCAGGTGTAAAATCTGGCTGAGCGACTTTGAGCCAGTCACTCTCTCTCAGGCCAACCCACCACAAAGGATTGTTGTTGTAGGGAAAATAGGAGCAGGAATGAGTATGGTGTGTTTGTTTGTTGCTTTGAATTACCTATAAAAATAATAAAAGTGGGATAGAAAAATCTAATAAAATAAATGCATATGAGATTGGCTGCCTCATAGATTTACTACATAAATAAACTCATCAAACAACCCCAGTATTGGTCCTTTTGTCATTGTGTCAAAATATACAATAAGACACTGTTAGTTTATATTACTGTGGAAAAAATTCCACCACTGCAATTTGGAAGAAGGAAAAGTGGAAAGGGGTATCTTATTTTTTGACAAGGGCAGAGCCAAAGTGGAAGGGAATCAAATCAGATTCTCTTTTTCTTTCATTCAAGTTAAAACCCACTCCTTTACTAGAAAATGGAATGTTTTAGGAAATAGTAAAAGGACAGAATGTTTCCTCTAAATGGGAGACATAAACCCAGCTCTCCCCCCTCCCCTTTGCCAATGAGCCATTAAGGCCTGAGCCAATCTATTCTACATAACAAAGATCTCCCCCTCCAGCCCCAGGGTGATGGGATTAAGGCATGATAGTATTAGCCCTTCACCCATCTCATCATGGCACCTGGGAAAAAGAATGCTCAACCAAACTTGGACTCAAAACACAGCCTACAGAGTTGCCCCTGCATGGCCCCATGGAAGTCTGACAACCAATCGGAATACAAGATCAAGATCAAAGGCAAGAGAGGGCATAAAACCAGGGACTTTCAGCATCTCTGCCTCTTCTTCACCCAACATCTGGAAGCATGTGACCCCCCCCCCCTTTTCTGTTCAGGAATTCAAGCCAAATATATAACTAAAACTAACAAATAAATCACTTCCCCCTTCACTGGCAGGAAAATTACACAGATGTGGCAACTGTAGGAAGTTAGTACCTACCCTTCTAGGAAAATCAAATATTTTAGGAAATATTAAAAGGGCAGAATATTTCCCCTAAAAGGGAGGCAGAAATTCACCACCTTTGTCAATGGGCCATTAAGGCCTGAGCCAGTCTATTCTACATAACAAAGATCTACCACCTTCAGGCAGAGCCATAATAGGAATCCCAAAGCCCTTTCATTACATCATCACCCAGCAAGAGTCAACCAATCAGGACAGCCTACAGAGTTGCCCCTGCATTGCCCCCTGGGAGTCTCACAACCAATCAGAATACAAGCTCAAATTCAAAAGTCCAGAGGAGGCATAAAACCAGGACACTCTTAGCATCTCTTCCCTTTTTTGCCCAGGATCCCAAACCACGTGATCCTGTCCCTCAATAAACCTTCTTTCCAAGCAACTTCTATGAATCCAGTGTCTTTTTCCCCACTTGGAACTGAACCTAGATGGACATTTCTTCCAACAATATCTTGCTTTTCGCATGTCCCCCCCCTCTCTCTTTATTTGCTTACTTATACATTTTTTGGAAGGGGATTTGCCTCCAAGTCAGTGTTGACTCCTGGTAACTACCGGAGAAGTCTCTGCAGTTTTCTTGGCAATATTTCAGAAATGGTTTGCTATTGCCTTCTTCCTGGTGCAAAAAGTGATTGACTGGCCCAAGGCCTCCCGGCTGGCTTTATGCCCAAAGCGGAACTAGAACTCACAATCTCCCAGTTTCTAGTCTCCTGCCTTAACCACTACACTAATCTGGCTTTCATATTTATTTAGCTAGCTACCCAAAACTTTAACCTTCAACTGTCTACCGTAAACTCCTCACCCCATTCCTAAGAGGTCTGTAGGGGGTGTACATAAGGGCATCAGCATGCCTACCGTCCCTATCCTACTGTTCCCATCTATTTGTACTCATCTCTTATGTATATCAGGGACATGCAGTCACTAGAGGGAGGGGAGGCGTGGCCTCACCAGTCATGAGGAAAAGGAAAGAATTTTAAAGAATTTTTTAAAAATAATTAAAGCCAAGGTGCCAGATTCCAAGTCACAGTGACTTGGAGTCTGCTTAGTGTTAACTATAGGAGGAGGCGAGAGAACTATGGGCCTCCTGTGCATAAGCAATTTTTCGCCTTTTAAGAGTTAAGCAAGGGTTAAAAAGCGAAACATTTCGTATGCAAATGAGGCACGTGTTCTCTCGCCTCCTGTAGAGGGCATTTTTAGAGGCTTTTAGAGTTCTCTGGGAGCAACTAGCTCAGTCTGACTCAGAGCTCTGGCCTTTCATGAGGGCAGGCAAAAGCAGAGTTGAAATCCTCTCTAAAACAGCTGGAAAAGGTGCTTGTGTGGGGAGGGGGGAGGAATTCAAAAAGTTTGATTGCATGCAGAACCACGTTGCCTTTTCAAACACACACACACAGCTGGATAAAAGTATATATCACTGATTACAAGTTTGAAAAGGCAACGTGATTCACCTGCAATCAAAGCCTCGGATCAGAAGGCAGCAGGGGAAGGGGGGGTATGGCAGAGGAGCTGCTTTCAAACCTTTGGAAAATATATCCAATCCAACGTCTGTGTTTGTGTTTGAGAGTGAGTGAGTGAGAGAGGGATCCAACTTCTCTGTGTGTGTGTGTCTGTTTGAGAGATGGGGGAGGGAGGGAGAGAGGGAGGAAGGAGGGGGAGGGAGAAGAAAAAGAATGGGAAAACTTATTTTGCAAGGGGGAAAAATGCTGTCACTTTAAATCGGAACTGAGCATGACTGGCTGTGGAATTCTGGGAGTTGAAGTCCACAAGTCTAAAAAAATTGCTGCCTCACCAGCCATAAAGCTCACCGCACGTCACTGATGTATATACATATACCTGCTTATGCTTATATGTTTACATGTTATATTTATACTTAGACTTGTTTTCTCATACATGCTTGACAAACTGAATGAATGAATGAATGAATGAATAAGGAAAGAAAGAGAAAGAAAGGAAGGAAGGAAGAAAGGAAGAAAGAAAAAGAAAGAATGAATACATTTATACTACGTCTTCCCTTCAGGAGCAAAACCCATCCATCCTTTTGGTTATTCATTTTTGATGTATTATTCCCATAATACCTCAAACAATTCCGTTTGTTGATTTTATTCTATTATTTTACTTCTGTTTGCACTCCTTTCCTTTCCTTCCTTTTTAATGTATGCCCCCTAGAGTAGTCCCACAGAGAGATAGCTGGCAAATAAATTAAAAAATAAATAAATAGATAAAGGTATTATAAATTCCTTTCCTATTTTTTCCCTTTCTCCCTCTTCCAGTGCTGCAGACATCCTTGTAAAAATATGACACTTTTAGCCATAACCTGCAAGCTGTGGTCACAGGACTTGCAACTCATCTCATCTGGAAAGAACTGAGTAGGAAGACTAATTCCACCTTTTAAGAATCTTTCTACGTTTCCTTGAACCAAAAACAAGATTAACGTTAACATAAAATGGATACCTAAGTCTGATTTCCGTGCTTGCAGTTAAGGACTGTAGAAAGTTAGCACCCACCCATCTCCTAGAAGAATGAAATATTTTGAGAAATATTTTAAAAAGGCAGAATATTACTTTTCCCTGGATGAGAAATGGAGAAATGTGTGTTTTTTTTAAAGCAGCCCTCAGCAGATGTCAGCATTTAAGAGATAAAGAGCTTATTGAAAGAAGGCAAGTATCCAGGTAGCTCTATTCATAGGCAAAAATTCCCTGCAGCAAGATGGGAACAAAGGTAGGATTAGCCCTCAGCCACAAAAGGAATTGCCCAGCAAGCCCCTTCATTGCATCAGCAGTCCAAACTTCAACCAAACCTGGGAGCTCAGACCACCTACAGAGCCAGCTATGACCTCTACATAACCCCTACATGGCATAATGGGAGTCTAACAACCGCCAATAGAATACATCTTCTTGCACAAGAACAGAAAGTTCAAGTGCAAAGAGAAGGTATAACACACACACACACCAATCTCATCTCCATGTAGTCAGCTATCCAGAATCACACGTGCTTAATGGTCTCATCAATAAATGAAACCTCTTTCCAATCAGCCTCCAGCCTCCATTTTATCTTCTGTGCCTTTCTCCCAGCTTGGAACTGAACCAGACAGATATTTCTTCCAATATGACCAGAGGTGGGTTGCTCCCAGTTGGGCCTGGTTCGGATGAACCGGTAGTGGAATTCAGGCCTGGGTCACAGAACCAGCAATGACGCAGGCCTGCCACGCCCCCGAACCAGTTCCCTCGCCGCTGCTGGGCCGCTGCCATTTTGGTTTTTAGTGACTGCGCATGCGCAGTTCTCTGTAACTTGTTCTGCGCATGTGCAAAGTACAATTTACATTGAATAGTGCATACGTGCATAGCGCACATCTGGTGTGCATGCGAGCGGATTGCAAACCAGTATTAAACTGACAGCAACCCACCCCTGAGTAGGACCTAGCTTCTCCTGACATAGAATTATAACATATAGTAATATAGTAATATATAATGACTCTTAAGTAATAAATCAGATCTCACATGTTTTGAAGCCATCAGTATTCTGTGCATAATGGTGGTGGTGGTGGTGGGGACACAAACAAGTTTCTTGCTCTAAGAGCTATTTGTCAGAACAAAAATCAACTAAAAATGCATGATTGTCTACTCTTTTAAAGCTCACCTGGCACTATTTAAAGAAAAATAAAATATATGAATAATATAACAAAAGTGACTAAAAATAATTTAAACCATGCCTGAATTTCAGAAGCCGAACTCCAGAAACATGACTGGCATTTAATGCTTAGGAAATGTCTTTGTGATCTTTTACCTGCTAGGACATAATTTTAGAGGAAACAATTAGTACCGAATTTTATGCTAGGATGAAACAGCTCTCCACAGAGTAATATTCTTTGAAAGACATTCACAATATAAACTTTTTGTGCTTTCCTGGGGTTTATCCCCCACATAAGGGCTAGTAGTTTACTTACCCACAAAGCAATCCTCCCCCCATTGGCAATAAACAATTTGCCATGATTATTACTTGATTTTTGCACTGTTGAATCAAAGCTGCTCGTTATATTAATTGCAGGCTGGGCTTAAACTTTGAGGAAAGCAACAATGCAGCATTATACGAATATCCTCAAGTCACAGGTGTGAAGGGATTTCATGCTGAGGGCCATTTTCAGCTTTGGATCAGCATTCCAGGGATAGGACAATATTTAAATGTAATTTAAACTTCAGCCTAATTAAAATAATCAAATGCAATTAATACGATTTTCCTCGTGTGTTTTACAAGGTTTCACTTTTCCCATAGTAAGAATGAGGGTTAGCTCTGGTCTAAAACTCCGAAGAAGGTGTGGTTTTTCATAATATCATGTTAAGATACACTTATGCTCCATCCTTGACTTAGTTGGCTACAAAAGCAAATGTGGCTCCTGTTGAAAGAAATGTCCTTCTGGGTTCGGCTCCAAGTGGGGAAAAAGACACTGGAGACATGGAGGCTGCTTGGAAAGATGGTTTTAATGATGGACAGGACCATATGGCTTGAGTCCTGAACAGAAAAGGTGATCACATGCTTCAATGTTGGTGGAGAAGAGAAGAGAGGGACTGAGATGCCAAGTCCCTGGTTTTATGCCCTCTCTGGCCTTTGATCTTGTTCTTGTATTATGATTGGTTGTCATGGGGCCATGCAGGGGCAGCTCTCTAGGCTGCGTTTTGAATCCAGGTTTGGTTGAGCTCTCAGATGCCATGTGGCGAGTTGGGTAAAGTGCCAATATTGTCATTCCTTAATCCCAAATCCCCTGGAGCTGAAGTGGAGAACTCTTTATTATGTAAAGGGACTGGCTTGCCCTTCTTAATGGCCCATTGACAAAAGGCGGGGAGGCAGGAAGCCGCAGGAAGTTTCTCTTTAAAACGTTTCTCCCTTTCACATCCAGGGAAATATAATTTTCAACTGCCTTTTCAACATTTCCTAGGATATTTCATTTCTCTGGGAGACGGCTGGGTGATAACTTTCCACAGTCCAAAGTAGCAAGTTCATAGTAGACAGACCTAGTCTTGGAGTACAACTTGGATGCTGAACACCTTCAGCCTCCGTCCAATAAATCATTATGATCAGTGCCAGACAATTCTTGGCACTTGGAAGCACTCTTTTTGCCCGATAGGCCTGAAAATGCAAAGGAAACTGTCTCTGCCAATGAAAGAACACGAAGGTTGCTCAACACAGTTAAAACATGAAATTAAGTATGGAAACTAACCAGCGGTGGGATTCACTTCACCGGTTTGCAACTGTGAGCACGCGTGCGCACCTCACGCATCCATGAGGCCTTCCACGCATGTGCTTTGCTCACACACGAGGCCTGCACACAGGTGTGCAGGGTCGAAAATGAGGCTACATAGGATGTTTTGTTAAATGAACCAGTCCGAACCGGCTGATACCACCGCTGAAACTAACACTGCAGATGTCCTGTCTGCACTAGCAAAAGTTACCATTGGATAGGATAGGCTTGCATTTCTCAATCTTGGCCACTTTAACGTCTGTGGACTTCAACTCCCAGAATTCCCCAGTCAGCCTGCCAGTGGCTGGCTGGAGAATTCTGGGAGTTGAAGTCCACACGTCTTCAAACTGCCGTCCTTCACCTTAAGAAACAAAGCATAGCTATTGCTGTTTTGTTACGAAAGACAGGTGCATTCACCATCCCTGCCCACTTTGAAAATGGGCTAATCACACTTATTGAGAACTTGGAAGCCCCTCTCTCCCAGCACTCCTTTTGGCCCCAAAATGTTGTCCTCCGCCACCACCCTGACCATTTAAAAAGGGCCAGGTCTAACCTTTAAGACAGAGAGGCCTGTATCTCAGAAAGCAAGTATTAGCAACCAGTAGCAGCACCACACCGTCTTGGCTATTCTTCCCGATTTCCTTTTGTGGAGAACATACCTGTGTATCTGCTCCTATGGTTGCCTTTAGCCAATAAGCTTGAACCAGTGCAGTGATTTTATTTTTGTGCATCCCAAAAGTTTGTTGCTGAGTGGAAGCAAGAGAGGGTGGGGGGAGCATTCTGTGTGCCATCGCAAGTGTTAAATACATCAGTTCACACATTTTTCCTTGTAAGATTTCAGTCCCTGATCTTCTAATGCCCCTTATAGCAAGTACTCCCGTTCAGTATATTGGATATGCCCAGTTTAAGGAAAAGAGGACTGGAGGTAACCTGATAACAGTATACCAATATCTAAGGGGCTGCCACAAAAAAGAGGGGTGTCAGCCTAGGGGTGGGATTCAGCCAGTTTGTGCCAATTTGCGTGAAACGGATATTAATTTTACATCCGGTTCGGTGAACCAATAGTTCCGACGACCCCGCCCTTCCCAGGAGTCCCCACGCACCCTGTTCTGGTTCCCAGGTAACTGAAGGGGGGACTCCTAGGCCCAAAATAGGACGCGGGGTGGCACCCCCCTCCCACTGCCCATTTTTGCTCCCAGGAGGCTGCAAGGAGGCTTCCTAGGCCCAAAGGGGGGCACGGGGGCAGAGTGCCACATGGGTCCCCCACAGCCCGTTTTTGCTCCCAAGAGGCTGAGTGCTGCCTGTCACTCCTCTTGGCCATGCCCACCATGGCCATGCCCACGCAGCAGGCCACTAGGGCAAAGAAGCGGTTGCTAAATTAGTTGAATCCCACCACTGGCTCAGCCTATTCTCCAAAGCACCCGAAGGCTGGACAAGAAGCAATGGATGGAAACTAATCAACTAGAGAACCAACCTAGAACTCAGGAGAAATTTCTTGACAGAACAATTAATCAGTGGAATGATTTACCTTCAGAAATTCTGGGTGCTCCAACACTGGAAGTTTTTAAGAAGAGACTGTTTGTCCGAAATGGTAAATAGGGTTACCTGCCTGAGCAGGGGGCTGGACTAGAAGACCTCCAAGGTCTCTTCCTTCTCCATTATTCTGTTAATGGGGTTGGCAATCTCTTTCTTTAGGAGTCAATAACTGGTTCTAATTAAATAACCTACACAATCACTCTGATGGATTTGGCAAGAAAAGTTCATACTTAGCATAGGTCCAGGCACAGTATTTATTTCTATACCTATTATAATTATTCATCCAGTATCCACTTAAATTAATCTAGGGGGCTTACAACAATTCATTAAAATATCCATAAATATTAAAATCATTTGAAATATTTTAAAATCCATCCTCCAATAAATTTCCAGTAAATCCCAAAAACCGTGACCCGTCAAAACCGCGGAGGACAAAATCGCACTCGATGAAAGCGTGCATGTGACGTCATCACAGCGCGACGAAAAAAATTAAAAATTGAAATAAAATTAAAATTAAAGCAAGCCGATTCACATAAAGGTAAGGGTTAGGTTTAGGGTTAGGGTTAGGTTAAGGGTTAGGGTTAGGTTTAGAGCGTAAGGGTTACGTTTAGCGTTAGGTTAAGGGTTAGCGTTAGGTTTAGCGTTAGGTTAAGGGTTACGTTTAGGGTTAGATTTAGGGTTAGGTTAAGGGTTAGGGTTAGGGTTAGGTTTGGGGGGGTTAGGGTAAGGTTTTCGCTTTATTTTTACATTTTTCGATCACAGCGCGATGTTTTCGTCGCGCTGTGATGACGTCAAATGCGCGCTTTCGTCGAGCGTGATTTTGTCCTCCGCGGTTTTGTGGTGGAACCCCAAAAACTCTGCAAAAGGGGGAAAGTTTTTCACCTGTTTCCTAAGGCTAAATAGATAGGCATTAGCCCCAATCTCAGAGGGGAAACCTGAAAAAACTTCCACTATACCCCATTTTCATTGAAAGGACAGCAATATTAAAAAAAAAAAAATCATCGTGGTGATATTTTATCCCATAAGGTACACAGACAAGACACATCGCTCAATAGATGGATAGTCCCAGACTTAACGATAGTAATTGAGCCTGGGATTATGGTCCAGTCATGCTGGTTGTTAAACAGGTCAGCACATGCCTGTGTCCCATTTACAAACCTTTCTGCAGCGGTCATTAAACAAATGTCACGGTCACTAAAGCAAACACTGCAGCTGTTAAGCAAGCCCGTTTTAGCCAAAGGGTTTATTTTTATTTTTTTTGCCAGAAACAGGAAGTAAATGCCAGTTTTTGGCCAAAAAAAGTACCCATTATAAATTGCGATCTGCTGAATGCGGGCCACATGCAATCATGTGATGGGAGGAGAGTGGGGGTTGCTGTTGGGACTTCAAAACTGGGTCCTAAATAGTTCTGGCTGTGCAACCGTTTGAAACTACCATGTGTGTGTAATTACATATATAAAGCGAGAAAATGTGTGCACGCGTGTGTATTCAACTCATGCTTCCTATTTTCCCCACCCAAAAAAACCCCCACCCTTTTAAGATCGCATCAGATCTGTATATGCCTGGCAGCATTTGGGCTTGGGACAATTTTAAATGAGAAATTCCTTCCCGTTTCCATTCCATGTTCTGCTCACCTAAGCCATTTAGATAATTGCAGCAAGCAATCTTTTTACTCCTTTCTTTCTCTGTCGCTCCCCATCTATCACTCCCTCCAGCCCATGGAGAGAGAGCCGAGACAGTTTTCCCAGATGCCTTTCTTGGCAGAAGGAATTGCTGTTCTTCAGCACATTTACTTCATCGGGGGTCTCTGTGCACCTCTGAAAGGCAAAATGTCCAGGAGGGATTAACGCTTCCCTTGCGGTTTTGAAACTGTTCAGTGGTGGGATTCAGCCGGTTTGGGCCGGTTTGGGCAAACCAGTTGTTAAATTGCTGGCTGGCCCCACCCCTTTCTGCTCTACGCCTTCCAGGAGTCCCCACATGCCCCGTTTTTGCTCCCGGGTGTATATGGAGGCCTACTAAGGCCAAAACAGGATGTGGGGAGGTATAGCCCCCCACCCTCGTGGCCCGTTTTTGCTCCCGGGGGGTGCAGGAGGCCAAGTGCTGCCTGTCACACACTCTGGCCACACTCACCATTGCCACGCCCACCCAGGCAGAGAACCGGTTGTTAAATTATTTGAATCCCACCACTGATGCTATTGGACTTAAGCGCCCATCATCCACAATTTTTAGGGCAATCAAAGGGATACCAGAACCCAAAGTCACTCAATGGAAAAAGAGACGGCAATGGGATTGTGAACAGAATAAGGAAAGGATTTCTACTACGTTACAAAGCAAGTTGCCACTAAAGTGTTCATTTCTTGGAATTCATCTGGAACCCCAATGGAGCCTGTAAGCTTTTTTAGAAAATAAAAATGACAGCTTTCCAGGGAACAAAGAAGCCATCAAGGGCTACATGAGGCTCTCTGAACTAGTAGAAACTGATAAACCAAAATCAAAAATTAATTTACCCCGTCCACTTTCACAATCAACTGTATTGGTGGCTGACACCATTTAGAATTACAAAAAGGAACACATTTTAACAATTGTAGGACTTTAGGGAATGCTCTTTGCTGCTCACATGTTGGTTTTCCTAAACATTTTTATAATTAGTGTGGGAAGTTTGTCAATAGGCCATTGAGAAGGCCAGGCTAGCCCACTTTACATAATAAAGACTTCCCCCACTGCAGCGGTAGGGGGAAGGGATATTACTCAACTCTCCACATGGCATCTGAGAACTCATCTATGGATTCAAAACAGCCTAGAGAGTAGCCCCCTGCATGGCACCATGGGAGTCTGACAACCAATCAGAATACATTTCTTACACAGGAACAGGAAACAGAGAAGTGGGACTAAACAGGATATAAAAAGCTTAGCAAGCCCCTTCCTCACCCCTTCTCTTCTTCTCCATCAACATTGAAACATATGATCACCTTTTCTGGTCAGGGCTCAAGCCATGTGGTCCTGTCCAACAGTAAACCATCTTTCCAAGCAGCCTCCATGTCTCCAGTGTCTTCTTCCCCACTTGGAGCTGAACCCAGAAGGACATTTCTTTCAACATTAGCATTGCTCTTAAGTGTCCCTTAATATAATGTAACAATGTTTTCTTCAGTTTTCATTTCTACGTTTTCTTCCTCATCCTGCCCCATATGGTCTATGACAAAGTAATCTTATTTTTTTAAAAAAATATTTTTTTACCATTTACCATTTTATTATAAAAACATTTTAAAGTTCAGACTGCCCCAGGAGCTGTTGAAAACAGTGCTACAGAGTAATGATTGAGTCTGTCATTTGTACTTCTATAACTGTCTGGTTATAGAATATAAAGGGATGCGGTGGCTCAGTGGCTAAGACGCTGTTCTTGTCAATCAGAGAGCTCAGCAGTTCGGCGGTTCGAATCCCTAGCGCTGCATAACGGAGTGAGCTCCCGTTACTTGTCCCAGCTTCTGCCAACCTAGCAGTTCGAAAACATGTAAAAATGCAAGGAGAAAAATAGGAACCACCTTTGGTGGGAAGGTAACAGTGTTCTGTGTGTTTAGTCATGCCGGCCACATGACCACGGAGACATCTTCGCACAGCTCTGGCTCTTTGGCTTTGAAACAGAGATGAGCACTGCCCCCTAGAGTCGGGAACAACTAGCACATATGTGCTAGGTAAACCTTTACCTTTAACTGTCTGGTTTGGTTCAGAAACCAAGGAGGACAGGTACAGCCTCCAAAAGATAGTTAAGACTGCGGAAAGAACAATTGCAACCAACCTGTTTTCCACTGAGGATCTGTATAATACAGGAGCCAGAAAGAGGGCTGAGAAAATATCTGCAGACCCCTCACATCCTGGACATAAACACCTCCCCCTTGGGATGCCGCTTTTTTGGCATTGCCTGCCAAAATAACTCTACACAAAGATAGTTTTTCCCCTCATATCATCCCTCTGCTGAACACCTAATTCCCACAGTACTGTCTTATGTCTAAGTATATTTACCCATGAAGGATGGCTGTATCACCGTAACCCTTCTCATCTTTTCTATTATTTGGTATCATCATCACCATCATCTTCTTCTTTTTTATTATTATTATACAATTGTATCACAGCGGCCAGTTGTTTCGCCGGATTTGGCATTGGTTACTAGTCAGGCCCCACCCAGGGGCCTAGGACGTTGTAACGTATTTTCGTAATATGCGTGCAGATCCAAGCAGTGCGGCTTTTTGCATTTGACTGATGGTGATTTTGTCAATTTTTAACTGTTTTAAATGTAATTCCAGTGCTTTTGGAATAGCACCCAGTGTGCCAATTACCACTGGAATTACCACTGCTGGTTTGTGCCATAGTCGTTGAATTTCGATTTTTAAGTCCTGGTATTTTGCAATTTTTTCATGTTCCTTCTCAGCTACCCTGCTATCACCTGGTATTGCAATGTCTATGATTGTGACCTTATTTTTCTCAACCAGTGTGATGTCTGGCGTATTATGCGCCAGTATTTTGTCTGTTTGTATGCGAAAATCCCACAAGATCTTGACCATCTGATTTTTGGTGACTTTTTCAGGCTGATGTTCCCACCAGTTTGTTGCTGTTTTAATATTATAATTTTTGCACAAATTCCAATGGATCATTTGTGCTACTGAATTGTGCCGCAATTTATAATCAGTCTGCGCGATTTTTTTACAGCAGCTGAGTATGCTTCTTAAAATATAGGATATTGTTGTTGTTGTTGTTATTATTATTATTATTATTACTCTGTTGTTTTGCATGTACACTGAGAGCTTCTGCACCAGAAACAAAATTCCTTATGTGTCTGATCACACTTGGCCAAATGAACCTATTCTGTTTTATGCTATGCTATGCTATGCTATGCTATGCTATGCTATGCTATGCTATGCTATGCTATGCTATGCTATGCTATGCTATGCTATACTCAGAGGTGGTATTCAGCCGGTTCTCTGCAGTTCAGGCAAACCAGTAGTGGCAGCTGTGGGAGGCTCCACCCACCACCACCCCGACATAATGCGCGAGCACTGTGCATGCACAGAAGGCAGTGCGCATGCGCAGATGTGGCACATGTGCTCACATTTGCGAATGAGTAGGAAAGGTAAGTGAATCCCACTGCTGGCTATGCTGTGGTGTGCTGTGCCATGCCATGCCATGCCATGCTATGCTATGCTATTCTCACCAATAGAAGGGAGAAACTTTGCCTGCAGCAAAGAGGAGGGAGCAAAACCCCTTTGAATGAATATGATTTCAATTCTGCTGACTTGGCACACTTTTCTTAATTGGATTTTCCTCATCATGTTCCCAAACACCTCAAATGAGTGAATTGTTTTCTTAGACAAAGAAGAGAGTTACCTCAGCAAAGATAACATTATGGAAAGATGCTGTTGATTGCACACCTGAGGTCAATGCCTTTTCTACAATAGCATATCCCTTATGTCAGAAAGCTATAAGGAAGGAACTATCATCTTCCTCTTATCAAATGCCAAAAAAAGATATTATTATGTAGCTTCCACTGAACCACAGATGTTAAGGGAGCCGCTGTGGAAGGTCAGGAAGTCGCTGCTGATTAGTTGATAAACCTGCCAATGGAAAGAAGGAGAGAGAAATGTGATACACCATCCAGAACACCACAGAGAATGAATCTCATCTGGACTATTAGAAAAACGTGAATTGACTCCCCCGTCCTCAAATGGAAAAATAATGGGCATTTGTTATTTATTCAAGCCAGGATTTGGCTATAATGAGCAGCTCACAACCCTTATGCTATTATTATACCAGCTGACTTGGGATAAGGAACACAGAAAAGTATGCAGATTCCAACTAGGATCTCTAGATAGTCTCTGCCTGATCTGTAGAAAACCAATTCCTGACTTTCCATTACAAAGTATGTTAATGCACACACTTGCAAAAAAACAAATATTTGTAAATTTTACTTGCTTCTTCTGCAGCTCTTTTCCACCAGATATGATGATGATGATGATGATGATGATGATGATGATGATAACAATGATACATCAACAAATTGCAGCTTCCTGCAATAACACCAGCGGAACTGCAAAAAGCTGCGCTACTCGGAACATCGTATATTCTAAGAAGGTACCAAGGACGCTGGCAGCAACCCATATCAACCATTAGCACCAATCAATGGTATTTGATTGTGATGCATTTTTGAATGTTCAGTTGACTGAGATTCATGTTTAATGAATACAGTATAATAGTAATAGTAATAACTACTATTACTATTACTATAAACTAATGCAATGAAAGCGAAGGTACAAAAATCCACTGACAATCTAAACTGCCGACTTTGCAATAACAAAGTTGAAACTGTTTCATATTTAATATGTGAATGCAGCAAAATCGCACAAACTGATTACAAAGCTAGACACGACCGAGTTGCTAAATTAATCCCCTGGTCATTATTTAAAATATATGATTTACCTGCATCCAGAAAGTTATAGGAACATAAAGTGGAAAAAGTTACTGAAAATGAGAAGGTGAAGATCTTGTGGGACTTTCGAATACAAACGGATCGTCATTTGGAGCACAACATGCCGGATATCACGTTTGTAGAGGGCCGAAGTGTACAGTTTATTGATATCACTGTACTAGGACATTCCAAAGTCGAAGAAAAAGAACTAGAAAAAATAATGAAATATCGCGACCTGGCCATCGAAACTACACGGCTATGGATGAAGCCTGTAATAGTGATACCCATTGTCATCGGGGCACTTGGCACCATGTCCAAGAATTTTATAAGATACATCAACAAATTGCAGCTTTCTGCAATAACACCAGAGGAACTGCAAAAAACTGTGCTTTTCGGAACATCTTAAATTTTAAGAAGGTACTTGGTTGATACCTAGGACGCTGGCAGCAACCTGCAGCAACCATTAGCACCAGTCAATGGTATTTGTGATGCATTTTTGAATGTTCAGTTGGCTGAGTTTCATGTTTAATGAATAAAGTATAGTAGTAATAATAACAACAACAACAACAACAACAACAACAATATCCTATATTTTAAGAAGGTACTTGGTTAATACCTAGGATGCTGGCAGCAACCCGTATCGGCCATTACCACCAGTCAATGGTATTTGTGATGCATTTTTGAATGTTCAGTTGGCTAAGTTTCATGTTAATGAATAAAGTACATATAATAAGGATAGTAATAGTAACAACAACAACAATAATCATATATTCTGTGACAATATGTGATGTTGATGATACCTCAGCCATCAAACATCCACATGACTACCCGAGGTCCTTGAGAAACACTTGATAGACAGAAGAAAATGCCAAATCCAGTCTGAATATCTTACTGACAGTGTGACAAACCATAATAACCAGTAGTGGGATTCAACTGGTGTAACAGCTGGTTTGCTGAGCGCATGCTTTGCATGCTTCATAAGTTTTGCGTGCACCCCATGGTGCGTTTCAAAACATCTCTAAAACTTACCTTCTACTGCAGCCCCTGTGAGTAAAACAGCTGAGGTGCGGCAATCCACTCTGTTGCGACTATCAGCTGGGATTCAAACAAAGGAAATGTAGGACAGACTAGTGCAGGGGCAAGCGGGCGGAGTCAACTGAATGCAGGAACTACCTGTTCACCCAAACCGGTCCGATCCGGCTGAATCCCACCCCTGATAATAACAATGTTGACATTGGCCAAAAGGACAGCAAAGAAAAATGGAAAATATTCTCCTTGAGAGCAAAAGAGCTGAACTAGCAAAATGGCTTGAGAGACGAATGGAAGACTAAGCCCGCCAATGATCTGTGTTCAAGAATAATTTGCCAGCTTAGTCTCTGGAAGAGAGAGAGGACAACAGCGGGTAGAGTTGTTTTGACACCCAGAAAGGAGAAAAGGAAAGAGGAAAAAAAAACACCACCACCATGTTTCTATTTTCCTTCGGCATCCACATATACACCCCAAGTTAAAATGCATGAATGGGCTTTGAGGAAGAGAGAACAAATATCACATAAAACAAGAAAAGAAGGCAAAATAAAACTGCCACATTTCCCATCTCTCAAATCCCAGTCTTTAAGATTTGTGGAAGGTTGCAAAGTTTTGAGATGGATTTTACAATAAATGATTACAGAAAAGGAGAGGAAAAAGCTGTTGTGGATAATATTCTACTTTGCATCGCAAATGATCAGTGATTTCTCCCCCCCCTCCAAGCACAGAATGTGGCTGCTATATATTACAATGAGGTATTGCCCGATTTGAGGAAATGTCCTTCAAGAACAAAGATGGGATATCTTTTTTTAATTCTAAGGCTGAATTTGACAATAAAGCTGTAGATAAGTTGACCTTTTGCCAGAGTCCTCTTCCAAAATGTATTTGACTTCTTTTTTGGGGGGGCATCAGTAGGCCCCTATCACTGAACTTTATGCAAGTAATTCCATAACAGTTAGAAGAATTAATCAGTGGAACAACTTACCTCCAGACTTGGTGAATGTTCCAACACTGGATGTTTTAAAGAAGATGTTGGATAATCACTTGTCTGAAATAGGTTTCCTACCTAAGCAGCGGGTTGGACTAAAAGACCTCCAAGGTCCCTTCCAACTCTGCTATTCTATTCTATTCTATTCTATTCTATTCTAAATATCCATCTTCATATCATGGCTGACTATTAGTGAGGCCTTGTATGGTTAAGTTAGTTGGAGGTTTTTCTCTCTCCTGAGTATAGAAGTCTATAAATGATGGGCAGGCAATCTTCTCACAGAGATACCAAGGGCTCCAGCAAGCGATGCCATTCTGAGTGGGACTATTTTCCCCATTTGGAAGATGACTTGAGGAACTGGGGTTTAGTCCTCCTTGCAAAGCCTCACATGGTTTAAGGTCCTGGGGGGGGGGGGAAGGAAGAGATGCTGAGAATGCCCTGGTTTTATGCCTTCTCTGGGCTTTTGAATTTGAGCTTGTATTCTGATTGGTTGTCAGACTCCCATGAGGCCATGCAGGGGCAACTCTACAGCCTGTCCTGAGTCCCAAGCTTGGTTGACTCTTGCTGGGTGATGATGTAATGAAAGGGCTTTGGGATTCCTATTATCGCTCTGCCTCAAGGAGGTAGATCTTTGTTATGTAGAATAGACTGGCTCAGGCCTTAATGGCCATTAACAAAGGTGAGGTGGTGGTGAATTTCTGCCTCCCTTTTAGGGGAAATATTCTGCCCTTTTCATATTTCCTAAAATATCTCATTTTCCTAGGAGAAGGGTAGGTACTAACTTCCTACAGTTGCCACATCTGTGCAATTTTCCTGCCAGTGACAGCGAAGTGATTTATTTGTTAGTTCTACTTATATATTTTGCCATAGCCATCTTTCGGGATTTTTTTTTTTTTTTTTTACTTCTCTAGCACAATATTTCACAGCTGTGACCTTGCTTAACTTTTTCCAGATTTTATTGTTCTTGTCTCAACCTAGACTTATATTCACCTTTTCCTCCAGGGTTTGAAAAGATAATATAACATTCTGCCTTCTTCTTATTCCAACACCTTGCTCCACCCCATCTTAGCATGCAGTTTGATGCAGCAACTAAATTGGTGGCCTAGAATCCACCAGTTCTAGTTCCGCCTTAGGCATGAAAGCTGGCTGGGTGACTTTGGGCCCCTTTCACAACTTTGTTATGGGGGAAATGGGAGTACTGCGGTAGTGGCATTAGCCATGGTGGAGCAGTGTTAAAATGCAGTACTGCAGGCTACTTCTGCTGGCTGCTGGCTGCACTTAGCAGTTCAATTTTCACCAGTTCAAGGTTGACTCAGCCTTCCATCTTTCCGAGGTGGATAAACTGAGGACCCAGATTGTTGGGGGCAATAGGCTGACTCTGTAAAACTCTTAAAGAGGGCTGTAAAGCACTGTGAAGCAATCTGCAAGCCTAAATGCTATTTGGTAGGTTTGCAACCTTGACTTACCTACAAAGTAACAAAGATTGGGGGGGGGGGGGGAATTTAATTTCTCCTCATCTAATTGGATTTCAACCTGGGTCTTCCCCAATTTAGCATATCCCAATATAGATCAGAAATTGGCAGTAAATGTCTATAGATGCCATCCAGAACTATTACCGTATTTTTCGGCGTTTAAGATGCACCAAGATTTTGAAGAGGCAAATTAAAAAAAAGGTTTTGCAATCTGCAGACCTCCCCAAAATGGCTCGTTTTTCGTGAAAACGGGCCCGTTTTTTGTCAAAAAAAGGGCATGCATAGTCTTTAGGAGGCTTATAGAGTGCTCCTGGGGACTAGCCCCCCTCCCAAACGAGCAAAAAAAGGCCCGTTTTTGCTCATTTTTTCCCTCCCGAGCCCCCAGGATCACTCTGGAAGCCTCCTAAAGGCTATGCACGGCTATTTTTGCAAATGGGGCAGAGTTTCGAGAGGCCAAAAATGCTGCATTCAGTGTATAAGATGCACCCAGATTTTCACCCTCTTTTTTTGAGGGAAAAAGGTGTGTCTTATACACCGAAAAGTACAGTACTTACTGACCACCCAAATTTATTCATACACAGGTAGTCTTTGGCTTACATCTGTTCCTTCCATGACTGTTCATAGTTATAATGGCACTGAAAAAAGTGAAAACAGTTTTTTAATACTTATGAGCGTTACCGCATCCCCAGGGTCACGTGATCAAAATTCTGACACTTGGCAACTAGTTCCTATTTTTGAGGGTTGCAAAGTCCCGGGGTTGTGTGATCCCCACTTTGTGACCTTCTGACAAGCAAAGTCAGTGGGGAAGTCAGATTCACTTAACAACCGGGTTACTAACTTATCAACTGCAGTGATTCACTTAGCAACGGTGGCAAGAAAGGTCGTAAAATGAGGCAAAACTCACTTAACAAATGTCTCACTTAACAACAGAAATTGTGGCTCCGCTGTAGCCCCAAGTCAAGGACTGCATATACATGCTCATACAGAAAGAGATTCAAATCTCAGGAAATCTCACATTAAAATATTATGCCAACTTGTATGGTGTAAGAACCTAAGTCTTAAGTCACAATATGGTTTCTATTGTGATCATTGCATATTATGCAGTGGTGGGTTTCACAAATTGTTCGAACCTACTCTGTGGGTGTGGCCTCCTTTGTGGGAGTGGCTTGCCGCCCATGTGACCGGATGGGGGTGGCTTGCCGCCCATGTGACCGGAAATGAAGATGCCGACGACACTTGTCAGAACCACCTTAAATTACCTCACGCACAGCACTGGCATGCATAAGAATATGATGTAAACTTGTTTTTTAAAAGGCATCTTTGGTTTGCATTAAAACAACTTCAACACGCGCAATGTTCTGACCACAAACACAATAGTCATCCTTACATCCTTCCAAGGACCAGGGGTGGGTTTCAAAAACGTTTGGAACCTCTTCTGTAGGTGTGGCCTGCTTTCCAGGTCCACTGGTGGAACCTCTTCTAACCGGTTCGGTAGATTTGACGAACCGGTTCTACCAAATAGGTGCAAACTGGTAGCAACCCACCTCTGATATTATGTATGATCCACAGGTGGTATTCAGCGGTTCTTACTGGTTCGGGCGAACTGGTAGCGGCAGCTGCTGGAGGCTCTACCCACCTGCTCTTATGTGTGACCTTCATGAATGCGCTCACATTTGCAAACTGGTAGCGAACGTAAGTGAATCCCACTCCTGATATGATCATAATGTATATTATATGAGCATAGCATATGTATATTCTCCCCCCTCAGGATGCCGCTGCAGGGCATTGCATGCCAAAACAACCAGACACAAAGATAGTCCATCCGTCCCCGGTGCTATCACTCTGAACACTTAACTCCCCCAGCACTGTTTTAGGCCTAAAGATATTTACCCATGTCGTAGGCTGTATTGCTGTTCTCCTTGTCATCTTCTCGTTCTCATTTCTCATCTTCTCATCTTTCTGCATCTTATGATTTATCGTGTTTGTACCTTATGATTAATGATTGTAGCTATGATTCATGATCTATGACCTATCCCTTTGTTGTTTGTATGTACACTGAGATCTTATGCATCGGAGACAAATTCCTCGTGTGTCCAATCACACTCGGCCAATAAAGAATTCTATTCTATTAAAGAAAACCATAATAAATGATAAAGGGGAAGCCCACGATGGTAGTTGGTTAATCTAGATTAGGGCTGAGTGTGTTGCATAAAAGTATCCTGAAAGAAACTTGCAGAGGCTAACTTGGAAATGGATCTTCTTCTCCTCGCCTGCCTTTGTCTTATGCAAATTGCAAGATATTGTTCTTCCCAGATAAATATTATCTTCCTGCCTTTCTGGTAGTTGAGTCATTTTTCTTTCATTTGATAAAAATATGTAAACAGCCTTGAAGCTCTGGAAGCTAGATTGGTCTCTGAAAAGATACTGATGCTTTATCCCTATTGATAGGTCACAATTAACTAGTTTGTGGAGATGGGGCTAACCTGTTGTCAGGGATGGGCTTCAAAAATTTCAGCAACGGGTTCTCTGCCTGCCTACTGCATGGGCATGGCCTAGTCAATTTCAATTTTCAATTTCAATTTCAATTTAATAAAATTTGTATGCCGCCCACTCCCTTGGGACTCTGGGCGGCTTACAGGCAGATTTTAAAAAAGCATTTAAAAATATAAGATAAAAGATTCAATTATTAAAATTACACATCATCCATTCTGTCCGAGTGGGGCTGGATATTGATCAACAGCCCCAGGCCTGCTGGAACAGCCAGGTCTTGGTGGCTTTACGGAAGGCCGAGAGAGTGGGAAGGGTCCGGATCTCTACGGGTAGATTGTTCCACAATGCTGGCGCAGCTACAGAGAAGGCCCTCCCCCGGGGGGCCGCCAGCCGGCATTGTCCGGTCGACGGCACCCGGAGGAGGCCCAACCTGTGCGATCTTATTGGTCGTTGGGAGGTAAGTGGCAGGAGGCGGTCACTCAAGTAGCCAGGTCCTAAACCATGTAGGGCTTTAAAAGTAACGACTAGCACCTTGAAGCGCGTCCGGAGACCAATGGGGAGCCAGTGCAGCTCGCGGAGGATGGGTGTGACATGGATCTATCTAGGTACACCCAATATCGCTCGCGCGGCTGCATTCTGGACCAACTGCAGTCTTCGAACACTCTTCAGGGGCAGCCCCATGTAGAGCGCGTTACAGTAAGAGCCCCATGTAGAACGCGTTACAGTAATCCAGTCTTGAGGTGACGAGGGCACCATGGTAGGGGGGTCATTTTCGCCTTCCCCAGGTTCCGGAGTCTTTCCTTGAAAGGTGGGCAAAAGCAGGGTGAAAACTGCTTCCCCTAGGCTTTGGAGGCCCTCCGGGGTCATTTCCAGCCTTCTGGAACTTCCAGAACACCCAACTTTCCCCCTTCCCGATCCTCCGTGCTGGCCCGGCACTTACCTCGCATCCAAAACAGGCTGTGTGGAAACTCCTGGGAGGGAAGGGGGGATGGCATGGGAGAAGTGGGATTTGAAGGTTCTCCGAACTGGCCATAACATTAGCTACAGGTTCTCCCGAACCTGGCCAAACTCACAGCAGCCCACCCCTGCCAGTTGTACAACTGGGAAAAATTAAATCTTAGCCAATTAAGGACTTTAGGTTTAGCTGGAAACAGTCTTTGGTTTGAAATTTGGGGTTAGATTAACCCTTTTATATCTTGGCCAACCGTATCATCCAGATAGATCAAGGAACAGCCCACCAACATTTTTCTTATCCACAGCCAAGTCAAAAGAGAAGATATGCCTCTGGGTCCCACCAGATGACATCATTTAATAGAGGGTCTTGGAGCATAGTCCTCTTATCTGATTTGGTGGGATGAGCAGGTATCCTCAGGGTGATAAACCTGAATTGTTCCTAAAAGACTAGGAGTCAGCACAGCTTGTGCAATAGTGGCATAACCCAAAGCAAATCTTGGAATATAACCCCAAAATGCATGTCACTGCATTCTGGCCCCTTGAAACTTTCCACATGGAATGCAACAGAGTAGACCAGTTAGGAAAAGACTAAGGCGGGAATAACCTTGAGCAGGACCAGTGGTGCAATTCAGCGGTTCTATCTGGATCGGGCGAACTGGTAGTGGTGGCGGTGGGATGCTCCGCCCACCCACCTGACATCATCACGTCCCATTTTTGATGCTCTGCGCATGTGCAGAAGGTCCCGCGCATGCACAGAGGTGCTCACATTTGCAAACCGGTAGCGAAGGTAAGTTGATTTCATCCCTGCCAGGAATGGATGCTATTCAGAGGTAGTATTCAGCCGGTTCTCTCTGGTGTGGGCGAATCAGTAGTGGCAGCTACGGGAGGCTCCACCCACCTGCCCCGATGTAATGTGCGAGCACTGCGCATGCACAAAAGGCGGCACGCATGTGCAGACTCAGTGTTTGCGCTCACATTTGCGAACCGATAGGGAAGGTAAGTGAATCCTACCACTAGTGCAATTCAGCCATGGCTGCTATCTACTCCTCAAGTTGGAACCAGGAACTCAGGACTCCAAAATTGAGCACCAGACGATCGCTACCTCATCAAGACAACAGCTGTCAGGATTCAAACCCAGAGCCACTCTTGTCTTGCAAAGGCAAAGTTGCAGCTGGTTCCTCCTTATCCAGATCCTCAGCACCTCCAGGCACTAAAGCAAGTCCCTGAACGACATCAATTGTCCGATCTGGAGCTTGGGTTTTTTTTTTTTTAATTCCCCAACCTACTATCCCACCACTTGGTGCTCATTATAAGAGACGAGGAACTCGGGCAGGCAGATGTTGTAGAAGGGACACGCTGTGCCCATTGGGAGTGAAGGACATTGAAAAGGAAGCAAGAAAGAATCTGGTGTCCATTGAGCCACTGCGAAAGAGCCTCTTTTATCCTTTTCAGACAGACTGGAAAAGGAGGGTGTTTCTTCTTACTTAATGGGAGGGGGGGGGGGAAGCCAGCTGAACAAGAACAAAAATTCATTTTTCTGGAATGAAAAAAAAAATGGCCGACAGAGCCTGTCAGATGCTCCATTGGCCCTATACTAGCCAGGTGGCCCATTCCTGGTTTTCTTTGCCAAGCGAGCTGCTCCTTTTGGTAGCAGCCAAGCAGAACCAAGTGGCCAGATCCATCACTCACGCTCCAGTTACAGCTCATTTGGTCCAGACCCAGCCCCCCCCACCTGCCTCCCACCACCCCCAGCCCCCTCAAAACAAATGTAAACATTCAAAGCACAGCCAGTCTCGTCCCTTTATTTACACCAATGTTAGCTTGTTACACGGGCAGTTCTTATCCGGCCTCAAATGCTCACATGTGTCGAAACTGGATGTCCATTGTGGCATTATCCTGGTGAACACAATGCTAGGGTTCACAAGAGAAGGTGGCGTACTTGGCTTCCTTCCCAAGGCTAAAATTGGCAACACAAATCCACCAGAACTGCAGCATTGTCTGATTCTTTCCCTTGTGACGTTTGGTTCATCACCTGGCAGGGTTGAATTATTACCTTGATAGAGTTTATCTCACTGAGCCTGGAGGTATTGTAAATATTTCAGATGCTGTGGCCGAGCTTTTAAACCACGCTGAAGCAGAAAGGGTTTATTTGGTGGGTACCTGAGGACCTGGGTACCTGAGAGACCGCCTCCTGCCAATTACTTCCCATAGACCGATCAGATCGCACAGACTAGGCCTTCTCCGGATCCCATCTGCCAGCCAATGTCGGCTGGCGACTCCCCGGTGGAGAGCCTTCTCTGTTACAGCTCCAGCCCTCTGGAACGAGCTCCCCGTGGAGATCCGGACCCTTACTACCCTCCCGGCCTTCCGCAAAGCCACTAAGTCCTGGCTGCTCCGGCAGGCCGGGGGGCTGTTGAAGTATCCAGGCTCACGGTAACTATGAATGTTGTGTATTTTAAATTGTTGTTTTGTCTATTTATCCCCTTCCCTTGTTTGTTGTAAGTCGCCCGGAGTCCTTCGGGAGTGGGCGGCATACAAGACCAATAAACTGAACTGAACTGGTTCTGATTTGGATATGAAACTTGACGTTATAGCAATAGCGATAGCACGTAGAGTTATATACCGCTTCACAGTGCTTTACAGCCCCCTCTAAGCAGTTTACAGAGTCTACCTGTTGCCCCCAACAATCTGGGTCCTCATTTTACCAACCTCAGAAGGTTGGAAAGCTGAGTCAACCTTGAGCCTGGCGTGACTTGCTCTGCCAAACTGCTGGCAGCTGGCAAGCAGCAGAGGTAAACTGCAGTACTGCACTCTAACCACTGTGCCACTGTAGCTCATTGTGATGTATAAACCAGGGCTCTCCAACCTTAGCAACTTTAAGCCTGGCGGACTTCAACTCCCAGAATTACCCAGCCAGATTTGCTTTATTGGCTGGGTAATTCAGGGAGCTGAGGTCCACCAGGCGTAAAGTTGCCACGGTTGGAGATCCCTGGTATAAACCGTTGTTTACGTCAATCTTTTGGACACCAGGGACTGATTCCGTGGAGAGAGGTTTTTCCGCTGACCAAAGGGAATGTGGTTTCGCATGCTGTCTGCATACTACGGGTGGGGCAGTGGTGGGATTCAAATAATTTAACAACCACTTCTCTTCCCTAATGCCCAGCTGGGTAGGCGGAACTCAGTGGTCATGTGACTGGGTGGGCATGGCCAACTCAATGTCACGCACGTCAATGGGCGTGCTTTGCCTTAGCTGTGACAGTGTCATCAGGGTTAACCGGAGAGGCAGTTTCTGTAAGCAGGGCAATAAAGATCAGGCTAGAAACAACACCAGAATGTTTCCTTCCTGCCTTCCTTACAGGATTAGCCCTGTAAAGTGGAAAAAATCAAAAGATTTCTTCCAAAAACCGGTTCTCTGAACTGCTTAGAAAGTTAACAACCGGTTCTCCTGAATAGGTGTGAACTGGATGAATTCCACCACTGGGGTGGGGCTTCACTGGTTTACACTTGTTTGCACAGTTTCTGGCATGCTGTAGACCGGTCCCGGTCCTGAGACTGGGGGTTGGGGACCCCTGGTTTCAGGGGTGGGATTCAGCCAATTTGGACCGGTTCTGGAAAACTGGTTACATCTGGTTCACTGAACTGGTAGTTCCAAGGACTGGCTGGCCCCACCCACCCCACTCTGCTCCTCTCAGGAGTCTCCATGGGGCCCGTTTTGGATGCCAGGTAAGTGCAGGGCCCGTGCAGAGCCTCCGGGAGAGCGAAAAGTGGGCCTCCTGGAAGTTCCAGAAGACTGGAAACGTGCCCGTTTCCGGCCTCTGGAGGGCCTCCGGAGCCTGGGGTGGCCGTTTTCGCCCTCCCAGCGGCTCAAGGAAAGCCTTGAGGATCCTGGAGAGGGCAAACCCCCACCCTGCCTTGGTGGAGGAGGCCAGGTAGGCCACACCCACCATGACCACGCCCACCACGCAACTGGACAGAGAACCGGTTGCTAAAATTTTTCAACCCCACAATCGCCTGGTTTTTATCACAGGCTAGAAGCTTTGCACAGTATGTCAAGGACCATCTCATGTAGGGGTGGCCAAGATACATTTTCACAGATTTATGGAATTTTAAGAAGTAAAATGAGTGCCTTTTATCTGTAAGCCCCTCTTTTGCAAAAAAACAAAACAAAACACCCCAACCCAAAATATTTAGCCTTTTCCATTCTGGAAACTCATAACTGGTGGGCTGTAGGTGGCCCCAAGGCTACGATTTTTGGCGTAAAGTGTTGTATGAATCCAGCTGATAATGTTTCATTGATTATTCCATCATTCCGTGGTTAGAATGCAGTGTTGCAGAATAATTCTGCCAACTGCCAACAGTTCAATTCTCACCAGCTCAAGGTTGACCCAGTTTTTAATGGGATGGGATGGGATGGGATGGGATGGGATGGGATGGGATGGGATGGGATGGGATGGGATGGGATAGGATAGGATAGGATAGGATAGGATAGGATAGGATAGGATAGGATAGGATAGGATAGAATTTTTTATTGGCCAAGTGTGATTGGACGCACAAGGAATTTATCAGTGTACATAAAAGACATAAGTGATAAATTATGTCAAAGTCATCATCCTTCTGAAGTCAGTAAAACGAGGACTCAGATTGTTGGGAGTAATACTAAACTGCTTAGAGAGGGCTGTAAAGCACCATGAAGCAGTAAATAAGTCTAACTGCTAGTGCTATTGAGCAAATTGTAATTAAGAAAGTGTAAACCCGTCCAATGGCTTGATCCACACATATTGCTATAGCACGGTTTGCTTCACAACTGTTAACTCGCGACTTTCACTTCATTTTAAGCTGTAAGGCATGGTTTACATTCCACACTACCTGGTTTCACACCAACCAGCCATGTTTTGGTTGAGCTGGAACAGGGGCAGTGGTGGGATTCAAATAATTTAACAACTGGTTCTCTGCCCTGATGACCAGCTGGGTAGGAGGGGATAAGTGGTCATGTGACTTGGTGGGCATGGCCAACTCAACGTCACTCAGGTCGATGGGCGCTTCGCCTTAGCTGTTACAAGGTAACAAGGGTTAACTGTAAAGGTAGTTTCTGTAAGCAGGGTAATAAAGATTAGGCTAGAAACAACACCAGAATGTTTCCTTCCTGCCTTCTTTACAGGATTAGCTCTGTAAAGTAGGGGGAGGGAAACAAAATGAGATTTCTTCCAACAACCGGTTTTCCGAACTGCTTAGAAAGTTAAGAACCGGTTCTCCCAAATAGGTGCGAACTGGCTGAATCCCATCACTGAACAGGTGTGTCAAACGTAAGGCCCGGGGCCCAGATCCAGCCCACAGGGTGCTTAGAACTGGCCCACGGGACCACCCTCGAAACAGTGAAGGACCGGCCCATGGTGCTTCTGCCAGTGAAAATGGAGAGGCAGAGGGTTGCAGGAAGCCACTGCAGCTGAAAATGGAGCCCAGGAGCCCATTTTCGCTGGCAGCACTCAGGCCACCACAGGTGCCCCTGACACGAGTGATGTGGAGCTGGTCATGCCCACCCTGACTTCCCAAGCTCAAATACAATCATGATTGGGGGCCTTACTGAAATCGAGTTTGACACCCCTGAGCTAGAACAAACCAAAACAATATTTGGGCTGCAAGCTATTGCCAATTCCTGTTCCTTTTTCTTAATGTGGCCAATTGACTAGTCCCGTGATGGCGAACCTATAGGTGGCGCCCAGAGCCATATCAGCAGGCATGCAAGCCGTTGCCCTAGGGTCGGCATACGCGCGCTAGCCAGCTGATTTTCGACTGGCCCTCCCATGCTGCCTTTCCCTTCCTAGGAGGATCTACGTGATGCCAGGTAAGTATAGGGTTCGCACGGAGGCTCCGGGAGGGCGTTTTCAGCTTCGGAGGGCCTCCAGGGGGAAGGGGAGGCCATTTTCGCCCTCCCCAGGCTCCAGGAAAGCCTCTGGAGCCTGGGCAGGGTGAAAAATGGACCTACCGGCTCCACCAGAAGTTGGTAAATGGGCTGTTTCTGACTGACCTCTGTAGGACCTCTAAGGGCCAGGCCAGGCCAGGCCCGTTTTTGCCCTCCCCGGGCTTCAAAAAGGACGTGCGCGCATGCGTGGGGCAGCAGGGGTGGGTGTTCATGCATGCATGTGCATGTGCAGGGGGCACAGGGTGGGGGTTGTGATTAAATTATTGTTGTGGGCAGATGTGCACGCGCAATAGCATGCACGCGCATGATTTTGGCACCCAAGGTGAAAAAGGTTCACTATCACTGAATTAGTCCATAGAACTACTATACTATATAGAGCCAAGGTGGCGCAGTGGTTAAATGCAGCACTGCAGGCTACTGCTAGATCAGCAGGTCAGCGGTTCAAATCTCACCGGCTCAGGGTTGACTCAGCCTTCCATCCTTCCGAGGTGGGTAAAATGAGGACCCAGATTGTTGGGGGCAATATGCTGACTCTCTGTAAACCGCTTAGAGAGGCCTGAAAGGCCTATGAAGCGGTATATAAGTCTACTGCTATTGCTATTGCTATACTATTGCCTTATTCTCTTCAATTAAGCAGGCTGGGGAGTCGTCTTGTCCTTTCTGTTTTAACAAGGACAAGTTGAAGAAAGCGGCTGGTGGATTCCCCTGAATCTTTATTTCTCTTTCCATCAGGGAACCCTGAATTGGCTTACCAAAAGGATTGATTTCTTCTCGTTGCTCCTGATTCTTCATTACATTCACATAAGCGGGTTCTTTTGGGAAACTCTGACCCTACTAGTTTCAGACTCAGGCAGAAGAGGCTCAGTGGTGGGATCCAGCCAGTTCACAACTATTTGGGAGAACCGGTTGTTAACTTTCTAAACAGTTGGGAGAACAAGTTGTTGGAAGAAATCTTCTCCCCCACCACCACCACTTTACAGGGCTAACCCTGTAAAAGAAGGCAGGAAGGAAACATTCTGGTGTTTCTAACTTTAACTTTTAATAAATTTATATGCCGCCCAATCTCGTAGGACTCCGGGCGGCTTACAGAAATAAATTAAAATAAAGAGTTAAATATAAAAGAAACAATTTAAAAAACAACGCACCATACACTCAATCTGGGTGGGGAAACATTCTGGTGTTTCTAACTTTAACTTTTAATAAATTTATATGCCGCCCAATCTCGTAGGACTCCGGGCGGCTTACAGAAATAAATTAAAATAAAGAGTTAAATATAAAAGAAACAATTTAAAAAACAACGCACCATACACTCAATCTGGGTGGGGAAACATTCTGGTGTTTCTAACTTTAACTTTTAATAAATTTATATGCCGCCCAATCTCGTAGGACTCCAGGCGGCTTACAGAAATAAATTAAAATAAAGAGTTAAATATAAAAGAAACAATTTAAAAAACAACGCACCATACACTCAATCTGGGTGGGGCTGGACCTCATTCATGAAGTCAACAACCCCAGGCCTGCTGGAATAGCCAAGTTTTAGTGGCTTTTCGGAAGGCCAAGAGAGTGGGAAGGGTCCGGATCTCTGCGGGTAGGTCGTTTCACAGGGTCGGAGCAGCTACAGAGAAGGCCCTCCCCCGAGGGGCCGTCAGCCGGCATTGTCCGGTCGACGGCATCCGGAGAAGGCCCAGCCTGTGAGTTCTTATCGTTTCTAGCCTAATCTTTATTGCCCTGCTTACAGAAACTGCCTCTCCGGTTAACCTTTATTATATTGTCACAGCTAAGGCCAAGCGCCCATCGACGTGAGTGACAGTGAGTTGGCCACACCCACCCAGTCATATGACCACCGAGCCATGCCTACCCAGCTGGTGGCGCAGTGGTTAAATGCAGCACTGCAGGCTACTGCTAGATCAGCAGGTCAGCGGTTCAAATCTCACCGGCTCAGGGTTGACTCAGCCTTCCATCCTTCCGAGGTGGGTAAAATGAGGACCCAGATTGTTGGGGGCAATATGCTGACTCTCTGTAAACCGCTTAGAGAGGCCTGAAAGGCCTATGAAGCGGTATATAAGTCTACTGCTATTGGTCATTAGGGCAGATAACTGGTTGTTAAATAATTTGAATCCCACTACTGAAGAGGCTATAGTGAAAAATAAATTAAAAAATGACCTCCTTAATTGTGATTAATTGCCCATTTGGAGAAGATTTTTTCTAAGCCTTTGGTGGGTTTTTTCCCCTGCTTTTTCCTCCCCTCCATGACAGTTGGCAGCATTTAGGCTGGAATTTGCCCAGGATTGTCTTCCAGAGATGCAAGCCGTATATCCTTGCTAAACTGCTTTGATCTGTGGCCACTGCATTTTAATAAGAGTTTGATAAGCCCTCCATCCTGCAAAAGCTTAGAAGCGAGATGGGCAGCCCACCAATTTAGTAGTAGCAATAATAACAATAATAAATAAATAAAATAAAATAAGACAAGAATGCCTGTCATTTCGGTAGCATCTATACACTCTGCTTTCTGGCTCTGTTGCCTCTGCCTTAAAGGCCAGTCCTGTTCTTTTGCATAGAAGGCACAGCCTCGCAATGGCGGTGAAGGATGCCAAATTTCTTACATCATCTCACCCCTCCCTGCCTAAGGGATGGCTGCTACCGGCTGCCACCGCAGCTGCCGAATGAGAAACAGAGGAAACTGGCTGACTCCCGGCTTTTCAGCTGCCTTTCAAAGGCGTGGCTTTTGGCTTTCCTTTTTTTCATCCTCCTCTCCCTTTTTATTTTTAATTTTTTTTGCTGACGTGGTAAATGTCCGCAGGGGTTAACACAGGACTGCTGGGTTGGTTGAGTTGAAACCATCTTTTCTCCGTCTCCATGACCGACTCCCTAGCCAGGGAGCTCATGGAAAGGGTGTGTGTGTGTTTGTGTGTGTGCATGTGTGAATGCTATCAGATGTACTGGCATTGCCAAGAATTAAGTAGCTTGCTCAGGGCCAAGAGGCGATGGAGGCGTATTGGAAAGAAGCCTTCGATGGCAAGTTGCGTCTTGCTTTTTATTTATTTTTTTAACAATTCCCTTTTTATCTTGGGGTTGTTTTCTTTTAGAATTGCATGGCGTCAGTTTTCTTTTGCGGGATTTTTCAGCTGCCCGGGGCTGTTTTTTTAGTCAGGCGGTATCTAAACGGAGTAAATTAAATATGTAATCACAAAACATCCTCTCGAATGGAGGCAGGACGCAGTTGAAAGGGGCCAGGAAGCCTCTAATACAGAAGCCCTTCCCACCCCTCAAATCAAATTCACAAGGAATCCCAACGAAGGGCATTCTGGGGGAAGAAAAGGATGGGTGGCATCATTGACAGAAAAAAACAAAACTATTAATACATTCTTGGTTCCACCACAAAACCACGGACGACAAAATCGCGGTCGACGAAAGCGCGCATTTGACGTCATCACAGCGCGATGAAAACATCGCGCTGTGATCAAAAAATGTAAAAATAAAGCGAAAACCTTACCCTAACCCCCCCAAACCTAACCCTAAACCTAACCCTAAACCTAACCCTTAACCTAACCCTAAATCTAACCCTAAACCTAACCGTTAACGTAACGCTAAACCTAACGCTAACCCTTAACCTAACGCTAAACGTAACCCTAACGCTCTAAACCTAACCCTAACCCTTAACCTAACCCTAACCCTAACCCTAAACCTAACCCTTACCTTTATGTGAATCGGCTTGCTTTAATTTAATTTTTATTTCAATTTTTAATTTTTTTCATCGCGCTGTGATGACGTCAAATGCGCGCTTTCGTCGATCGCGCTTTTGTGGACCACAGTTTTGACGGGTCACGACATTCTTAAGATTGTAGCAATAACAACATAGCTCCTAGTTGCCCTGGCTGAAATAATGCCTCTGTAATGAATGAAAACTTGGAATAACCATGACTATTTTCTTTAGATTAAGGTACCGGTAGTCCTCGACTGAAAACAATTCATTTAGTGATAGTTTACAACAGCGCCGGAAAGAGAGACTTATAACTATTTTTCACACTACCGTTGCAGCATTCTCCTGTTACGTGATTAAAATTCAGAGACTTGGCAACTGGTATGTGATGGTTGCACTGGCCCGGGAATAATATGTTCATCTTTTGCAACCTCCTGACAAGCCAAGGCAATGGGGAAGCCAGTTTCACTGAACAACTTAACAACGAGCAGTGATTCACTCAACAACTGTGGCAATAGCAATAGCGCTTAGATTTATATACCGCTTCACAGTGCTTGACAGCCCTCTCTAAGTGGTTTGCAGAGTCAGCATATTGCACCCCAACAATCTGGGTCCTCATTTTACTGACAACGGAAGGATGGAAGGCTGAGTCGACCTTGAGCCTGGGGAGATTCGAAGTGCCGAATTGCTGGTAGTTGGTAGTCAGCAGAAATAGCCTGCAATACTGCATTCTAACCACTGTGTCCCCCTGGCTTTTAGAAAAGTGGTACCAATGGAGCACTTAGCACGTAACAACTGTCTCACTTAGCAACAGAAATTATGGGCTCAATTGGGGTTGTAAGTCGAGGACTACCAGTGCAAAAGAGGGAGAGCTTTTTCTCCCCATATAAAAGTGAGGTTTCAGATTTAATGCATTGTTATTTTTATTGCAATAGGGTCATTCCTGTAATGTGGAAAGCATGGAGTAGTTCCAATTTCTGCAGTGTAGAAGCGATGTTTACTTCTTCAATGTTGTTGTAAGGTAAAGGTAAAGGTTCCCCTCGCGCATATGTGCTAGTCGTTCCCGACTCTAGGGGGTGGTGCTCATCTCCATTTCAAAGCAGAAGAGCCAGCGCTGTTCGAAGACGTCTCTGTGGTCATGTGGCCGGCATGACAAAACGCCGAAAGCACACAGAACGCTGTTACCTTCCCTCCAAAGGTGGTCCCTATTTTTCTACTTGCATTTTTTACATGCTTTCGAACTGCTAGGTTGGCAGAAGCTGGGACAAGTAATGGGAGCTCACTCCATTACGCGACACTAGGGATTCGAACCGTGAAACTGCCGACCTTTCTGATTGACAAGCTCGGCGTCTTAGCCACTGAGCCACTGCATCCCAAAGCTGTTGTGGGCAAGGCCAAATATAATGTCAGTGGTTAGCAGACCTCACTCTGAAACTGCTCAATGATGAGCTGGATCTCGAAAAACATTCCTTTTATGAAAATAAGTGGATGGAGAGAGTCAGCAATAGTGCTGCATGCTTAAATAGATACATACATAAATAAGGAGAAAATAACAGGGCTTGTGTTGACACAAGAACCTATAATTTATCAAATGACCCAATGGCTCTCAGAACACACTAAGCCAGATGAAGATATAAATTTTAGTCTATAGCAGGGTGTCCATTGCTGGCTAGGGAATTCTGGGAGTCGAAGTCCACAAGTCTTAAAGTGGCCAAAATTGAACACACTTGGTCTGCAGTATAAGCCATGATTTGTCCTAGGACTGGTGTTAGGTGTGCACATCCACATTGCACATACGTACATGGTTTATTTGATTTAGTGTTTTGCATAAACCCTGCCTCAATTGTACAACCTGAGTGTATTGTGTAAACTCGGCAAATTGTGGCCTCACCCACGAAATATGCTTTATGAAACCATCATATAGTGCGTAGGAATCCTGTGGCTGCAGTCAATATATAACTTATGATTACTTTAACCCACTTTCTGAAACAAACTATCCCAACGGGTTGGTTGTGCATAACATTCTTAATCTTGAAATTAGCCAATGATAATTATTTCTTGTATGCCTTTGCCAAAGTATGGTAAACAAAGCAAGAATCCTAGATCAGTCCAATAAAAATAGCCGGGATTGTAGTATACAAACATTAACACAAAAATAACAAGCACAACAATCCTTGACCAGTTTCCAGATTACAATGTGTGTTAGGTTTTATCTGACTTGATTGTGTTTTATGTATTAAATTGAAATTTATACGCCGCCCATCTCATTGTCAAACGACTTGACAGATTGCAATCCTGCAATCTTCTATTCCAAAGAGCAGATTTATGTAGTGTAATTCTGTTCTTTGGAATGCAAGCTATATACATAGATATGGTTATCTATTGCACACTTGCCATTATTTCTCATCCCATTCTCATTTTCTGTTTATATTATTATTATTATTATTATTATACAATTGTATCACAGCGGCCAGTTGTTTTTCCGGATTTGGCATTGGTTACTAGTCGGGCCCCACCCAGGGGCCTAGGACGTCGTAACGTATTTTTGTAATATGCGTGCAGATCCAAGCAGTGCGGCTTTTTGCATTTGACTGATGGTGATTTTGTCAATTTTTAACTGTTTTAAATGTAATTCCAGTGCTTTTGGAATAGCACCAATTACCACTGGAATTACCACTGCTGGTTTGTGCCATAGTCGTTGAATTTCTAACCTCTTTTTTCTGGCTCTGAGTTGTAGTAACAGGCCATTATGGCACGGTTTTCATCTGCACTATATTTTTGTCGTTTTGTTGGCTGGTCCGCTTGTAGCCCACTTGTCGACGGATGTCCAGGGACCCCAACATCCAAGGCGCCTACTACTATTGGTACTACCCTTGTTTGCCTTTGTCACAGTCGTTCTATTTCTATTTATAGCTCTTTGTATTTTGCTCTTTCTCCTTCTCTTCCCCCTCCTCCTCTTCTTCTTCCCTTTCCCCCCTTCTTCTTCTTCTCCTCCTCCTCCATCATCATCGTCGTCATCATCATCTCCTTTTGCCTAAACACTTGCAAGCTTTTATCAGCTGGCTTCATATGCAGAATTCAGAAAATAAGTCAGAAATATGCTATTCCCTAGCAGTAATATGTTTCTACCTATTTACTTTAAACCAGGGGTAATCAACCTTTTTATACCTACCACCCACTTTTGTATTTCTGTCGACAGTAAAATTAGTAACTTTACTTTATAAAATTTATAAAGCAGAGTTACAGCAAATCCCTACCGCGCACCATGAAAGCTGGAACGCCCACTAGTGGGCGGTAGGGACCAGGTTGACTACCACTGCTTTAAACGCAAGCTCCTTCCTCATTACTAGATTAGATTATAGCTTTATTGATTAGCCTACAGGCCATATCAAAGCATCCTCATTACTAAGTGTATTTAAAATTGCACCAAATCAGATTCCCACATTCCAAAGGCTTTAGTAGTCAAAGCCAAAACTGGTGACTGGACACACGCCGACTCCAATCCCCCACCCGGCTTGTATCACGCCGCCGTCGGACGACTTCAAATTGCCTTGCCTGGGGCTGCAAGGGCTGGACCAAGCTTTGCCATCCAAGGAATTCTGGGAGCTGTAGTTCTGCAGTGATGCTGCATAGGCTCTAGAGAGAGCATATTAGGAACAAGGGGGAAAAACTACTTTCCCCAAAATTCTTGGAAAACCAAAGGCTGAACGTTCAGAGTTGTGGGTTTCTATGGGCATTGAAAGAGCAGTGGTGGGTTCCTACCTGTTTCCACTGGTTTGGTCGAACCGGAGTGGTTTGGCGGCCTGGGTCCGCCTGCCACACCCCCAAATCAGTTCTTCAGGCAGTGCCATAGGTGCCGCTGTTCTGACCGCCTCCTCCGTTCAGTAACGAATACCGAGACAAGCTTAGCTGGAATGCCACAACACTTTATTTAGCAGGACTATAAATCTTGGTGGCTGAAAGCCCAAACACGAACAAAGAGATAAAGAACCTTGGCAGCAACCCAGACTCCAACAGATACAGATAACAGCTTCTCCAGCGTTGATAATTACGTTGAATCCTGCAACCAGCCTCCTCACAAAATCTCTCCTTATATACTATCTTGAGAGGAGCCTAATTACAACCACCTGGGTCCAATTATCTTCTACATCTGCGTAGTTGTTCTCTACGTCTATCTGCCCACCGTTGCCGGGCATCCAGGACCAACTCCCTTGTCTCCTCCCCACTGCTCCAAGGCGTGACATCAGGAACACACTCCCTTTGGCTTTCACCACCGCTCCATGCCTCAGGTGCCTCCTGGTGGCCAACCAGCCTCTCTGATCCTTGCTCGGAGTCGGAACCCTGTCCAGGGTCCTCCACATCTTCCAGAGCTGACTCATAGGGCCCCTCACTATCGGAGTCTGTTTGCAGCTCCAACGGCTCCTGCTGGGCCACAACATGCCGCCATCTTGTTTTTCAGTTCTGTGCATGCACACAACAATTTTCATTGTACTGCACATGCGCGCACGCATGCATCAAGCATGCACGGGCAAAGTGCACCCACCGGCGAACCGGCAGTAGTGCCTGCTGAAACCCACCCCTATGAGAGTCAGAGGCTATACTACTACTCTATGCTTTGAGCAGAGTCATATTTGGGCTCCATCCGCCTCCAACCTGGACTAAAACTGGTGGAGAGATGCTTATGCTTTTAAAAATATCAATTCTGTACATTAGGGCTCAGGGGAAGCCGCATTGATCTAAGATGCAGGGTCTCCTGCTTGGGCAGGGGGTTGGACTAGATGACCTGCAAGGTCCTTTCCAGCTCTGTTAATCTGTCACTAATCCTGGTTTGAAAAACCGGACTTTTGGGCTGCTAATTATCCAGGCATCCAAGGGCAAAGTTTGCCCAGCCCATATAAAGCAAGGGTGGGACCCTTTTATGATTTGTGGAGCCATGCAGGCTCAGGAATTCTGGGAGTTGAAGTCCATGAGTCACAAAAGGGTGATGGTTCCCAACCCTTGCCTTAAAGGGTTGAAATTTATTTCCTGGTCTGGCTAACATCTCTCTTTGGGAAAAGATTCTGAGGGCCTTTGGTTAAATACTGCATCCATTTCCTCTCTTCTTCTGTTTTTGTTCATGTTTATGAGACCACCGGATGGCTACTACAACTGTAGGGTTTCTGGCTATTTATAATCTAAACAAAAGGAGTTCTGTTCCCACAATGAAAAACAGAACTGAATTCTTAAAAGCCCGTTCAAAGATAATTGCAATAACTCAAAAGGAAGTCAATCTATCCAAACCAGCAGAAAAAAAAGGCTTTCCTGAAGTTTGGTGGGCACTAAGAAGAGAACCTCCTACACCAGTGGTGGGTTTCAAAATTTTTTAGAACCTCTTCTGTAAGTGTGGCCTGCTTTGTGGGAGTATCTTGCCGGCCATGTGACCAGGGGGAGTGGCTTGCCAACCATGTGACTGGGTGGGAGTGGCTTGCCAGCCATGTGACTGGGTGAGAGTGGCTTGGCAGTCATGTGACTGGGTAGGCATGGCCAACTTGTAAAATGTGGTGAAACTCACTTAACAACGCTCTTGCTTAGCAACCAAAATGTTGGCTCAAAAACTGGCATTTGAAGCACGCAAGCCTTAAAGCTGTCAAGTTACAAGACCCTTGCACCCCTAACCCTTTAGAAAAAAAAACCCCAGGGGTGTTCAAACCTGACAGCTTTAAGACTTGTGGACTTCAACTCCCAGAATTCCTCCTCTCGCTCTTCATCTTGATGCTGTGTAGACGGGTGGGGGGAGGGAGCTGGAACCGGTTCTAAACGGCACTGTAGATTTGTGGAACCTCTTCTATAGAAGAGGTGAGAACTGGCAGGAACCCAACCCTGTCCTACACGTACCTTCATTTGTTTGCAAGCCACCTTTATTATTTTTACAATTAACTCAAATTAGCAATGTAGGAAATTAAAACCCACCCTTCTCCTAGAAAAATGAAATATCCTGGGAAATATTGAAAAGGCAGAATATTATATTTCCCTGGATAAGAAATGGAGAAACACGTTTTTTTTAAGGCAGGAAACAGACTCAGTCTTAACAGCCCCCACCTTTGTCAATGGGCCATCTAAAAATCCTGGACCGGTCTATTCTACATAACAAAGATCTCCCCCTTTCAGCTCCAGGGTGATGGGATTAAGGCATGATAGTATTATCCCTTTAGCCAACTCACCACAGGATACCTGGGAAGAAGCAATGCTCCACCAAACATGGACTCAAAACACAGCCTAGAGAGTTGCCCCTGCATGGCTCCATGGGAGTCTGACAACCAATCAGAATACAAGATCAAGTTCAAAGCCCAGAGAGGGCATAAAAGCCAGGAACTTTCAGCATCTCGCTCTCTCCTTTGTTCTTCACATCTGGAAGCATGTGATGTCCCTTTTCTGTTCAGGAGCTCAAGCCATGTGATCCTATCCACCATTAAACCATCTTTCTAAGCAGTCACCATGATTCCAGTGTCTCCCCCCCCCCCCCTTGGAACTGAACCCAGAAGAGCGTTTCTTCCAACAGCGATAAGAAGCAAAGCTTCTTCTCCGGTAATATTGAACTGCAAACTAGGGCATACAAAGCTTTGCTAGACCAATTCTTTTTCTTTTTTTTTAATTTCTTTTAAAAAAACAACACAAATATTTCATCATTTGTCAATCATTAAGACATTGAAGTACAATTTTTGTGTGTGTGCCCCTCCCTCCCTCCACCCCCCCACCCCCCCTCCTCCTTCCCCCCCCGACTTCCCAGAACCCGTACACGGTATGGATTTTTAACTAACACAGTCTAAAATCTATTGAGAAAAAAGAAATAAAGAAATTAATGACATTCTACATTGACCTTAGCTTCTTCTTACTGAACTAACTTTTAACCGTTTAAATCATTTCTGATCTTAAGCATAGGCTAACTGGAATTTCTTGGTCCCGTATTTATTTTGTATATAGTCAGTCCATTTTTTCCAGTCTCGTTTATATATCTCATTTGAATGATCTTGAATCCAGCTCATCTGGTCTAGAATCCGCACTGCATGTCAGACATTAACACAGTTGAGCGAGTCCAGAGATATTTCACGAGAAGAGCCCTCCACTCCTCTGCTTGCAACAGAATCCCTTATGCCACCAGGCTTGAAATTTGGGGCTTGGACAACTTAGAACTTCGCCACCTTCGATCCGACCCAAGTGTAGTACATAAAATTATCTGCTACAATGTCCTACCTGTCAGTGAATACTTCAGCTTCAACTACAACAACACAGGAGCACACAATAGATGCACATTTAGGGTCAACCGCTCCAAACTTGATTGCAGAAAATACGATTTCCGCAACAGAGTGGTCAATGCCTGGAATGCACCGTGACCCGTCAAAAGCGCGAACGTCATAAGCGCGCCGACAACACCGCGGCGCTAAAACCGCGATTTCAAAAGGGTCAACCGCTCCAAACTTGATTGCAGAAAATACGATTTCCGCAACAGAGTGGTCAATGCCTGGAATGCACCGTGACCCATCAAAAGCGCGAACGTCATAAGCGCGCCGACAACACCGCGGCGCTAAAACCGCGATTTCAAAAGCGCGCCGACAACAGCGCACCGACAGAAGCGCGATTTCATTTAAGGTAAGATTTACAGTTAGGTTTAGGGTTAGGTTTAGGGTTAGGTTTAGGGTTAGGTTTAGGGTTAGGGTTAGGGTTAGGGTTAGGTTGAGGATTAGGTTGAGGGTTAGGTTGAGGGTTAGGTTGAGGGTTACGTTACAGCGCGCTTCTGTCGGCGCGCTTTTGTCGGCGCGCTTTAGGGCTAATTAGTCGCTCATTCGTCGCGCGGTTTTGTCACCGCGCTTTAGACACCGCGGTTTAGTCAGGCGCGCTTTTATTGTGCGCGCATTTGTGGTGGAACCGGAATGCACTACCTGACACTGTGGCTTCTTCCCCAAACCCTCAAAACTTTAACCTTAGACTGTCTACTGTTGACCTCACCCCATTACTAAGAGGTCTTCAAGGGGTGTGCATAAGCGCACCAGCGTGCCTACCGTCCCTGTTCTAATTTTCCCTTTTATTCATATCCATTTCAGGTATTCATCATGTTTTATACTTATATCTGATATTTAATTCATGCTTGTAAGAGCCGAGGTGGTGCAGTGGTTAGAGTGCAGCACTGCAGGCTATTTCAGCTGACTGCAGTTCTGCAGTTCGGCTGTTCAAATCTCACCGGCTCAGGGTTGACTCAGCCTTCCATCCTTCCGAGGTGGTAAAATGAGGACCCGGATTGTTGTTGGGGGCAATATGCTGACTCTGTAAACCGCTTAGAGAGGGCTGAAAGCCCTATGAAGCGGTATATATAAGTCTAACTGCTATTGATGAAATAAACAAAATAAAATAAATACCCAACACACCTTCCTCCTCCTATGTTCTTCACAACAACAACAAGAAGAATCCTGAAGGAGAGGTTGGGCTGAGAGAGTGACTGGCTCAAAGTTACACCCAGCTGGCTTTCATGGCTAAGACATGACTCAAACTCACAGTCATCCGCTTTCTAGCCTGGTGCCTTAACCACTGGACCAAATGTAGGAAGTTATCACCCAGCCCTCTCCCAGAAAAATGAAATATCCTAGGAAATATTGAAAAGGCAGAATATTTCCCTCGTCGTGAAAAGGAGAAATGTTTGAAAGAGAAACTTCCTGCGGCTTCCTGCCTCCCCCACTTTTTGTCAATGGACCATTAAGAAGGCCAAGCTAGTCCCTTTACATAATAAAGAGTTCTCCACTTCAGCTCCAGGGGGATGGGATTAAGGCATGATAATATTGGCCCTTTACCCAACTTGCCACATGGCATCTGAGAACTCAACCAAACCTGGATTCAAAATGCAGCCTACACCTTTTCTGTTCAGGGCTCAAGCCATGTGGTCCTGTTCACCAATAAACCATCTTTCCAAGCAGCCTCCATGTCTCCAGTTTTTCCCCCCACTTGGAGCTGAACCCAGAAGGACATTTCTTTCATCACAAACCACTAGACTAAAATTATTGAGGGAAGATCACAAAAAACCAACCTCCAATGACAATTCATTCAGAGTAGAGCTGGAAGGGGCCTTGGAGGTCTTCTAGTCCAACCCTTTGCTCAAGCAGGATACAGATACAGATTAATAGAGTTGGAAGGGACCTTGTAGGTCATCTGGTCCAAAGCAGGAGACCCTACACCATTTCTGACAAATGACAGCCTAGTCTCTTCTTGAAAGCTTCCAGTGATGAAGCTCCCACAACTTCCGAAGGCAAGGCTGTTCCATTGGTTGATTGTTCTCACTGTCAGAAAATTTCTCCTTATTTCTAGGTTGAATCTCTCCTTGGTCAGTTTCCATCTGTTATTCCTTGTCTGGCCTTCAGGTGCTTTGGAAAATAGCTTGACCCTCCCCCCTCCTCTCTGTGGCAGCCCCTCAAATATTGGAAGACTGCTATCATGTCTCCCTAGTCCTTCTTTTCATTAAACTAGACATACCCAGTTCCTGGAACCGTTCTTCATATGTTTTAGCCTCCAGTCCCCGAATCATCTTGGTTGCTCTTCTCTGCACTTTTTCTAGTGTCTCAACATCTTTTTTATAGTGTAGTGACCAAAACTGGATGCAGTATTCTAAGTGTGGCCTTACTAGGGCTTTATAGAGTGGTATTAGTATAGAGACCTGTTGTGGCCCAGCGGGAGCCATTGAAGCTGCCACCAGACTCCGACAGCAAGGGGCCCTGTGAGTCGGCTCTGGAGGATGTGGAGGACCCTGGACAGGGTTCCGACTCCGAGCAGGGCGCAGAGAGGCTGGTTGGCCACCCGGAGGCACCTGAGCCTTGGACCAGTGGGAAGGAGACAAGGGAGAGTGAGCCGGAAGCCAGTAGTGAGTTGTTCCTGGATGCACGGCATCAAAGAGCTAATAGGCGTCAGGAACAATTACGCAATTACAGGAGGTAATTGCACTCAGCTGGTGTTCATTAGGCTCCTCTCCAGACTATAAAAAGGCTACTTGTGCACACGCCCCTCTTTGCAGAAGTCAACACAGAATCGAATGTTGGAGAACTTTGTATGAGCTTGGCAGGCTGGATTGCTGCCAAGCCTTATCTGTGTTTATTACTGCCCAAGCTTGTCTGTGCTGAGTTGCTGCCAAGGACCTGTGTGTCTGTTAATTAAATGCTGTAATTTATCTCTGGCTCGGAGTGTGCTTTGGTGTGGAACGAGGGGGGTCAGAACAGAGACCCTATACCATTTCAGATAAGTGACTGTCCAGTCTCTTCTTAAAAAGCTCCAGTGATGAAGCGCCCACAACTTCTGATGCTTGGTAACTGACTCATGTCATCAAGTTGGTGTTGATTCACAGTGACCACAGAAGGTAGATCTTCCCAACCTGAACTTTCAGGTCTACCAACATCTTCTGGCACTGTAATTAAGTCTATCCAATTTGCTGCTGGTTGTCCTCTTCCTCTTTCCTTCCACCCTTCCCAGGATTATGGGCTTCTCAAGGGAATCAGCTGGATAGACATTTAAATAAAAATAGCACAGAGTTTAGCTGTACTGAGTATGCATCCAATGGGGAATCACCTTCCTAATATCATTCAAGAAGTCCAGTGGAAAATGTTGATTGCCCATAAAAAGCCATCTTGCCTTAAATGCATCCAGAAACAAGCAAACTGAAGCTAGGAAGAATGAACAGATTTAGAAAGTGGCTTCAGAAACTGTCGGCTGGAATTTTCTTCTTCTTCACAGCTCATCTCTACTCAAAAGACCAGAATCTGACAGATGTCGCCAACTTTATTTGAGCACCATCAGGAATCAGAAGTAGTCTTTATCCTAGTCCCGTGATGGCGAACCTATGACACACATGTCACAGGTGGCACGCGGAGTCATTTGCTAGGGCACGCGAGGCGCTGCCCTGTCAGCTGGCCAGTGCGCACGCGCGCGCTGGCCAGCTGACTTTGGCCTTCTTTTGAGGCCATTTTTTGCCCTCCGGAGACTTCCTTGAAAGGCTCCGGAGGCTTCCTTTGCAAACAGACTTCCGGTTTGCTCATATGACCGTTTTGCGCCCTCCGGAGCCTTCAGGAGGTTTCCCCAAAGGCTCCGGAGGTCGAAAATTGCCCCTATGGACAAACCAGAAGTCACCATTCTCGAACTTCCGGGTTCCTCATAGGTCCATTTTTCGCCCTCCAGAGCCTTCAAGGAAGCTCCTGAGGCCTCCAGTGGGTGTCGGGTGGTCTGGTGGTCTGGTGGTCTGGTGGGGGGGCTGTTTTCGCCTTCCCCAGGCTCCTAGAAAGCCTCTGGAGCCTGGGGAGGGTGAAAAAACCATGCCAAAAGCGGGGGGGGGTAGCATTATGGGTGTGGCACACCCATGCACAAACTCTGCGCTCCCCCCCCCGCTTTTGGCACAGGAGCCAAAAAAGTTTCGCCATCACTGTCCTAGTCATTTAATCCAATTCCTCTCTTTAGTCCAAGAACCTTGAGATTTCAACTTCTTCTCACGTAGATCATGGCTTTCTGGCCAATTTCAATTCTACTGGCTTGGATGCCTTTTTTTGTCTTCAAGTCAGCATCCGTTCCTAGGGCCGTGATGGCAAACCTATGGCACGCACGGCCTTGCCTGTTTGTCTTCTGGGTTTCTGGCCCGCACGCGCGCATGACAGTCAGCTGTCCTTCGTGCACGCGGCAGTGCTGAAAACCAGTGTGCCTATGTGCACCGGCCAACGGATTCTTGGGTGCGTATACATGCCAGAATCCAGAGGTTTGGTTTTTCCAGAGTGTGATCCCTTTGTGCACGCGGCAGTACTGAAAATCGGCCTGTGCATGAGTACCAGCCAGCTGATTGTCGGGTGTGCATGCATGTTAAAACCCAGAAGTTCATCTTTTTTGGAGCGTGGCTCCGACGAGCGCACACCTGCACATGTTTTTGCACTACATTTACGTCACTGTCCTAGTGACTGTGGGACTAGTCCTGTAGTTTTCTTGGCAAATTTCAGATGGGATTTGCCATTGCTTGCTTCTTAGGGATGGAAAAGAGTGTTGGGCTAGCTGGTTCCACCACAAAACCGCATTCGACTAAAGCGCGCTCGCCGAAACCGCGTAGCTGACATCATCAACAGGGCGACAACAGCGCGGAGACAGAAGCACGCTGTAAACACTAAACCTAAAATTAACCCCTAAACCTAAACCTAACCCCCCTAAACCTAATCCTAAACCTAACCCTAAACATAACCCTTAACCTAACCCTAAACCTAATCCTAACCCTTAACCTAACCCTAAACCTAACCCTAAACCTAACCCTAAACCTAACCCTAACCCTAACCCTAACCCTAACCCTAACCCTAACCCTAACCCTTAACCTAACCCTAAAGCTAACCCTAAAGCTAACCCTAACCCTAACCCTTACCTTAAGTTGAATCGGTTTGCTTTCAAAGCGCTATTTAAAGCGCCCTTCTTTCTCCGCGCTGGCTGTTGTTGCCCTGTTGATGACGTCAGCGACGCAGTTTAATCGGGCACGGCTTAGTCGAGCGCGGTTTTGACGGGTCACGGTGTGTTCTGACCCCCCTCTTCATACACCAAAGCACACCGAGACACAGATACTTCAAGGATTTATTAACACACAGACTAGACCTTGGCAGCAATCCAGCACTGACTAGACCTTGTTGTTTTATGTTTTCCGCATTTTTTCAAAAATATGTGTTTTCCGATGGTCTTAGGCGACCCCTGTGAAAGGTTCGTTTGACCCCCAAAGGGGTCCCGGCCCACAGGGTTGAGGACCACTGTTTTAGAGAGTCCTTGAGGCCACCTGGAAGTTTATCTGTGTCCCCAGGGTCACCTGAGTAATGCAATAGCCTGGAAATTTAACTGCTGAGCCAAAGTGACTCTCCTTTTCTACAAACCAGAGAAAGTCAAACATTAGAATGTAAAGATCCCCTCCCATTTATTTATTCTCACTGTTTGTACTATGGGTGTTTTGATTTAATGGGATGTGATTGTCATCTACTGAAAGTCCTTTGACTATGGCAGGTGGAAATCAAATGGCTTATAGAGACACATGGGACATATTCGTGTTTCCTTTTTTGGGGCAACACAATAGAAGTGGCTTCTCATTGCCTTTTCCCAGGCCACTTTTTAACCTCCCAATTTCAGCTACTGCTTTGAGATACTTTAGACATCTCCTGTCCAAAAACCAGACCAGTTTAGTTTCTGAGCCCACGTAAGGGTAGCCGATTGCTGTAATTAGGAGAGAGAAGCCAATTGGTCAATGCCACTTTGAAAGGGGGCAAGCTAAGCCGAGGTGGCGCAGTGGTTAAATGCAGCACTGCAGGCTACTTCAGCTGACTGCAGTTCTGCAGTTCGGCTGTTCAAATCTCACCGGCTCAGGGTTGACTCAGCCTTCCATCCTTCCGAGGTGGGTAAAATGAGGACCCGGATTGTTGTTGGGGGCAATATGCTGACTCTGTAAACCGCTTAGAGAGGGCTGAAAGCCCTATGAAGCGGTATATAAGTCTAACTGCTATTGCTATTGCTAAGCCATCAAATCCCACCCCTTGTTCAGAATAACAGATTCAGAAAGGATCTTGGAGGTCTTCTAGTCCAACCCTCTACTCAAGCTTGAGACCCTAGACCATCTCGGACAAAGGGTTGTGCAATCTCAGATTAACACATCAACAGAGTTGGAAGGGACTTTATAGGTCATCAAGCCCACCCACCCCCACCCCAGCAGGAGACTCTACACCATTTCTGACAAATGGCAGTCCAGTCTCTTCTTGAAAGTCTCAAGGGATGAAGCTCCCACAACTTCCGAGGGCAGCTTCTGTTCCATTGGTTGATTGCTCTCCTTGTCAGAAAGTTCCTCCTTGTTCCTAGGTTGAATCTCTCCTAGGTCAGTTTCCATCCATGGAAGCTGGCTGTTAGAAAGTGCTGTGAGCTATTGTAAGTTTTGCAATTGCAAACTTTGTGTACCGGACTGATTTTATGATAACTGGACTATGTTATTTGGATTATCCCTTAACTGAAAGACATTGATGACTGACTGTCGTATCCGTGTATGACTTGGACTGTTTGATGGACTTTGATACCTCTATTTCCACGAATGTAAAAGCCTATTTAAACTGCAGTTTCTCTGTATGCTGGTTTGTGTGTTCTCCAACAACACTCTCACAATGCTTCTCTGAACATACTCGCTCTCCCAATGGGGAGCTTACCTAACAAATAGCACTTAGACTTATTTACCACTTTACAGTGATTTACAGCCCTCTCTAAGCGGTTTACAGAGCCAGCCTGTTGCCCCCAACAATCTGGGTCCTCGTTTTGTCCATCTCGGAAGGATGAGAAGCCGGGCCAACCTTGAGCCTGGTGGGATTTGAACTGCCAAATTGCAGGCAGACGGCAATAAGCAGAAGTAGCCTGCAGTACTGCACTCTAACCACTGCGCCACTGTGGCTCTTGCCAAATCCAGTCTAACTATTTGGCTGATGGTGCGATCACTCGCTATAATAATGGCGAATTGCACTGGGAATATCCTTTGGGTCTGCGATTTCTTGAATCCATCCACATCCTACAATCGATGCGCTTTTCCGAACCTGGCTGTGTGTGTAAGATTTTCTTTGATGTTGAGACTGGGCAGCTAATTAAGTTTGAACAAAGCCCACCGTTCTTTGCTTTTGACCTTGTACTTTTCTTTCTTTCTTTTCCTTCCTGTCAAACATCCTGGAAAAAAAAATAATTACCATATTTTTTTCCCCCATAAATATTTGAAACACATTCGTGAGTGAGGTCACATCTGGCATCTGGATGTTAATAAGTAATTGCTTTTACAGCAATAATTTTCCTTTGATTTGCTGGGCACCTGATTACGCCGGCCCAGACTCCTTTATGGTTGAAGCAGTGGGCAGAGGATGTTCTTGACTTGAATTTTCTGAATCGTTTTTAAAAGCTCTCCCATCTATTGACTTTGCACAGTTAACTTCAGTGATTTCTTGGTAAGCTTCTTAATTCTTACTTTATACTCCTACTAGTGGATAACCTAGCATTGCCCGGATATTTATTTATCCCAATCCTACATTAGACAGGAATGGCGATGTCAAGTGGCGGCATAAATGCGGAATGGGTTGTCCTCCCTCCTCCCATGAACGTTGCTGCAATTCCTGAAGAGGCGATAGCAACAGCAACTTCTCCCTGAACCCTGATTTCGGTGACAATTAAATTAGTTAAGACTGTTTTCCCTCTGCCTCCAGAAGTGTCATTTTTCATGTTGGATTTCCCCCCTTATCAGAGGGAGGCCCCTTGTGGAGTACTGTGAAGCCGTTACCATTCTAGCATGGTAACCATTCTACCATTATCAGTAGAAGCCATTTTAAGGCAGTACAGTAGAAGCCATTTTAAGGCACAACAGGTTGTATCTTAACAGAACACACATCCCGAGGGATGTTAGGGGTGTCTGACCCCCAGAGTATTTGTTTCCAGAGAGTAAGTCATCTGTGTACAAAGTTTGGTTGAAATTGCTCGAGGCGTTCCAGAGTTGTGGTGGAACATACACAGGCACACACAACTATATATATATATATATATATATATATATATATATATATATATATATATATATATATATATGTGTGTGTGTGTGTGTGTGTGTGTGTGTGTGTGTGTGTGTGTGTGTGTGTGTGTGTGTGTGTGTAGATAGAGATAGAGATAGAGATAGAGATAGAGATAGAGATAGAGAGATAGAGAGATAGAGATATATGTTCTGTCTCCCCTTCTCCGCTCGTTAACAGACAACAGGCAGACAAACGTAGATAGAGATAGAGATAGAGATAGAGACAGAGACAGAGATAGAGATAGATATGTAACATTTTTTTCTAGAATGTTGTATCTATTTAAGCAATCATAAAATGTTCTTGTGCCTACTTAAATCTTGATCTGTCTGCTGTTTGGTGCCTATAGAGGCTCTTCAACTCCCAGAATTCTCAGCATTGACCATGTTGGTTGGGGAAGTTTGGGAATTCACGTCTTACATGTAGAGGTCACCCAGTCTGGAAAAACTGGGTTCAAATCCAGGTACAATTAAAAGCTGAACAGGAAAAGGAAGAATGTCAGGAAACAAACCTATCAAATAAAAAAGTAAAAATTAACTGGGTGCCATCCAACTCCCCCCCCCCATCTTGAACTTCTTTCTCCCTAAACCAGATTTCAGGTTGAAAACTTCCATCATAAAAATGCCCTGGTGGCACAATGGTTAGAATGCAGTATTGCAGGCTAACTCTGCCCCCTGCCAGAAGTTCAATCCTGACTGGCTCAAGATTGACTCAGCCTTCCATCCTTCTGAGGCCAGTAAAATGAGGAGCCAGATTGTTTGAGGGCCATATAATGACTCTGTAAACTGCTTTGAGAGGGCTGTAAAGCACTGTGATCTGAAGTGTTATTACTATAGCTATAAAAGTCTAGAGCCAGTTTGGCATGCAATGAATCGGCAGTTTTGTAGCACCTTTCAGATGAACAAGTTTCACGAAAAGACAATGGCTTGGCCTTGTCAATAGAGAACAAAGAATTTCTGAGGCTCATGGTCAAGGAATTCCTACAGAAGGCCACCAAGGTATTGGCTCCAATACCTCTTTGCATACCAAGGCAACAGTTGCCAAAAAACTATGAGCAACCTCTTTCTCACCTCTTCAATCTGAGACAAATCATGAACAAGAAGCATGAAATGATAGCTAATTTAGTAGAGTTCATGAATAAAATGGTCCAGAACGGACACGTAGAGCTTGCTCCACCTCCGAGAAATGATGAGGAATGCTGGTACCTGCCATCCTTTGGAGTGTACCAGCCACAAGAGCCAGACCAGATTCGAGCACTTTTCGATACCAGCGTGCAATCAGGTGCCTGCTGTGTCATAAAATGGGTTCCTTAGAAAACTTCGAAGGGAGATTCCTCCTGTTGGCTCATGGGGTAAACGAGATAGGCCTCACAACCAGGTGAGCGAATTCTTTTTTATTGTAAAAATAAAGACCCGCGAAAGAAGACCACCACCGAAAGAAGACCCCAAGGCTTGAAGTCCCTCAACGTTCTATTTTATTAGAGATGTCATGTTGGCACATCTGGGAAAACCCAAATCTGAAAACTTTTGGGTTTTCCCCACCCAAAAGAAAGTCCAAGCCCCTGCCCACCACCCACATGTCCGTCATGTGGCACAATCAGGCACTGCCCCAACCGGAAATGCCTCCCAGTCACACCACCCCAGGTGCAGGGCAGGGTGACCTTGACTCTCTTGAGAAAGGAATGTTATTTTGATTATATATCTCCAGTGGTGGGTTGCAGGCGGTACGCCCAAATACTGGTGCCTGCTAGGAGCACCGGGTACCATTCCGGTATGTGCTCTGTAGGGGCCACTTACCCGCCCGCTGTCCGTACCTGTATTTGAGCTCTTCGGAGCTTCCACACACACGCACGGAGCATACAGCACCTGCACAATGCTCCGCCGAGCAGCTGCAGCATCACGCAGGCGTCACAGAGCATCACAGGAGGTAAGGATGCATGCACACGCTGCGCACATGTGCATGCTTGTACACGCATGCTGCGCACATTCATGTGGTGGATGCTGGGCCACATTGTACTGTACTGGTTGCAACAGGATCTGGAACCCACCACTGTATATCTCCCATATTCCATGTAGTCCCCCCTCTCATTTTCCCACAGGAGGCCTGAAGGCCCAATGCAAAAGATGGCTTCCAGGCCTGACAGCTACATTAGAAATCACCATCTTCTCTCCGCCATCAACTCTTTACAGTTCCAGAAATGAGGGAAAGTCTCTTCTGAGCCTCTTTCCGCCCCCCCCCCCGCCTACTACAGGTGGTCCTTGACTTACAACCACTTGTTTAGTGACTGTTCAAAGTAACAACAGCACTAAAAAAAATGACTTGCAGTAATGGCTGTTTCAGCGTCCCAAATAGCATCCAAAATTAAATCAGAGTCCAAGGCAAAGTATTGCTCAAAGTTCCAATTGATGAAGAGAGCCATGTTGGCACATCTGGGAAAACCTGAATCTGAAAGCTTCCCGGTTTTCCCCACCCAGGTGAAAGTTCAAGATCTTGCCCCCACGCCCACAAGTCCATCACATGGTCCAATCTCCCACGGCAATGCTGGCAGTTCCACCCACCCAGTTCTGGTCAGGTGCAGAGGTGCAAAGACAAAGGACGACCCTGATTTTCTAGAAAGAATTTTGTTATGGCTACATCTCACTCCTACAATCCCTCCTCCCATTTTCCCACAATAGAAAATGCATAATAGAATAGTAGAAAGGGTGGCAGGCCAAAGATCCAAAAGAAAAGATGGCTGCAGGCCTGACAGGCTGGTTTTTACTGTTGCCACATTCCCAAAATTCAAAATTCAAATACGAGGCAATTGGCCCTGTTCTACTTCTTGATCTTAATTGTTGTTTCCAACACCAAAGAAAATATTGAACTCTGATATTGTTGAATGACAACTACCAGCACCCTTCATCAGAGATGGATGAATTAGACGACAGTATTTTTTGGTGACTATATAACACTGGGGTTTCTCAGCTTTGTGAACAGCTCAAGCTTCAGTTTCACTTATTTAAGCATTTTATTTTTAAAAAAATATTGTGCAGTAAATTATTTAGATATAGGTAAAAGTAAAGGTTCCCCCGCACATGTGTGCTAGTTGTTTCCAGGACTAGGAGACAATGCTCATCTCCATTTCAAAGCCGAAGAGCCAGCGCTGTCTGAAGATGTCTCCGTGGTCATGTGGCCAGCATGACTAAATGCCGAAGACGGACAGAACGCTGTTATCTTCTCACCAAAGGTGTTTCCTATTTTTCTACTTGCATTTTTACATGTCAAACTGCTAGAAGCTGGGACAAGTAACGGGAGTTCACTCCGTTACACGGCGCTAGGGATTCGAACCGCTGAACTGCCAACCTTTCTAATCAACAAGCTGAGCCATCGCGTCCCTATTATTTAGATATACCTCTGGCCTAATAGAACGTTTTCTTTGTCATCTTGACTAACGTGCACATTTTTTTTTTTTGCAAAATGCTTATTTTCAAGTAATGTTCTGGGAACATTTCAATATATGAATTTTTCTAAGCTTTTCTGTTTCAAAAGGTTGGGAAGCTGCATGGCAAACGTTAATAATATTGTGAATTTCAAATCACTCCTACAGTTTGGTACATGTATTCATTCCAACACATAGCATAATATAAGGTTGCATTCAAATGCAAACTCAACAAATCTCTACTTGATTCCTTATAGTTGGTCTTCCTAGGTGAGGTGGCCCTCAATTGTAAGTCAGCCACATTCTTAGGCTCTCCATTCCTATTTTACCTGCATGCAAATATAAAGGATTGGTGTTGTGGCCCGGCAGGAACCATTGGAGCTGCCACCAGACTCTGACAGCGAGGGATCTTATGAGTCGGCCTTGGAGGAGGTGGAGGACCCTGCACAGGATGTCAACTCTGAGCAGGGCAGGGAGAGACTGGTTGGCCACCAGGTGGCAGCAGAGCATTGGATCAAAGGGAATGTTCAGGAAAACATTTGGGAGTTGTTTCAGGATGCATGCAAGTGAAGGGCTACTCAAGGTAAAGAACAACTGCGTAATTGTAGATGATTGTGCTTAGCTGATGCTGATTAAGATCCTCTCCTGAGTATAAAAGAGACTGTTGGTGCCACGCCCTGGTTGCAGGAGTCAACCTTCTCGTTCTCGCTCACCTTCATGATTCAGAGAAACCAACTTGGATAAGTGGTTTGCTGTGAGAAGCTTATTTGCATTCCTAGGTTCGTAGTAATTGCTGCCAGAGAGCTTATCTCTTTGTTTATGTGGCTTGCAGCCAACGAGAGTCTTGCCTGATTAAAAAAAACCTTTTTAGTTACGTGGCTTTTGGCTTTCGTTCCTGAACGGAGTAGGGGGGGTCAGAACAGATGGGTAACTCAAAATGCTTACAAATATTATTACTGAAATGTTATTCTTGATGGATAGTGTGAAGCCTTATGGGAGGTGGGGTGTAGATGGAGCGTGGTTGCAGAATAAAGGGAAACGCCGCCTGATCTATATGGTCTTACAATGCTCTTCCATCAATAATAAATTCAGTTCATTATATAACATGCTTATACCTATAAATCTTTTATACACCTTCTGAATCATTCATTTCCTCACGTATACATATTTCTCTTAAAGGCACTGCTGGAAAAAGTGGATAGCTGAACTGCACCTGCCATCCAGCATACGGAAAGCAGGAGCAACTGAAAAGAAAATAACATTATTTTGGAGGAGGCAGGAAATCCCGAATAGTCTGTAGAGATTCTCAATCATCCAGGTCATGGTTGTGTTTTGACCTAGGCTTCCTGAAACAGTAAAATGCACGCGCTTAGTCCCAAAAACCTTTTTATTTCAAAGGCTGTGAATTATGTTCATTCACAGCCCATAATGAGTCCCAAATAGTTGGAAAGAGTCCTACAGTAGGCCGCCAAAGTCTTTCGGGATAAGGCTGATAAGCACCCACCTTTATCTTCCATGATACGCTGCCAAAGACTTAATTGGCAATTACCTTGTCAAGGCCACATGGAGCAAAGAGTCAAAACGGAACTTTAGAAGGCAAACTGACCAGCATGAATCAAGTTGTTTCCTGCAAAGGCTCATGTGCCTTTGCTCCTCCTTTATGTCCGATGGGAGGGGCCAATCACCTCCAAGCCTTACTTTCGAGTCGTCCCGTCTGTCTTAACTGTTCTTGCCTTCTGGCAGCTCTGTGCATGTACGCACTGGGAATAGGGGGAACCTGTTCCGCTGCCTCACTGCTGTCTGACTCTAGAGACCCAAGAGGCAGTACGTTACTTCCAGATGGCCCTGGTCCCCTCTCTGTCTCTGATGCAGAGCCCTCATCCAACCCTTCCCCAGACTCCAGGACTAGCCCATGTTCCTCCCCAACCTCCTTGCTGTCCGACTCTACTGCCAGCTCCGCAGGCCGCCGGTGGACCACAACAGGTTGCCCCAAAGGTGCTTTTTCAGGAGGCAACTGGACTTTCTTGTTTTTCCTTTTGAAGACGTTTTGCTTCTCATCCAAGAAGCTTCTTCAGCTCTGACTGGATGGTGGGAAATGAAAGTATTTGTATTCCTTGCAGACAGCTGGTCATTTGCATCCTTTTAGAGGGTCATTGAAGCGCTTGGAGTTTATCTGTGTCCTCAGGGTCACCTGACTGGTGCTCCTGGTTCCTGTAGTCTGTATTTTTCCTCTAGAAATCCATTCCTACTCCCACACTATTCAAAGGGTCTTCATCCCAATTGTATAGCAAAAGGGTCTGTAGAGATTCTCAATCATCCAGATCATGGTTGTCCCAAAGGTGTTTTTTTTAAGGAGGCAACAGGACTTTCTTGTTTTTTCTTTTGAAGACATTTCACTTCTCATCCAAGAATGGAAGGATTTGGAAGGATTTATTTGGAAGGATTTCCTCTGATCGGCTGGGTCTTCTTCTGTTGCCCTGCCCAGGAGAACGGAGCTGGAAAGCAGGTTAGTGGGGTGGGGAGGGAATGGGGATTTTGCAGTATCCTTCCCCTGCCACGCCCACCAAGCCATGCTCACCAAGCCATGCCACACCCATAGAACCGGTAGTAAAAATATTTGAATCCCACCACTGGTACCGATCCATGGGTCCTTCTCTGCCTATGGAGATTCTCCGTCATCCAGGTCATGGTTGTCCCAAAAGTACTTTTCTTCAGGAGGCAACTGGACTTTTTCTTTTCTTTTGAATGTGGGAATAGGAATGGATTTCCAGAGGGAAAAAATTGCAGACTACAGGAACCTGGATCACTACTCAGGTGACCCTGAGGACACAGTTAAATCTCCAAGGGCTTCAAGGAACCTCTAAAAGGATGCAAGTGACCAGCTGTCTGCAAGGAATATAAATCCTTTCATTCCCCACTGTCCTGTCAGAGTTGAAGAAGCTTCTTGGATCAGAAGTGAAACGTATTCAAAAGAAAAAAAACAAGAAAGTCCAGTTGTGTGCTCATTTGCGAACCGGTAGGGGAGGTAAGTGAATCCCACCACATTTCCTGTATAGGAAATGTATCATAAAAACTTTCTGAGAGATGGGGCAAGTTATTATTTTATTTTGTCTTCAAAATTTCCTTCTATAGAGATGAAATGGTAGGACGGAGAGGCAAGGAAAGCTAAGCAACCTTGTCAAAGAGTCACAGAGGTTTGTCATAATATAATACAATACAATAACAGAGTTGGAAGGGACCTTGGAGGTCTTCTAGTCCAACCCCCTGCCTAGGCAGAAAACCCTATACCGTTTCAGACAAATGGCTATCCAATATCTTCTTAAAGACTTCCAGTGTTGGGGCATTCACAACTTCTGGAGGCAAGCTGTTCCACTGATTAATTGTTCTAGCTGTCAGGAAATTTCTCCTTGGTTCTAGGTTGCTTGATTAGTTTCCACCCATTGCTTCTTGTCCTGCCTTCAGGTGATTTGGAGAATAGCTTGACTCCTTCTTCTTTGTGGCAACCCCTGAGATATTGGAAGACTGCTATCATGTCTCCCCTGGTCCTTCTTTTCATTAAACTAGACATACCCAGTTCCTGCAACCGCTCTTCATGCGTTTTATAAATGTGTTTTATATGAAAAGCACCTTTGGGACTATTTATTTACCAAACCTTGCTTAAAACCAACTACATTTTTTTTCTCTTTACCCAACTGAATAAGTACGTGGTTATTTAGTGGTTTTGTTGAGGAAGTGTTCTTGAAATTCCAAGGGGCACTGAACTGGAATGGATAGTCATCTTTGAATTCTGAGAAACGGAGCTATCTGCCGTGGACAACTCCAAAATACAGTCAGCCATGGAAAAGCACTTAACCGTCTATTCAAAAGTAACTTTTTCTGGAAGGGTAAAGGCTACCACGCAAAGTGGCAGCACCAGCTGATCTTGATGGATCACAGAAAAGCTAAGATGGGTCATGCCCTGGTGTAGCATTGTTGAGGGTCAGAGCAGACGTGGGATTTAGCAGGTTCTGACCAGTTCTGGAGAACCGGTAGCGGGAATTTTGAGTAGTTTGGAGAACCGGTAAATACCACCGCTGGCTGGCCCTGCCCCAATCTATTCTCTGCCTCCGAAGTCCCAGCTGATTGGGAAGGAATGGGTTTTTTTTCAGTAGCCTTCCCCTGTCACGCCCACCAAGCCACGCCCACAGAACCGGTAGTAAAAAAAATTGAATCCCACCACTGGTAAGGATGGTGTTTCAATTTATGAATGTTGACAGTGTTAGGTAAGCTCCCCATTGGGAGTGTGAGTACGTTCAGCGAAGCATTGTGAGAGTTGTGTTAGAGAACACACAAAGGGATACTCCAGATAACATAGTCCAGTATCATATAATCAGTTCAGAACTCAAAGTTTGCTAGCAGTTGCAAAACTTACAATAGCTCACGGCACTCAGATCAGATCAGCCCAGCATCTAACGAACAGAGAACTAACAGTCATTCTGGCTCCCTCTTATGGCCGATTGAGGAACACAGCAACCAATCACATTTTACAGTATGATTTAAAGAAACAGGTACAACATTGTTACATGATTTATATATTGCCAACCCAACCGTTAGATTATATTCCTAACACTTGACTCCAGTTAGTCCTTATAGCAATAGTTGGGACCAGAGTTTCTGTTGCTAAGCAAGATAGAGAGTCATGCCCAATTTCATGACCTTTTTGTCATGATTGTTAAGTGAATCACCGCAGTTGCAGCAGAAGACTGTAGGCTCAAGTGCTGGCTTAGCTAGGAAAGTCAAGTGGGTGACTTTGGGCCAATTACCAGGTGATGGTGAGTTCTAGTCCTGCCTTATGTATGAATGTTGCCTGGGTGACTTTGGGCCAATCATTCTCAGCCCAACCCACCTGGCAGAGTTGTTGTGGAGCAAATAGGGGGAGGGGGGGAGTATTACGTATGTTCACTACCTTGTGTTATTCGTAAACATAACAAAAGTGGGATACAAACCAACCAATAAATTTATATGCTGCCCATCCAAAGAGATTCTGGATGATTTACAATGCAACGATACTCTACAACTGTGATGGTGAACCTATGGCACAGGTGGCACGCACAGCCCTCTCTGCGGGCATGCCAGCTGTCGCCCCAGCCCAGCTCCATCACACATGCATGCATGCCTCCTGCCAGCCAGCTAGTCTTTAGATCTCTGCCACACATGCAGGGGGTCGGGGCACATGTGGGAATGCATGCATGCATGCACAGGGGTGGGGCACATGTGCAGGGGGTGCTCGCATTGCATTTTGGGGCCTCGTTCCCTGTTATAGGCCTGGAAGCCTCCTGCCAAACCTGGAAGCCAAAACGGGCTGTGGAGGCATCATGTGAGGTCCCCCCATGTCCCGTTTTGGGCCTGGAAAGCCTCCTGCAAGCCTCCTGGGTTGGGGGGCACATGCATGGGGTCATGGGAGCATGGGGGGGTCATGTGCGCATGCACAGGGGGGTCGGATCACGGCTCCCGTGTGCATTGCATTATTGGTGCGGGCACGCGGGCACGCTGTCGCACAGGGACGCACACGCCTTCAGCAGGCGATGACGAAATGGTTAGCCACCGCTGCTCTGCAATGTTTAGAAAATGGTTTCTTTTTAAAAGGGTTCCTTTTGTCATGCGGAAGGCTTGTTTCCCTTTCTTGTCCTTTAAAAAAAACAAAAACATTTAAAGTATCTTAAAATCCAGACCTTGAAGAAACCGAACTCAAAGAGAATCAATGCTTTTGAACTTTGGGGTTGGAGAAGACTCCGGAGAATATCCCGAAAGAGCCAAGAAATGAGTCATCAAACAAATCGACCCGGCGTTCTCACTCCAGGCAGACGTGGCCGGGCTCAAATGATCCTACTTCACACCCTTTACGGGAAGATCCCGCTCTTTGGGAAAGTCTCTCGTCCTGAGAATGGCGGAAGGGAACCAAAGAAGAAGATGGATGGCAGCAAGATGGATGGACTTAGTTCCAGTAGGGATGGTGCGTTATTAGAAGACTTGAAGGACCAGATAAAATCACAATAGAATTCTCTATGCCGCCATCCAGTGGTGGGTTTCAAATTTTTTTATAACCTCTTCTGTAGGTGTGGCCTGCTTTGTGGGAGTGGCTTGCCGGCCACGTTCCTTCCATATTTGGGCATACCAGGGGTTGTGACTTTTATATATTTATTTATATATTTATATATTTATATATTTATACAACCCCTCCCTTTATTTATTTATCAGCACAAAATAAAAAAACCATATATATATATATGTATATATATATATGTATTATATATACATATATATATATATGGTTTTTTTTATACTTATAAAAAAATAAGTATAATAATTTTTTATACTTATAAAAAATTATTATACTTATATAATAATTTAATGTAATATAATAATTATATTATACTTATATAATAATTATATATAATAAGTTTATACTTATAACTGTTATCTTATACATGCTTGACAAAATAAATTTTAAAATGAATGAATGAATGAATGAATAAATAAATAAATAAATAAATAAATAATACTCCTTGGAGGAAATGTTAACCTGGGGGGGAGGGGGGGTGATAAACCCACGTAGCCCCGAACTGGTTAAAAAAGCTCATCTGCCAAGTATTTTAATTGCCACCCAGAGAATTAGCGCAGGAAGGCTCAGTTCATTATTTTGCGTGAGGGTGTAATGGCCGGTTCCGCTTTGGATCTACGGCGTGATGGGCTGATTAGCAGGTCTCGATGCTTTCAAGGTTCAGAGGTTGAGATTAATTAGCGATGCCCTTGAGCCACAGTCCTCGGCTTCCAAACGAGGGAAGCAAAACTTCTGGCGGTTCGCTCTCTGCCCTTATTCTGCACAGCGGCCCTTGATCTGAGCAGCAGCTTCAGAAGGGTTGAGAAGGAAACGGCCGGCTGTTGAGAGAGAAGAAAAGGGATAATCTCCCAGGCATCTTTCAGCAAAGAGAATCTTTTATAAAAAGGATTTCACCCTCCTCCCTTTGGGTACCCTGGTTTGACTACTAATCTCTCTCTTTCTTTCTCTTCTCTTCTCTCTCTCTCTCTCTCCCTTTCTCTCTCTCCTCTCTCTCTTCTTCTCTCTCTCTCCTCTCTTTCTCTTCCTCTCTCTCTTTTCTCTCTCCTCTCTTTCTCTTCCTCTCTCTCTCTCTTCTCTCTTCCTCTTTCTCTCTCTCCCCCCCTCTCTTCTTCTCTCTCTTCTTTCTCTCTCTTTCTCTTTCTCTCTCCTCTCTTCTTCTCTCCCCTCTCTTTCTCTCTCCTCTCTCTTTCTCTTTTTCTCTCTCTCCTCTCTTTCTCTCTTCTCTTTCTTTCTCTCTCTCCCTTTCTCTCTCTCCTCTCTCTCTTCTTCTTCCCTCTCTCTCTCTTTCTCTCTCCTCTCTCTCTCTTCTTCTCCCCCTCTCTTTCTCTCTCTCTTCTCTATCTTTCTCTTTTTATCTCTCTCCTCTCTTTCTCTCTTCTCTCTCCCTCTTTCCCTCTCTCCCCCCCTCTCTCCTCTCTCTCTCTCTCTCTGTTGTGTGTGTATACAGGTAATTTTCAATTTACAGATTACAGATTAACAGAGTTGGAAGGGACCTTGTAGGTCATCTAGTCCAACCCCCGCCCAATCAGGAGACCCTACACCATTTCTGGCAAATATTTTTAAATAAATCTTACAATCTTTGGTTTATTAATTGTTGGACGTTATTGACAAAAGTGACTTATGGCTGATCCTTGCACTCACAACTGTTGCAGCCTTCCCCAAAGTGATGTGCTCAAAATTCAGGCGCTTGGCAAGAGGCATGTGTTTGCAAAAGTTGCAGCATGCCAGGGTCACATGATCACCATTTGGTGACCTTCCCAGCCAGCTTCCCACAAGCAAAGTCAATGGGGGAAATTGGATCCATTTAACGACCACGTGATTCACTTAATTGCAGTGGTTCGCTTAACAACCATGGCAACAAAAAGGTTATAAAATTGGGTGCGATTTAGTTAACAACCATCTTGCTTAGCAATGGAAATTCTGCTCCCAGTTGTGGTCATAAGTCGAGGACTACCAGTATGTATAAATGTAGATAGGTAGTCCTCAACTTACAACAGTTCATTTAGTGACCCCTCAAAGGTACAAAAGGCACTGAAAAAAGTGACTTATAACCAATTTTCATACTTACGACCGTTGCAGCACCCCCATGGTCACGTGACCAAAATCCAGCAACTGACTCATATTTATTCCTGGGGTCATGTGATCCCTTTTGCGACCTTCTGACAAGCAAAGACAATGGGGAAGCCAGGTCCAGCCGTGTTGCTAACTTAACAACTGCAGCGATTCACTTAACAACGGTGGCAAGAAAGGTCATTAAAATGGGGCAAAAGCAAAACTCGCTGAGCAAATGTCTGGCTTACCCAGAGAAAGTTTGGGCTCAGTTGCAGTCGTAAATCAAGGATTACCTGTATCCTTTTAAGAATTCCTCCTTTACAATCACTGCACTTTAGTATCACAACAGCCTGTTTTCCTGACTTTGAAGTTAATGAATTGTGGGTCACACGCAATTCCCTTCTCCTCCCTATCTACCCATCTGGCAGCCCAGAGGAAGGCATCTTTGGGGAAAAGCCAACGTGCACATTGTTAAGAAAACATCACAGCACGAGGTCCGTAAGTGGAGAATTCCAGCATCCTTATTCTATTTTGCATTACCTTAAATCTTCCATTTTTCTCTCTAAAGCAAGGATGTCCAAATTGGGGCCCTTTAAGACTTGTGGACTTCAACTCCCAAAATTCCCCAGCCAGCCAAGTCCACAAATCTTAAAGGGGCCAAGGTTGGACACCCGTGCTCTAAAGTTCTCTTTTATTGGCTGGGGAATCCTGGGAGTTGAAGTCCAGAAGTCATAAAGTAGCCAAGGCTGAACACCCCTGCTCTAAAGTTCTATAGCAATAGCAGTTAGACTTATATACCGCTTCATAGGGCTTTCAGCCCTCTCTAAGTGGTTTACAGAGTCAGCATATTGCCCCCAACAACAATCCGGGTCCTCATTTTACCCACCTCGGAAGGATGGAAGGCTGAGTCAACCTTGAGCCGGTGAGATTTGAACAGCCGAACTGCAGAACTGCAGTCAGCTGAAGTAGCCTGCAGTGCTGCATTTAACCACTGCGCCACCTCGGCTCTCTCTTTTATTGGCTGCGGAATCCTGGGAGTTGAAGTCCAGAAGTCCTAAAGTGGCCAAGGCTGAACACCCCTGCTCTAAAGTTCTCTTTTATTGGCTGAGGAATTCTAGGAGTTGAAGTCCAGAAGTCTTAAAGGGGCCAAGGCTGAACACTCCTGCTCTAAAGTTCTCTTTTATTGGCTGGGGAATCCTGGGAGTTGAAGTCCAGAAGTCTTAAAGGGGCCAAGGCTGAACACTCCTGCTCTAAAGTTCTCTTTTATTGGCTGGGGAATCCTGGGAGTTGAAGTCCAGAAGTCTTAAAGGGGCCAAGGCTGAACACCCCTGATCTAAAGTTCTCTTTTATTGGCTGCGGAATCCTGGGAGTTGAAGTCCACAAGTCCTAAAGTGGCCAAGGCTGAACACCCCTGCTCTAAAGTTCTCTTTTATTGGCTGGGGAATCCTGGGAGTTGAAGTCCACAAGTGGCCAAGGTTGGACAGTTCCTGCTGTAAAGCTTTCTTTTCCTTTCATTTAGGATTCCTTTGGATCTATAATGATGGGAGGGGGGGACACAGAGAGGGCTGTGGGGATTATCTATTGTCCCCTGCTGGTTTTGCTAATGCGTGGTTGATTGCCCTTGACTTCCAGACAGCCCCTTGGAAGAAGTGCCCCACCTCAGCAACCGTAGCTTACATCAGTCAAGTGGCATGATTGAATTTCAATGCATGAATAACTTCTAAATAAACCCCTTTGTGAGGACTCTGTGAGTGTGTGTAACCCACAACCCAGAAGAGGAGCTGCTCAGGGAGCATGTGCTCACCGGAAAATGAACGTCTGGTTTCTGGTGCGTGGATGCTCACCGGCCAGCTAGTCTTCCAGTTATTGGTGCGCATGCGTATGCGACGATCAGCTGGTCAATGCGCATGTTTACTCTAGAAAATGGAAGAGCGGCTCTTCATTTCCGGCACTGCAACACGGACAAAGTTCAGCTGATTGTCACACGCACATGCATGCAGGAAATCTGGAAGAGGAACAGGCAATGCCACCTGTGCCAGGCAACATGGCTCCGTGTGCCACTTTGAACACACATGCCATAGGTTCTCCATCGCAGTCCTACATTTTGTTGTCCACATATCAGATAGATCGTGGCACGACAAAACTGCACTTGTCAAAATCGCGGTGATAAAATTGCAGCACTAAAGCCGCGATGTCATCACCGCGCGTCATCACTGCCGTGACAACAGCGCGGCAACAGAAGGGTGCTTTAAAACGGTGCCGCAGCAGAAAGCCGACTTCAATTAAGGTAAGGGTTAGGATTAGGTTTAGGGGTTTGTTTTAGGGTTTGTTTTAGGGTTTGTTTTAGGGTTAGGTTTAGGGTTAGGTTTAGGGTTAGGTTTAGGGTTAGGTTTAGGGTTAGGTTTAGGGTTAGGTTTAGGGTTAGGTTTAGGGTTAGGTTTAGGGTTAGGTTTAGGGTTAGGTTTAGGGTTAGGTTTAGGTTTAGCGTTAAGTTTAGGGTTAGGGTTAGGTTTAGGGTTAGGTTTAGGGTTAGGTTTAGGGTACTGAGTGCTTGGGAATGCGCGAATTTACCCTCCGCGATTATGTCATCGCGGTAGGGTCGCGTTTTTCCTTAGCGCTTAGAACGGCGCAAATTAGTCTTCGCGCTTATGTCTACGCGGATAAGGGCTTCGCGGATTTGTGGTGGAACCCAGATAGATAGATGATCGATAGGTAGGTAAGTAGGTAAGTAGGTAGGTATGTAGGTAGGTAATGATGATAGATCCATGATGGTGAACCTATGGCAAGCATGGCAAAATTTCTGGGGGCACGCAAGGTGTTGCCCTGTCAGCTCCAGCGCACATGCATGTGCCGGCCAGCTAATTTCGGCCGTGATTTGGGCCATTTTTTGCCTTCCGGAGGCTTCAGGGAAGCTTCCTGAAGATTAAGGAGGGAGAAAAACAATTCAAAGGGCAACCTGGAAGTCTGTTCCCGAACTTCCGGTTTGCGTGTTGGGCTGTTTCCAGCCTCCGTAGGGCCTCCAGAGGGGGCAGGGGAAGCCGTTATTGCCCTCCCCAGGCTCCTAGAAAGCGAAAAACGGGTCCACCATGTCATCACACACCAAAAGTGGGGGGAGGGTGGGGGGGATAGTGCACGCATGCACGGGGGAGAGTGCATAGAATTATGGGTGTGGGCACGCCCGTGCACAACCCCCCGCACTCCCCCTGCTTTTGGCATGCAATGGCAAAAAGGTTAGCCATCACTGTGACAGATGAGAGATGATAGATAGATAGATAGATAGATAGATAGATGGATGGATGGATGGATGGATGGATGGATGGATGGATGGATGGATGGATGGATGGATGGATGGATGGATGGATGGATGTAGGTAGGTAGGTAGGTAGACATAGGTAGGTAGGTAATGATGATACATGATAGATGAATGGATGGATGATTAACAGATAATGATAGGTAGGCAGGTAGGTAGGTAGGTAGGTAGGTAGGTAGGTAGGTTGATAGGTAGGTAAGTAATGATGATACATACATACATACATACATACATACATACATACATACACAGTAGATGATAGATAGATAGATAGATAGATAGATAGATATAAATAGATAGATAGATAGATAGATAGATAGATAGATAGATAGATAGATTTGTAAATCACTGATTGTATGACCTCTGTAGGTGACATATGATAAATAAATAAATTGCTCCTTTTCTGCACACTATTGAAGAGCAAAACATAGGTTAAGTTTGTCAAATTAGAGGGCTATTTTTTTTATTTATACAGCTCGCAAAGGCAGGCGGGCCTCCCCACCTGAGCAGAAAAATGAAGCTGCAGCCAGGAGAAATGTATTTTTTATTTTTTATTTTAAAAAGAGGGGTTTACAAAAAGACCCCAGTAGTTATTTCTTTTTTCTCCGTCATGCATGAAAATCTTTCAGGTTACGGCAGCCTGCTTCAAGGTCCATTAAACTACACAATGAAGGAACTGTGACAGTTCAAGGCGTTCAGACTGGGTGTGGGAGAAAGCCTTTAATAGGAATATTTTAGAAGCAAATACAGATTGGGAGGAGAGAGAGGGCAAGTGGAGTTGGTGGCAGAGGAACAAACGTGGTGCCTCAAACCTCACACCTTGACTTGTAATTGGGGAACTCAAAGAGGGGAAGCAGGGAAGTGGCTGGAGTTAAAGGCAATTCAGAACATCAGAATAACAGAGTTGGACTTTGGAGGTCTTCTAGTCTGACCCCTGCTCAACTAGGCAACTGGCATGTATGCGCACTGTTCCAAGGATTTGGGAATCCCCATTTGTAACCAGGGGTGGGTTCCTGCCAGTTCTAACCTCTTCTATAGAAGAGGTTCCACAAATCTACAGTGCAGTTTAGAACTGGTTCCAGCTCCCTCCCCCTGCCCATCCGCACATCATCAACATGAAGAGCGAGAGGAGGAATTCTGGGGGTTGAAGTCTACAAGTCTTAAAGCTGTCAAGTTTGAACACCCCTGGGTTTTTTTTTTCTAAAGGGTTAGGGGTGCAAGGGTCTTGTAACTTGACAGCTTTAAGACTTGCACACTTCAATGCCAGAATTCCTGAGCCAACATGACTGGAGGAGGAATTCTGGGAGTTGAAGTCCACAAGTCTTAAAGCTGTCAAGTTTGAACACCCCTGGGGTTTTTTTTTCTAAAGGGTTAGAGGTGCAAGGGTCTTGTAACTTGACAGCTTTAAGACTTGCGTGCTTCAAATGCCAGAGTTTCTGAGCCAACATTTTGGTTGCTAAGCAAGAGCGTTGTTAAGTGAGTTTCATCACATTTTACAAGTTGGCCATGCCCACCCAGTCACATGGCCGGCAAGCCACTCCCACAAAGCAAGCCACACCTAAAGAAGAGGTTCTAAATTTTTTTGAAACTGTTTGTAACCTACCCAGGCAAGCAAAGTCAGTGAGGAAAGTCAGATTCACTTAATGACTGTATTGTTCACTTAACAATTGCAGTGATTCACTTAAGGACGCTGACAAAAAAAGGTTGTAAAATGGGGCACAATGAACAACTGTCTGTCTCAGGGACATTTCCCAAGGGAAAGTTTGAGCTCAACTGTGGCCGTAGGTCGTGGACTACCTATGCAAAAAAGATAAATGAATGCATAAGTCGATGGTGCTGTTTGACATTGTGGTGGTCATAAAACCATATTATTTCTAGAAAACTGGGAGTCAAATGTGGTTTGGGAATTTGGGATCCCTGCAGATCTGGGTTCATGAGCCTGCAGAAACACACACACACACACACACACACGCACACCCCTCTATCTCTCTAGCTCTAACTCTTTGTTGTTGTTAGTTGCGAAGCCGTGTCCCACCCATTGCGACCCCATGGACAACGTTCCTCCAGGCCTTCCTCTCCTCTACCATCCCCCGGAGTTCATTTAAGCTCACATCGACTGCTTCAGTGACTCCCTCCAGCCACCTCATTCTCTGTCGTCCCCTTCTTCTTCTTTTGCCCTCCATCATTCCCAGCATTTGGCTCTTCTCCAGTGAGTCCTTCCTTCTCCTTAGATGGCCAAAGTATTTGAGTTTCACTTTCAGGATCTGCCTTCTAAAGAGCAGTCAGGGTTAATCTCCTCTAGGACTGACCGGTTGGATGGCCTTGCAGTCCAAGGGACTCGCAGGAGTCTTCTCCAGCACCAGAGTTCAAAGGCCTCAATTCTTTGGAGCTCAGTCTTCCTTATGGTCCAACTTTCACAGCCATCCATTGTAACTCTATCTCAATCTGTCTGTCTGTCTGTCTGTCTGTCTGTCTGTCTGTCTGTCTGTCTGTCTGTCATCTATTCATGTCACCTCTCTTGCTGCTACTGGTGGCTTTTCAAGGTGGTTCAACTCTGACAGCTTCATCACAGCTTTGATATGACTGGAACTCATTTGTTTAGCAACGCCGGGCCAATAAATTGTTCCACCTCATTATTCCCATAATAATTATGGAATAGCTTCAAACCGTTTGCAGCTGCTTTTGTTTCGAAGCTGAGGATTAAAAGAAATGTCAAAGGCATGCTTCTATACATCCCCAGCTGGGGAAAAAAATACTTTTATTTATTACAGATAGTCCTCGATTTACAACCAGGATGTGGATCAGAATGTACATTGCTAAGCCACTCTGTTGTTAAGTGAGTCACGGGCAATTTTATGACTTTTGTTGCTGCTATTGTTAAGCAAATGCAGAATGCTAAAGTTCAAAATGTAATCATTAAATTCATCAGCTTCCCCAATGACTTTGTTTATCAGAGGACGGAAAATCACCAATGACAATCATATGATCCTGGCATCTTGCTACTATCATTGTATTTGTATTTGTATTTGTATTTTATTATTTGTATGCCGCCCTTCTCCGGGAGGACTCAGGGTGGTGAACAATTCAAGGGGGAAAAAGGGGGAACATAAAAGACAAAATACAAATAATAAAAGTAGACAACAGTCGCACAACCATACATGTCGAGAGGGGCGGGAACTCATCACCCCCAGGCCTGCCGGCAAAGCCAGGTTTTGACGGCTTTTCGGAAGGCCTGGAGAGAGGTGAGGGTCCAAATCCCTGCAGGGAGTTCATTCCAGAGGGCTGGAGCTGCCACAGAGAAGGCCCTCCCCCGGGTAATAGCCAGGTGGCATTGGCTAGTAGATGGCACCCGGAGGAGGCCAACCCTGTGAGATCTAATGGGTCTGTGGGAGGTAATTGGCAGCAGGCGGTCTCTCAAGTACCCAGATCCAATACCATGAAGGGCTTTATAAGTTACGACTAGCACCTTGAAGCGTATCCAGAGACCGATCGGTAACCAGTGCAGCTCGTGGAGGATAGGTGTAACGTGGGTGTACCGAGGTGCACCCACAATCGCTTGCGCGGCTGCGTTCTGGACGAGTTGAAGTCTCCGAATACTCTTCAAGGGCTGCCCTTGTTATTCATAAATAACATAAATATCATAAACTATCATGAGCCTTGGTGGCGCAGTGGTTAGAGTGCAGTACCGCAGGCTATGAGGACCCAGATTGTTGGGGGCCATAATCAGGGGTGGCTGCCATGAGTTTGCAGCGGTTCAGGAGAACCTCTAGCTAAGATTCTGTGCAGTTCGGAGAATCCCCCCCCCAAATCCCACTCCTGTCTGGCCCCGCCCCGCCCACCCTGCCCACCCCAGGAGTTCCCACGCAACCTGATTTGGATGCAGGTAAGTGCAGGGCATTCACCAACACTGGAAGTCTTTAAGAAGATGTTAGATAGCCATTTGCCTGAAACGGTGTAGGGTTTCCTGCCCAGGCAGGGGGTTGGACTAGAAGACCTCCAAGATCCCTTTCAGCTCTGTTATTCTATATTTTATCCCTGATGTAAGAGGCAGCATGTGATAAGATAGCAATGAAGATCTTGGGGAAAGAATAGAATGGAATGGAATAGAATAGAGATGGAATGGAATGAAATGGAATAGAGATAGAATAGAGATAGAATAGAGATAGAATAGAGATAGAATAGAGATAGAATAGAGATAGAATAGAGATAGAATAGAATAGAATAGAGATTGAATGGAATGGAATAGAATAGAATGGAATAGAACAGAACAGAACAGAACAGAACAGAATAGAATAGAGATTGAATGGAATAGAATAGAATAGAGATTGAATGGAATGAAATGGAATAGAATAGAATAGAATGGAATAGAACAGAAGAGAACAGAACAGAATAGAATAGAATAGAGACTGAATGGAATGGAATAGAATAGAATGGAATAGAAGAGAACAGAATAGAATAGAATAGAATAGAGATTGAATGGAATAGAATAGAGATTGAATGGAATGGAATGGAATGAAATGGAATAGAATAGAATGGAATGGAATAGAAGAGAAGAGAACAGAACAGAATAGAATAGAATAGAATAGAATAGAATAGAATAGAGATTGAATGGAATGGAATGGAATGGAATAGAATAGAATAGAATAGAATAGAATAGAATGAGTCCCTATACTTTTTCAGACAAATAGCCCAGCAGGGGAAGACGAGGAGGAATATTTCCTGATGTGTAGTAACTCCAGTGACATATTTTTTGGCATCAGCTTAGCCGACGATTTCCCAAAGTGACGAGAAGGCTGGTAGAGTAAGAGAAAAGGGACATGTCCTTTTTTTCATGGGGAGGACTGGGGAAGCCCATTGACCGTTCGGTGTTGCTGAATCCGAATAAATAGATTGGTAAACCAAACCTGGAAATATTGGCCTATAATCCCATCTGAAAATTCTGCAATTAGACGGATTGCATGTTTCTATGGCAACTTCCCCTTTTTTCCTCCCCTCCTTCTGGGCAACTAAGGCACCATGTGCTGCATCAGAAAGCATTTTTCCCCCTTGATCAATGAAGAATGCCAATCCAGATGTGCAAATACTATTCCAGATAAGGCAACTGCCGGATAAGGGCTAAAACGGATAGACAATTCAGCTGCCATACGAATCAGGCTGGGACCATCTCTGCCATACAGGTGTCTACAGGACGGGAGCAACTGGTCAGAGGGATGGGAAGATATAAACTCCGCCTCTTATATACAATGTGTGATAACACACCCATGATGTGTGATGTTGCAAGTATGAAAGAGGGGTTCATTGGGCTATGACCACCTTGAGGCCTCATTGTGCCCAGCTCCCATCATTAAGATGGTGGTCGTTACATGATTCACGCTGTCAGGGTTCCAAGTAATACACCCAAGGTGAACAAAACTCTGAGGCAGGTAGATTCCTCAAAGAATAATTTTATTTGGGTATATCATATTTGCACAGTTCTGGTGAAAACCAACTCTGAAGTTTCCTGCAGTTTTCACCTAATTAAAAGTTTCCCCCTCTCTCCAAACAATTAGTCACATGGGCCAATCAAGGCACCATCCAGTTGCCTGGTTGAATCATTTCTTCTCCCTCTGACCAGGTGTGAGAATGTCCTTGCTTCCCAAGAGAAAGTATTTTGCTTTGGCTAAAAAACCCCAGTTATCTCTAATCCCACCCACTCCTTATCCCTCAGCTCCAGTGTGGGTCAGGTCAGCTTCAGGATTGGCACACGCTTGATTTTACAACCTAACGAGTTGATGTAATGGGACGGGTGATGGACACACCTGACAAAATATGTCCAATTTTTTTTTACTACCGTTCTGGGGCCAGCCTGAGGTGGTATTTGCCGGTTCTCTGAACTACTCAAATTTCCACTACCAATTCTCTAGAACCTGCTGGATTTCACCCCTGGCTTGTGTTCTGAAAGGATGTTGGGCAATTTCTACTGTGGCTTAATGGCTTTGTCCTGTGTTGGATCTTGAATCAGGGGTAATCCTACCATTCTGCCTTTGTTTCAAAATATCCTGTCTTAAATGGATTTCTGCCTGCAGTATTTGCTTTGCCTATGAATAGAGCGATCTAGATATTTGTCTTCCTTTTTCAATAAGCTCTTTATCTCTTAATAAGTGCTGACATCTGCTGTAGGCTATTAAGGAAAGTGGGGTTTGCTTTCTGCCACTAAATAAACATGTTTCTCCATTTCTCATTTAGGGAAATATAAATATTCTGCCTTTTTAAAAATACCGTATTTTTCAGAGTATAAAATGCACCGGAGTATAAGACCACCAATGTTTTGAAGAGGCAATTTTTTTTTAAAAAGTTTTTGCAATCTGCAAACTTCCCCAAAACAGCCTGTTTTTCGCAAAAACAGACCCATTTTTTTTTCCAAAAAAAGGGCATGAATAGCCTTTAGGAGACTTTTACAGTGCTCTGGGGATGGGGGGAGGGGGCTGCTAGGTTGGCAGGACTGCTGGGTTGGCAGGAGCTAGGGTGAAGACAGGAGCTCACTCCGTCACGTGGCGTTTGGGTCTTGAACCTGGTCTCTCCAGCATTTTAACTATCGTATTTTTCAGAGTATAAGACGCACCTTTTTCCCTCGAAAAAGAGGCTGAAAAGCTGGGTGCGTCATACACTGAATACAGCATTTTTTTTCCTCCCGAAGCCCCTCTCCCTTCACAAAATGGCCGTGCATACTTTTATGGAGGCTTTCAGAGAGCTCCTGGGGGCTGGGAAGGGCAGAAATAAGCAAAAAATGGGCCATTTTTTGCCCCCTCTTAGATACTGCAGGTTGTCAGCGATTTCCTTCTCCAGCACATGAATAAATACACCTGGAAACATCTACCTATCTACCTACTCTCTCTCTCCCTACCTACCTATTGTATCTCTTTCTCTTTCTCTCTCTCTCTCTCCCCTTCTATCTACCTACCTACCTACCTACTCTCTCTCTCTCCCTACCTACCTGTATTTCTCTCTCACCCTCTCTCTCCCTCTACCTACCTACCTACTTTTTTTTCAATTTGCCTCTTCAAAACCTTGGTGCATCTTAAACTCCGGTGCATCTTGTACTCCGAAAAATACAGTATTGAGCCACCAAGCTTCCCTCCAGTCGCAAGGAATGCATAATATTCCTAGACATGACCTGGATTTCCCTCCCCTCCTCAATATTTTTCCCATGCTTTTTTGAAACTATTATGCCTATTTTGGGATCTACAATTCTATTTTTATGTGTTTCTCATTTTAAAATGGTAACAAACATGCTTTTCCAATAATTATATCATGATTATATATCTAGCCCTTAGCTGAACAGTGTGCCTGGCTAAATCTGGTTAATAGATTCTGGACATCGTTTATCCTGTGGTTCCTTTACTATTGTTATTTTTACAGTTCTTTTCATTTCTTTCTTTTTATTTATTGCTGTAAGCTTCTCTAGAGAAGCCCCACAACAGGTGGCAAATAAATGAAACAAAAATAATAATAATATCTGGATGAGAGACCACCAGAACAATATGCAACTATAATAAATAGGCTCCAGTAGAATAGAATAGAATAGAATAGAACAGAAAAGAAAAAAAAAAGAAAAGAAAGTTCTATATTGGCTAAATGTGATTGGACACATAAGGAATTTGTCTCTGGTGTAAAAGCTTTCAGCATGCATACAAGAAGCAACTGATAAATCATGTTCTTCTTCTCCTGCTTCTTGTGCCATATCCGTCCTTGGACATTGGCGATCATGTTGGCAATCCTTTTTTTGGTCAACAGCCACATGAAAAAGTGCTGCTGAGTTTTCTCCAAACCAGTCCCTTAGAGCCGAGGTGGCGCAGTGATTAGAGTGCTGTACTGCAGTCACTTCAGCTGACTGTTATCTGCAGTTTGGCTGTTCAAATCTCACCGGCTCAAGGTTGACTCAGCCTTCCATCCTTCCAAGGTGGGTAAAATGAGGACCCGGATTGTTGTTGGGGGCGATATGCTGACTCTGTAAACTGCTTAGAGAGGGCTGAAAGCCCTATGAAGTGGTATATAAGTCTAACTGCTATTGCTATTGCTATTTTGAAGCCATGATGTTCTTCTTCTGCCTGGACCTCATTTGCCTTCAATCTTTCCCTGGAGGATTAAGTGAAGGATGGCACATTTTTCTGGGTGTCGCATCACATGTTAAAATATTCTAACTTTCGCTTTTTTATGGCTTTGAAGATTTCCCTTGGTTTTCCCAGGCGCCTTATCCCCTCCTCATTTCTGATTTTGTCAACTCAGCTTATACGTAACAGCCGTCTGTCAATCCTCATTTCAAAAGTTTCTAGTTTCTTCAAGTGGTTTTCTGTTAGAGACCAACTCTCTACTCCGTAGAGCAGGATAGAAAAGATGTAACATCTGACAAGCCTGATTTTCAGTCTTAAGCTGAAAATCATGCTCATAATCATAAAACACCATCATTATAAATCATACAATAAAACAGTGAGGATTAGGGCACTAAATAAGCAATCAACCTACATCCTAATAGGATACTAAATAAAAACAATCAACATAAATCATAGATGCATATAACAAAGTTATAAGAAGCTAATGTAGGAAGTTAGCACCCACCCCACTCCTAGAAAAAATGAAATATTTTAGGAAATATTAAAAGGACAGAAATGTTCCCCTAAAAGGGAGGCAGAAACTTAGCCCCCCCCACCTTTGTCAATGGGCCATTAAGTCCTGAGCCATTCTATTCTACATAACAAAGATCTACCTCCTTCAGACAGAGCCATAATAGGAATCTCAAAGCCCTTTCATTACATCATCACCCAGCAAGAGTCAACCAAGCTTGGGACTCAGGACAGCCTACAGAGTTGCTCCTGCATGGCGCCATGGGAGTCTGACAACCAATCAGAATACAAGCTCAAGTTCAAAAGCCCAGAGAGGGCATAAAACCAGGACACTCTCAGCATCTCTTCCCTTCCAAGACCTCAAACCATCTGGTCCTGTCCCTCATCAATAAAACTTATTTTCAAGCAACTTCCATGAATCTAGTGTCTTTTTCCCCACTTGGAACTGAACCCAGAAGGACATTTCTTCCAACACTAAGGAAATAGGTAACAGGAAAGATGAGAAAGGTGATAGTAAATACAGCCTTACTCTGTGGTTTGACATCTCAGGGCAAAGACAGTGTTATGGGCATTAGTTGTTTAGTAGAGTGATAATAGGGGAGGGGGGAGAACTATTCCTGTGTCAAGATGTTTTAGCATGCAATACCCTGTAGTGTCGTCTTGAGGGAAGAAATTAAAATAGTTTGTGTCCAGGATATGTGGGGTCTCAAAGAAGGGTGGGGTCCGTAAATATTTTCACAGCCCACTTTCTAGGTTGTGCAGGAACACAGGTCCCCAATGGAAGGCAGGTTGATTGAAATAGCTTTTTTTTTTCTTTTTTGCAGTCCGAACAATCCGTTGAAGTCTGTCTCTGTCTTGTTTGGTTGCTGTGCCAAACCAGATAGTTATAGTATCTCAAGGGTTACCTATAAAGGTGAAGTTTACTAATGTCAAGATCCATTTTGCCAAAATGCCCTGGGGAAGATCCTGACCCCTGGGGGGGGGGGGGATCAAAAGGCAATTGAAGAAAAAGGCCAGAAGGCAAGAATGGGACGGTTGTATTCCTACTGTGATCAATAGGTGGCAGTGTTGGCATTAAAATCCATGTCTTTATGGCACTCAAAACCTTTCAGCTTTTCTTTTAGCGTTTTTATGAATACAGAATAACAGAGTTGAAGGGAGCTTGAGGTCTTTTTGTGCAACTCCCTCCTCAAGCAGGAGACCCTATAGCACTGGTGGCTAACCTTTTTCTAAAGGTGCGCCAACCTGTGTGTGTGCGTGCTACCTCGCTATCGTGCAGGTGGCCACCCATCTGCGCATGCGTGAGACCCCACCCCCCCCACCATGTATGTGCAAGCGAGCTCTGTGCAAGAGGGGGGAATTTTCACCCTCCACAGACTCTGGAGGCTTTCCTGAAGCCTGGGGAGAGCAAAAACAACCTCCCCCAGCCCTCCAGAAGGCTGAAAACCAGCTGGCTGGCGCGCGCATACACACCGGAGCTGATGGCTGCCGAGGGCTGCTGTGCCAGCAAATATGGCTCCGCATGCATGCCACCTGTGGCACACGTACCATAGATCCACTGTCATGGCCCCATAGTGCAGTCATGGCGAACTTCTTAGACACCAAGTGCCCAAAATCAAAGGCGCACAGATGCATGCACAGCAGAGGTGGGTTGCTCCCGGTTCGGTCTGGATCGGGCGAACCAGTAGTGGTGGGAGGCTACGCCCAAGCACCTGGACACTTCTGCGCATGCACAGAAGCATCACACACACATGCCCACGAGTGGGGGCGTGAGCGCGCACAAGCAAACTGTAGTAAAAATAATTGAAACCCACCACTGATGCATGGACATGCGGGCAGGCGCAGCAGAGACCTGAAAACCAGCTGGCCAGTGGGAGACGGGGCATGCCAACACCAGCAGCGCAGCAAGGGGCAAGATGTTTTTTTCTTTCGTGAGCTTCTGTTTCGTCGTTTGCAGGGAAACAGAAGCTCACAAAAGAAACGCCATGGGGATCTGACCTGGGGAGATGGGGCGCGTGCCAGCAGAGAGGGCTTTGTGCGATTTCTCCGCGGGTCGCCCATGAGGCCAATGATGAAGGAAGACACGGACACAAGTTCCCTTCGGGATGAGACGACCCAGAGCATAGTCTGGATGACTCTTTTATTGAGAATACACAAAGAAAGGGTGGAGTTGCAAGGTCTATGTAGGCCAATCATGGTTGTACAAGTCTATGGTATATGGTAAATCATCTATTTGCCACACAAACCTCTGACCCTAGTAATGCTCATAGTCAGCAGGTAAATCTTTTACTAGCATGCAAACTTCTGACCCCACTTAATACTCAAAGTCAGCAGGTTGTAACCTCTGCCCTACATAATGCTGAGAGTCAGCAGTTTGTATTACTGACCTTATGGTAAATCATTACTGCTGTTCCGCATAGTGTTCCAGCATATCTATGCATGCCTACACTTATGCTACAACAGCTTTGCGTACCACCTCTGGCGCATGTGCCATAGGTTCGCCATCACGCTAGCGTGCATCCTGGTGAACCGCTGGATTTAGCCCCGAATGGGCAGAATTTATCATTCAAGAGGTTGCTGATTTGTTTGCAATTCTTGTTCTAATCTTTTTTCTTTAAAACACCTACAAAATTTGAGGGCCATTAACCCCTCCCATGTGACTCAGTTTGTCGTCTGAACATTTCAATAGCCTTCTGAAGGCCAGGGCCTGTCAGGACACACGAGAGCTTCCTTAACCCCAATATTATATCTGTGGAACTGTCTGCTCATGAAATTACGGTAATTTGGGTTCTGCCACCCAAAAGAGTCATGTAAAAATATCGATTCCCTGCAAATTTTGCTCCGCTAGTTGTTGCAGATTATAAAGGGTGATGCTCATTTCTGTTTCAAGGCCATTGAGCCAGGAGGTTTCCATGTGTTCAGCATGATATCATGGAGTGCAATTGTCTTTTCCCCACCAAAGTGGTACCTATTTACCTACTTGCATTTGAATGCTTTCAAACTGATAGGTTGGCAGGAGCTGAGGCAAGGACAGGAGCTCATCCCATTGTAGCGCTTGGGGCTCGAACCTGGGCTGCCAGCTTTCCAGCTGACAAGCCCAGCATCTTAACCACTGAGCCGCCACCACGCCACCCGATCTTTAAAGTGCATTTCTTCTATTTTTCTTTATTTAATTGACACTGCTTTTATTTTAACTTCTTTTTAATGCTAGATTATTACCGTTTTTCAAGTCTGCTTTCATGTTTGATGTGACTGTAAGAAGAAAATAGATGGTAGAGACACATGCCTGTGCATTACATCTATATAAATTCATTTTTGAAGTCAAACATTCTACGAATGTGGCAGTTACAGTATAGCAACCAGAACTGTTCATTGTCTGAAGTTTTCTTTATTTACTTATTAAATTTATGTACCGCTCATCTTGCTCAACTTACAGCAATTAATCAGGGTTAATTAATCAGGTGCTACTTACCACCTATAAAGCCCTCCATGGTAGTGGATCTGGGTACTTGAGAGACCGCCTCCTGCCAATTACCTCCTTGCGACCTATTAGATCACACAGATTAGGCCTCCTCCGAGTTCCATCTGCCAGTCAGTGTCGACTGGCAACTACGCGGAGGAGAGCCTTTTCAGTAGTAGCTCCGACCCTTTGGAACGATCTCCCCGTGGAGATTCGTACCCTCACCACCCTCCAGACCTTCCGCACAGCCCTTAAGATCTGGCTATCCCGTCAGGCCTGGGGTTAAAGATTATAATCCGTCCCCTCCCGAATGATGAATGTTGCTTTCACTTTTAATTACGTACTGTTTTTATATGTCATTGTGTGTACTCCCTTCCCTATACGTTGTAAGCCGCCCTGAGTCCCCTCAGGGAAAAGGGCGGCCTATAAATAAATTTATCTAAAATCTAAATCTAAATCTTAAACAGATTGCTTCCTCCACCTCAACCCCCAATTCAAGTCATGAAACATCACACCACAAATCAGCCCAGGGATTCTATGTGTTGTGGCCTGCCAGCGGAGCTGGTAGCAGATTCGGACAGTGAGGAGGTTGGGGAGGAACAGTCCTGGAGTCTGAGGAAGGCTCTGATGAGGGCTCTGTGTCAGAGGCAGAGAGGGGGCCAGGGCCGTATGCCACTTACCAGCTGCCTTCAGAGTCAGACATCAGTGAGGCAGATGAACAGCTGGAGCCTGTTCCCAGTGTGCACATGCGCAGAGTTGCCAGACGAAGGGAACAGCTAAAGAACAGGAGCCGACTTGGGAGTAAAGCCACAGGTCGACAATGAATGGCCCCTCCCAGAGGAAATAAAAGAGGAGCCAAAGGGGAGTGGAGTTTGCAGGAGACAATTAGTTCATTTCTGCATTCTTGCCAAGTATTGCAGGGTCTGAAAGATACCAGCCTGGCCACTCTCCAAGCCTGATAACCATTGATAATTGTGAACTATCTTGAAAGACTCTGGGCCAGGACTTTGCTTGAAAGGAATTCACTGTCAATTAAATAAAAGGGGTTTATCAGGACGAGGACTCGGCTTCGTGCTGCTGGGGAAGCCTAGGTCAGAACACTATGCTAATCTACAAAGCTGAAAATCTAAACAATATTTCCTCACCTGTACAGAAAAAAAGTACACCAAATAACCAACCAACCATCAATTGCCTTGTTTGCAATCTTTTATCACACAGTATCTTTCCCAAACGATGAACTCTTTGAGTTTGCATGCATCACGGTTTCCAAGGAACGGGGTTACATCAGGATAAGGGTTTCGCTTTAAAGCCGCAGCTGTAATTTTAGGGACCTTCCTGCCACGCCAGGATTTAAACAAGAGAGCCACTTTCTGCTCCCACAATGTCCCTGGGAACCGATCTTGGGTTGACGGAGCTTCCCGATCAAGGATCCGCTTTATGTTCCCCCCCTCATCTGACTGTAGGGGGGGGGGGACTCTCAACTTGGCAAGGAAGTCACTTACACAGCAAACAAACGGGCTATTGTGCGGCTGAACCCAGCACATCCCAACTTTTTTTTTAAGGAAGAGAGATTGAGGGATGTCCGAGCTAAAGAAATAGCTGTGGTTGCACAAGGGGGAGAGGCAGAATTTGGAAATCCATTCCTTGCATATTGGTTTCTTCTTCTTAACAAATATTCAGTATTTATTCACATACAGACACCCCAGTGGAGGTATTCTGCTGGTTCTTACTAGATCGGCCGAAACGGTAGCGGCGGTGGCTGGAGGTTCCGCCTGCCCACCCCAATGTAATGAGCGACCTTTGGCACATGCGCAGGTGGTGCGCATGCACAGAAGGTGGTGCGCATGCACAGAAGGTGGTGCGCATGCACAGAAGGTGGTACGCATGCACAGAAGGTGGTGCGCATGCACAGAAGGTGGTGCGCATGAGCAGGTGGTATGCATGCGCAGAAGGTGGTGCACATGCACAGAAGGTGGTGCGCATTCACAGATGGTGTGCATGGACAGAAGGTGGTGCGCATGGACAGAAGGTGGTGCACATGCACAGGAGGTGGTGCACATGCACAGGAGGTGCACATGTGCAGAAGATGGTACGCATGCACAGAAGATGGTACGCATGCGCAGAAGGTGGTACACATGCGCAGAAGGTGGTACACATGCGCAGAAGGTGGCCCATGTGTGAGCGCACTCACATTTGGGAACCGGTAGTGAAGGTAAGATAATCCCAACACTGACACCCCGCCCCACATGGAGATTTCCATGTGTTCAGAAGATTGAGAAAAAACAGATTTTCCTCAACTTACAAGTGTTTGCTTAGTGACGATTGCAGCATCCCGATGGTCACATGATCCAAATTCAGCTTCTTGGCATCTGGCTCGTATTTATGATGGTTGCGGTGTCCCGGGGTTATGCGGTCCCCTTTTGCAACCTTCTGACACGTAAAGTCAACGGGGAAACCAGAGTCACTCAACAACTGGGTGGCTAGCTTAACTACTGTAACTATTTAGTTAACAACTGTGGCAAGAACGGTCATAAAATGGGGCAAAACTCACTTCACAAAAGTCTCGCTTAGCAACATAAATGTTGGGTTCAATTGTGGTCATAAGTCGAAGACTACCTCTATAGACATTGAATTGCATGCCAACTGCAGGGTCTGAGTTCACTTGAGGGTAAAATAGGCTTGGATGATGTAAAGTTTCCGTCAGGAGGTGGCAGCACTGAGCTATACTTTGAAATTAAACAAGGTTTGGCCTAGTTCAGTGTTTCTCAACCTTGGCAACTTGAAGATGTTCGGACTTCAACTCCCAGAATTCCCCAGCCAGCGAAGGCATTCGCTGGCTGGGGAATTCTGGGAGTTGAAGTCCGGACATCTTCAAGTTGCCAAGGTTGAGAAACACTGGCCTAGTTGGATGAGAAAACGAAAAAGAAACCCAGAACTTTAAGCTATCTTAGTTGGAAAGTTTTTTTTTTAAATTTTTTTTAAAAAGGGCAAGACATTTCTACATTGTTAAGATGGGAACTATCAAGAAAGAAATGGAAGGTTTAATACTGGCTGCTTAAGAACAAGCACTGCAAACTAATGCCATGAAAGCGAAGATACAAAAATCCACTGACAACCCAAACTGCCGACTTTGCAATAACAAAGTCGAAACTGTTTCACATTTAATATGTGAATGCAGCAAAATCGCACAAACTGATTACAAAGCTAGACACGACCGAGTTGCTAAATTAATCCCCTGGTCATTATTTAAAATATATGATTTACCTGCATCCAGAAAGTCATGGGAACATAAAGTGGAAAAAGTTATTGAAAATGAGAAGGTGAAGATCTTGTGGGATTTTCGAATACAAACGGATTGTCACTTGGAACACAACATACCAGATATCACGGTTGTAGAGGGCCGAACTGTACAGTTTATTGATATCGCTGTTCCTGGAGATGCCAGACTCGAAGAAAAAGAACTAGAAAAAAGAATGAAATATCGCGACCTGGCCATCAAAACTACACAGCTATGGATGAAGCATATAACAGTGATACCCATTGTCATTGGGGCACTTGGCACCATGTCCAAGAATTTTATAAGCTACACCAACAAATTGTAGCTTCCTGCAATAACTCAGAACATCTTATATTTTAAGAAGGTACTTGGTTGATACCTAGGACGCTGGCAGCAACCCGTATGAACCATTAGCACCAGTCACTGGTATTTGTGATGCATTTTTGAATGTTCAGTTGGCTGAGTTTCATGTTTAATGAATGAAGCAATAATAATAATAATAACAATAACAATAACAACAACAACAATAATAATAATAGCAGCAAACTATATCAACATACGATTTGGAGAATAAGGAGATTGCGGTAGTAATTGAAGAGCTGAAGCAGAGGGTTGTTGCCATTGCTGAAAAGATTAAAAGATTTGAAAACCGAGTAACTCAATTCAAGGAAAACTCACAGTTCAGAGCACATCCGCACGAGTTTTATAAGAGCTTAGAAAGTGGAGAAGGAGTAACAACAAATGAAAAGCTTGATAAAGAGAAAGCTCTGAAATTTTGGAACAATTTGTGGGGAAACAACAAGAAGGACAACAGAAATGCAAAATGGATCAAACAGATTGAAGATTCTATTAAAGTGCATAAAATGGAAGATGTGAAAATAACAAAAGAAATGGTGCAAAGACAGTCAAGAAAAGTGAAGAACTGGAGTGCACCTGGACCAGATGAGTTACATGGCTTCTGGTTAAAGGCACTTACAAGTGTGCACAAAAGATTGGCAGCCCAAATGAACCAGATCTTTAAAACACCTGAAAATGATGAATGGATGACAACTGGAAGGACATTTTTGATCCAAAAAGATAAAGAAAAAGGAAAGGATCCTGGAAACTACAGGCCGATGACCTGTTTGCCAACAACATATAAGCTCTTTACTGGTATCATTGCAAACCAAATTTATGGATACTTGGAAAGAAATAACTTGCTTCCTGTAGAACAGAAAGGATGCTGCAAAAATTCAAGAGGAACAAAGGACCAACTGCTGATTGACAAACTAATCCTAAATAATTCAAAGAAAAGACGAACCAACCTGTTCATGGCTTGGATAGACTATAAGAAAGCATTTGATTCAGTTCCCCATAGCTGGATCAAGAAATGCCTGAAAATCTTTGGCATCAGCAGCAACATACAAAAATTCATGGAAACTTCAATGAACTTCTGGGGTTTTTTCTTCTAAAAGGTTAGGGGTGCAAGGGTCTTGTAACTTGACAGCTGTAAGACTTGCGTGCTTCAAATGCCAGAGTTACTGAGCCAGCATTTTGGTTGCTATGCAAGAGCGTCATTAAATGAGTTTCACCACATTTTACAAGTTGGCCACGCCCATCCAGTCACATGACTGCCAAGCCACTCCCACTCAGTCACATGACTACCAAGCCACTCCCACCTGGTCACATGGCCAGCAAGCCACTCCCACAAAGCAGGCCACACCTACAAAAGAGGTTCTAAAATTTTTTGAAACCCACCACTGGTGCCGGGGCACCAGAAAATAGCCTGAAAATTGCTAAAACCAGGCCATTTTGGGGCTGTTTTCAGGCCGTTTGGGGGGCATTTTCAGGTAATTTTTTCAGCCCCCCCCCCCAATGGCCTGGAAACGCCCAAGAAAGAGGCATGCATGCACCAGCCAGCTGGTCTTCAGGTTTCCAGCGCTCTGGCGTATGCACTGGCACACAAATTCTGGTTTGGGCACTCGGTGCTGAAAAGGTTCGCCATCACTGGTATAGGTTCTGCTTGAGCATAGGGCTGGACTAGAAGACCTCCCAGGTCCCTTCCAACTTCTATTCTATTCTATTCTAATTTCTATTTCTAGCCTAATATAAAACATGTGACTACGGAGATGCTGCAAAGGTCGTAAGTGTGAAAACTGGTCACAAGTCACTTTTTTAGTGCCGTTGAAACTTCAAATCATCATTAAAGGAACTGTTATAAGTTGAGGACTACCTGTATTCTGTGGTCTCGGGGTATTGCAACGTCCAACTATCTAGACTGGTTTTGTATTTTTCTTATTGGTAATTATTAATCTCGGATGTTAACTGCCAGTCTGTTTGAATTCTAAAGTCACTTCAATTAGGTCATTTTTCTATGATTTTGTCTATTTTATTCCTTGCTTGCAGGTGTAGGAAGTTACCACCCAGCCCTCTCCCCGAAAAATGAAATATCCTAGGAAATATTGAAAAGGCAGAATATTTCTCTGGATGTAAAAAGGAAGAAACATTTTAAAAGACAGAATAGCTCTCTGTAGCTTCCTGTCCATCCCCACTTTGTCAATGGGCCATTAAGAAGGCCGAGCTAGTCCACTTTACATAATAAAGAGTTCTCCCCTTCAGTTCTAGGGGGAATGGGATTAAGGCGTGATAATATTGGCCCTTTACCCAACTCGCCACATGGCATCTGAGAACTCAACCAAACCTGGATTCAAAACGCAGCCTAGAGAGTTGCCCCTGAATGGCTCCATGGGAGGCTGACAACCAATCAGAATACAAGCTCAAGATCAAAGGCCAGGGAGGGCATAAAACCAGGGACTCAGCATCTCAGCCCTTCTTGCTCTTCTTCTCCACCAACATTGAAGCATGTGATCACCTTTCCTGTTCAGGACTCAAGCCATGTGGTGCTGTCCACCATTTAACCATCTTTCCAAGCAGCCTCCATGTCTCCAGTGTCTTTTTCCCCACTTGGAGCCGAACCCAGAGGGACATTTCTTTCAACACAGGCAAATGGCATTTCTTGGAGACCTTCCAGTGTACCATTGTTGCTACTTTGTCGTGCTGTTCTTTGTAGTCCAACTGTGTGATCTTCTTACAGCAACTAAACTAGGTGCTTCAGCTTCTTTGCACACAATTTTGGCACACCGTAAGAAAAAGGTTCGCCATCATAAGAGGTGGTAGTATAGGAGGGTTTCTCCTAAAATCTACCATTTCTACGGTTTTGAGTGTGTTCAGTTCCAGATTGTTCCGGTCTCACCTTGGGGCTAGTTGTTTAATCCCCCATCTATATGCAGATTTGTCTGCATATAGATGGGACCAATCACTGTTGTATCATCCGCAAACTTCAGTGCTTTAACAGAGGGATCTTTTGAGATGCAGTCATTGGTATGGAGAGAGATTTGGAGAGAGCATACAGCCCTGGGAGACTCCTGTGCTAATTGTGCAGGTATCTGATGTGATTTTGCTAACTTCACCTGCTGCCTCCTGTCTGTTAGGAAGCTTGTGATCCATTCACAAGTGTGGTCAGGCACAGCTGGCTGATTAAGTTTAGACAGAAGAATATCTGAATGATGGTACTAAATGCTGAGCTGAGAGAGACCGTAGTTTACATGATACAGATATGATGTAGATATTTTTATATATATGAGGGCTGTAAAAATATCTACAGGCCCCTCACATCCTGGACATAAATTGTTTCAACTCCTACCCTCAAAACGACTCTATAGAGCACTCCACACCAGAACAACTAGACACAAGGAGTTTTTCCTTGTGTTTTTCCTTGACGAATGTCATCACTCTGCTTAACAACTAATTCCCACAACACTGTCAAACTACCTACTAAGACTGTAATACTGTTCTTCTCTTTCTTTCTAGTATCTCTCTCTCTTCCCACTTATGACTATAACCATGTGGCTTGTATCTTTAAAATCTGTACGTTTTTTTCCTAGTATAATTTGATTGCTTATTAGTAAACTATAACTGTCACTAAATGTTGTATCTTGATTCTTGATGAATGCATTCTATTTTATTTGTCTTTATGTACACACTGAAAGCATTTGCACCAAAGACAAATTGCTTGTGATGTCTGCCCAATCACACTTGGTCAATAAAGAATTATATTCTCATTCTCTCTATATATATAAATACATATATACACATACATATACAAGAAGATGGGAGATATATAGATTAGATACAAGAGAGAGAGAGAGAGAGAGAGAGAGAGATTAGATAGATAGATAGAACAGAATAGATAGATAGATAGATAGATAGATAGATAGATAGATAGATAGATAGATAGATAGATAGATAGATAGATAGGACAGATAGATAGATAGATAGATAGGACAGATAGATATAGATAGATGGAACAGAATATATAGATAGATAGATAGATGATAGATAGATAATAGATAGATAGATAGATAGATAGATAGATAGATAGATAGATAGATAGATAGATAGAGGGACAGAGAGGGAGGGAGGGTGATGAAAGACAGGGAAAGAAAGAAAGAAAGAAAGAAAGAAAGAAAGAAAGAAAGAAAGAAAGAAAGAAAGCGAGAGAGAGAAACATAAGCGATATATTTATTCTCCAGAGAAAGGAAGAGCAGGTGCGGAAGGGCCTTCCCTCGTTTTTCCAGCGCAGCAGCGAAGCGATGCTGCAAACTAAGTGGCTCCTTTTCCCGCTGTAATGCAGGAACAGTATCTCTCCAATGCAAGTGGAGCCGCCGCCGCCGCTTTATAGCGCACCGCAGAGCCACGTGCTTTCCCCTCCGCCTCTTTCGGCGACAGAGGGCGGCGTCCTCTTGAAGAGGAGGCCAGCGCTCCGCTTTCCCCCCACCCGGCCATGACTAGGCAGACCGGCTCGAAGAGGTCTCCGGGTTCGGCCAAGCCTCGCCTCCCACTCACATCAGGCAGGTGGGCGGGGTCTGGCCTCGCCCCGCCTCCTCGCCTCAATTTTTCTCTCTCTCCCACCCCCGGCTATTGTGAAAGGAAGCACGTCTCGTGCTGCAAAACCGCGTGTCCCGCGCGCGCGCGCGCCTTCCTCTGTCTGGCGTTGCGGATGGGCCAAGCCTCGCCCAGATGGGCGTCCGGCCTCGCAAGGCGTAGGACTACAGCTCCCATGCGGCTTTAAAAGAAAAAGAAAAAAAACCTCTGAAGGCCAGAGAAGTCTGGAGGGCAGACGGAGGCGTTTCTTGCCCCCCCCCCCGTCCGCGTAGGGCGCATTTCTGGGGCACTTAAAGGGACTCTTAAGGGAAAAATGCTTAAGGTGGGGAGGGCCCGATCTACCTCCCCCCCCCTTTAAGTATTGGCTCCCACCTCTCTCCCCATTGCACAGGGCAGCCCCCTAAGGTCAATTTGGTCCCATGGATCTCATTACCCCTTATTGCCAGATTCTGCCCTTATCAAGTAGAATCAAGTAGACATTTTTTTCAGTGTGCATTTGAACGCAACATTATGTTGTGTGTTGGAATGAATACATGTACCAAACTCTGGGAGTGATTTGAAATTCACAATATTATTAACGTTTGCCATGCAGTTTCCCAACCTTTTGAAAGGGAAACGCCTAGAAAAATGCATATATTGAAATGTTCCCAAAACATTACTTGAAAATAAGCATTTCGCAAAAAAAAAAAATGTGAACGTTAGTCAACATGAGAAAGAAAACGTTCTATTAGGCCAGAGGTATATCTAAATAGTGGGGACACGGTAGCTCAGTGGCTAAGACGCTGAGCTTGTCGATCAGAAAGGTCGGCAGTTCGGCAGTTCGAATCCCTAGCGCCACGTAACGAGTGAGCTCCCGTTACTTGTCCCAGCTTCTGCCAACTGAGCAGTTCGAAAGCACGTAAAAATGCAAGTAGAAAAATAGGAACCACCTTTGGTGGGAAGGTAACAGCGTTCGGTGCGCCTTCCACGTTTAATCATGCTGGCCACATGACCACAGAGACGTCTTTGGACAGCCCTGGCTCGTCCACTTTGAAACTGAGATGAGTATCTTCCCCTAGAGTCGGGAACGACTTGCACATATGTGTGAGAGGAACCTTCACCTTTACCCACCTCTCTCCCCATTGCACAGGGCAGCCCCCTAAAGTCGATTTGGACACACACACACACACACACACACACACACACGTCTCATCGATCTCATTACCCCTTATTGCCAGGGTCGTGGGAACAAATGAAATCTGTCCTTATTGGGATTCCTAAGTGGTGTGTGTGTGTCAAGCTGCCATCCATGGTTCCCTTCCCTGGACAGCAAAATCTTCTTTAAGACCAGGGTTCAGGTACCGGATTAGAAACCGGGAGATTGTGAGTTCTAGTCAGGCCTGCGACATAAAAGCCCACTGATTCTGGGCCAGTCGCTCTCAGTTTAGCCTACCTCGCAGGATTGTAATGGTGGGGAAAATAGGAAGAGGAAGGAGAGTTAAATAGAACAGAATAACAGAGGTGGAAGAGACCTTGTATCTATGCTGGCTGGAGAATTCTGGGAGTTAAAAGTCCACAAATCTTAAAAGTTGCCAAGTTTGGGGACCCCTGCTGTAGGTCATCTAGTCCAACCCTCTCTCCCCCCAAGCAGGAGATCCAACTACACCATTTCTGACAGAAGGCAGTCCATTCTCTTCTTGAAAGCCTCCAGTGATGGCCTCAAAGCGGCTTTTTTTTCAAGAGGCAACTGGACTTTCTGGTTTTGCTTCTCATCCAAGAAGCAGAAGCTCCTTCAGTCTTGGATGAGAAGCACAACCAGAAAGTCCAGTTGCCTGTTGGGGAAAAAAAGCACCTTTGGGACAAACAGTGACCTGGATGTCTGAGAATCTCTATAAGCATCTCCAGTGATGAAGCTCCCACAACTTCCGAAGGCAACTTCTGTTCCATTGGTGGATTCTTCTCCCTGTCAAGAAAAATTCCTCCTTATTTCTAGGTTGGATCTCTCTCCTCCATCAGTTTCCATCCATTAGTCCTTGTCTTGCCTTTGGGTGCTCAGTGAGGGGCTTTGCTTGATGGATCGGCCTTACCTTCATTTCAATGTGCAGCTCTGGGAACAAACCGACCCAGGAGAGAATATATTTTTTAAAAAGCTACAATAGGATTGCAATGTTTGAGCCACTTCCTTGCGTGCTTCTCCTTGAACCCTTTTGATCCCATTGATCTGGAACAAAAGCTCATCTAACCCAAACCTTTACCTCTGACCTGCCGCTTAACCAAATCCATGGGTCTCTCGCCCTGTAGGGATTTGACGCGACCTAGGATCGTCCGAAGGATGCTTTTGAAAACCTCCGTGAAGTTTTCCTACAAATAAGAATAAACCTTCCGGAACACTTGCTGATCACTCTGCACAGGATGGGGGCAGAAGGTTGGGGGAGGGGACACACACAGCTGCAGCGCCCAGCAGGTGTACAAGCATTAGCCTAGCTGAAGAGGATGACTCCTGGATCCTGCCGAAAGCCAATGGGGCAGAGAAGATGGGCATTGTAGTCCGTCCTATGTGGACCGGGTCACAGTTGCGGCAGGCTATAAACTTGTTCCTTGGGCATCATAGGAAACGTCACTCCATGGATCTTATAGACTAGAGAAACATGGCATAGATTTCCTTGAAAAGACACAATAAATGCTGGCTGGTGAATTGCATGATTGATTGATTGATGGATGGATGGATGGATGGATGATTGGATAGATATAGATTAGATAGAGATAAAGAGAGAGATGGATGGATGGGAATAGAGATTAGATAGGTAGGTAGGTAGGTAGGTAGGTAGGTAGGTAGGTAGGTAGGTAGATAGATAGATAGATATAAAGATATAAAGATAAGAGAGATGGATGGATGGATAGATTAGATAGATAGATAGATAGATAGATAGATAGATAGATAGACAGACAGACAGACAGACAGACATAAGAGAGAGAGAGATATGGTTGGAGATAGAAATTCGATAGAGATAAAGATAAGAGAGAAAGATGGATGGATGGATATAGAGAATAGATAGATAGATAGATAGATAGATAGATAGATAGATAGATAGATAGATAGATAGATAGATAGATAGATATAGTTAGAGAGGGGGGAGGGAGGGAGGACTCGGCTGTTTTATTTCCACATGAGCAAAGCCCGATTTCAACCACCACCGCGGCGTAGGAAGGAAAATCCTCGCCTTTTTGGCACGCAAGCTGAAGGAGCAGCTCCCTTTTCCGGCGTGGGGGTGGGGGAGAAGGACCAGGTGCTTTCCTCTCCCCCCTCCCTCCCTTCCCCGTTGGTCCTGTCCGCGGGAGGGGGGGGGGGCAGACGAGGAGGAACTCCGGCAAAAGCGATCGGCCCCTTTAAAGAGGACGCTGTCGGGGACACGCGGCGCGGAGTGCCCATGTGGAGTTGCTCCATGCCTTGTTGTTCTGCGAGGCGATTGGGCCAGCCTCGGGTGACGTCTTTGAGCAGCCTGCAAATGTGCTGCGGAGGGGGCGGCGGTCGGCCGCAAAACCCGGAGAAGGGAAGTTGCCGCAGCCCAGTAAGGAGGAATGGGGTGGTGGTGGAATGGAACGGAGAGAGGAAGCGTGGAAAAATAACTTCGTTGTGCAATAGAGTCGGACCGCGGGGAGGAGGGAGGAGGAGGAGGAGGCAAGGAAGACCGAGAAAGCAATGGCTCTTAGAGCAGTAATAGAATAAGCTGCAGGTTTGGGGTCTGGCTAGTCTAAAGAAAAGAATTATGGGTGACATGATAGCAGTATTTCAGTATTTGAGGGGCTGCCACAAAGAAGAGGGGGTCAATTTATTCTCCAAAGCACCTGAAGGCAGGACAAGAAACAATGGATGGAAACTAATCAAAGAGAGAAGCAACCTGGGATTAAGGAGAAACTTCCTAACAGTGAGGACAATTAAGCAGTGGAACAACTTGCCTTCAGAAATCTTGAGCGCTCCATCACTGGAAGTTGTTAAGAAGAAACTAGATAGTCATTTGTCTGAGATTCTGTAGGTCTGTGATGGGGAACTTTTGGCACACGTGCCAGAGGTGGCATGCAGAGCCCTCTCTGATGGCATGCGAGCCCTCGCCCCACTTCAGCTCTGCTGTGCATGCGTGCGCATCTCCTGCCAGCCAGCTGGTCTTCAGGTCTCTTTAGATCTCTTCTTGCTTTTGAATGGCTAGGTTGGCAGGGGATGAGGGAAGGGCAGGAGCTCATCCCATTGCATGGAGCTCAGGTCCCGAACCTGGACTGACAGATTTCCAACCTACAAGCCCAGCATCTCAACCACTGAGCCACCGTGCTGTCCAAAAATAAGATGCATCAGGAGGCAGGGGCATGGCGGGGGGAAGGTCTGTGCGCTGGGGAGCGCATGCATTACATTTTGGGGGTTTGGGCGTGAATGCACATGTGCCTTCACATGTGCCCTTTCAGCACTCAGTCTGGAAAAGGTTAGCCATCACTGGTATAGGTTCTCCTGCTTGAGCAGGGGGCTAGACTAGAAGACATCCAAGGTCCCTTCCAACTATTCTATTCTAGTCTAGTCTAGTCCCGGGATGGCGAACCTATGGCACACGTGCCACAGGTGGCATGCGGAGCCATTTGTCAGGGTTAGAGTCTCTCCTGTCCCCCCCATCCCCCCTCAGGCCCTCTGGAGGCTTCAGGCGCTTCCCTGAAGCCTCCAGAGCGCAAAAAACCGGCCCTATGGGCAAACCGGAAGTTCGCGAACGGACTTCCGGTTTGCTCGTAGGGTGGGTTTAAGCCCTCCAGAGACTTCAGGGACCTTCAGGAGGCTTAAACCAGGAAGTGACTTCTGGTTTGCTCGTAGGGTCCTTTTTAGTCCTCCGGAGGCTTCAGGGAAGCCTCCTGAAGGTCCCTCAAGCCTCGGGGGGACGACGACGAGGGGGCTGTTTTTGCCCTCCCCAGGCTCCTATAAAGCCTCTGGAGTCTGGGGAGGGTGAAAAAAGCATACAAAAATAAGGGGGAGTGCCTCTCATGCGCACATGTGCACTGGGGGGGTGCGCATTGCATTATGGGTGCGGCACGCCTGCACACGACCCCCCCTGCGCTCCCCCCTCTTACGGCATGTGAGCCAAAAAAGGTTCCCCATCTTTGGTCTAGTCTATTCATATATTCCAATATATTAGAGCCTTCCAGAAGGGTTGGACCGCAACTCCCATCAATTCCAGTCTGCATAACCTCTGGAGAGTACAGTTAGTCCTTGACTTCTAACTGTTCATTTACTGACCTTTCAAAGTTACAGCTGCACTAAAAAAAAAAAGCAACATGACCATTTTTCACACTGAAAACTGTTGCAGCATCCCCATGGTCACATGGTCATAATTCAGATGCTTGACAAGTGGTTCGTATTTATGACGGTTGCAGGGTCCCAGGGTCATGTGATCCGTTTTTGCGACCGTCTGACCAGAGAAGTCAACGAGGAAGCCAGATTAACTTAACAACCCTGTTGCTAACTTAGGAGATGCATTGCTTCACTTAACAACTCTGGCAAGAAAAGTCATAAAATGGGGCAAACTCACTTAACAAATATTTCGCTTAGCAACATATATCTGGGCTCAGTTTTGGTCAGAACTGGAGGACTACCCGTATCAGGATGGAGAGTACTATATTTTGAAGTAATGCTATATAGATGAGAGGGAGCCAACAGATATTCTTCAGGTATTTTAGACCAGTGTTTTTCAACCACTGTGCCGCGGCACACTAGTGTGCCGTGACATAGTGTAAGGTGTGCCGTGGGAAAAACACTTTATATATAGTCAATATAGGCACAGAGTTAATTTTTTTTTAACATTTTCTAATGGTGGTGTGCCTCGTGATTTTTTTCATGAAAAAAGTGTGCCTTTGCACAAAAAAGGTTGAAAAACACTGTTTTAGACTTCACCTCCCATCAGACCCAGCCAGCATGTCGGCAGCAGTGGATAGTGGTAGTTTTAAACTTCTAGGCAGACCATATTCTGTGATTGACCTAATCAGGAGAATCTCTATTATCCTTAAATCCAGAAATTCTACCCGCACAATTTATCTTTTGTGATCTCTACTTCATATTTTGGGGATTACTCATTGCAACGGTCACCAACTGGTGGTCCATGGACCACTGGTGGGCCACGAGAAAATTTTGGTGGTCCACAGAAAAATTATTTGCATTTTTTATATTACACTAAATATTTATATATTGCCCCCCAATTTTATATTGCCCTCCAACTACAGCCCCTGGGCCGGATACATACAATGAACGCTTGTGTTGCTGCAGAGAGTCTCCCCCTTCGGGGTCTTTTTGTGTGGATCGGAGGGGGCAGAAATTCTTACTTGGCGTCTGCTTCAGCCTCCTGGTGTGGGGCTTTGGGCGAAGGCTGGAGGGAAATGCCGCTGGGGGCAAAGAGCTGGAGGGCTTTATTCCACTGGGACTGCATCATGGCCTGGAACTGGCTGACCATCTCAGCCCACTGAGTCTCCAGGCCTCGGTACCTGGCCTTGCCCTCCCGCAGGTCTTCCCTCTGCTTGGAAAGCCTATTGCTCATAGTCCTCAGTCAAGTGCTTCTGCTGAGCCTCCTTCTCAGTCCGATCCAATTTAAACTGAGCTGTTTTGCCAACTTTCTCATGGTAACTTCTTAGCCCTAGCAACTGCTTCCTATTGGGGCCCTAAGGAGCCCAGGCGAGGAGGTGAAGAGTGGCGAGTAGAGGCTGGCAATGCACCCCTTGATGTGCGTGACATTGAGTTGGCCATGCCCACCCAGTCACATGACCACCTTCCCATGCCCACCCAGCCGGCAGATCATATTAGTGGTCCATGGGATTTAATTTAGTGATATGAATTTAGTGGCCCCTGAGGTCCGAAAGGTTGGTGACCCCTGACTCAGGACCAGTGGTGGGTTTCATAATTTTTTAGAACCTCTTCTGTGGGTGTGGCCTGCTTTGTGGGAGTGGCTTGCTGGCCATGTGACTGGGTGGGAGTGGCTTGGCAGTCATGTGACTGGGTGGGCATGGCCAACTTGTAAAATGTGGTGAAACTCACTTAACAACGCTCTTGCTTAGCAATCAAAATGTTGGCTCAGAAACTCTGGCATTTGAAGCACGCAAGTTTTAAAGCTGTCAAGTTACAAGACCCTTGCACCCCTAACCCTTTAGGAAAAAAACCCAGGAGTGTTCAAACTTGACAGCTTTAAGACTTGTGGACTTCAACTCCCAGAATTCCTCCTCTAGCTCTTCATTTTGATGATGAGCAGACGGCCGGGGGTAGGGAGCTGGAACCGGTTCTAAACAGCACTTTAGATTTGTGGAACCTCTTCTATAGAAGAGGTTAGAACTGGCAGGAACCCACCCCTGCATAGGACTGTGCCATGCAGATGACCTGACACCGAGCAACTATCAATAGGACTTCCTCCTAACTAAACATCAGAGGACTTTTTGCTAGTACAGTACAGATCTGCTGCTATTTCAACAGATGCAGGTGACGCACAGAGTCCCTTCAGAAGATGGAGATGCAGTCAAAAATTACTTTAAAGCAGTTCTTCCCGATCTTGGCCACTTTAGGACATGTGGGCTTCCAATTCTACATCGTTAATTTAGGTGAGCACTGAAAAGCCTCTTTCTCTCATTCCTGCCCCCTCCCCCTTTGCTCTGGGATGCAAGGAAGGGCCAGAGAGTGTGGCCAGGCTGAGATGGGAGAAAAAAAGCATTTCATCCTATATTTAAATTTTTTTTTGGATACCTGCTGTTAACAGTACTCATGTTCTCTCTGTTTCTTTTTTCCCATACATCCTGCAGGGGTGTCTGTAAGGATATACGTGAAAAGGGCGACCTTACAATCGTGCCCTTGTGACCTCTAGACTGGACTACTACATGGGGCAGCCCTTGAAGAGCATTCGGAGACTTCAGCTTGTCCAGAATGCAGTCGCGCGAGCGATTGTGGGTGCACCTCGGTACACCCACGTTACACCTATCCTCCGCGAGCTGCACTGGCTGCCTATTGGTTTCCGGATATGCTTCAAGGCGCTAGTCGTCACTTATAAAGCCCTTCATGGTATTGGACCTGGGTACTTGAGAGACCGCCTGCTGCCAATTACCTCCAATAGACCGATTAGATCCCACAGATTAGGCCTCCTCCGAATCCCATCCACTGGCCAATGCCGATTGGCAACCACCCGGAGGAGAGCCTTCTCTGTGGCTGCTCCGGCCCTCTGGAACAAGCTCCCCGTGGAGATTCGGACCCTCACCACCTTCCAGGCTTTCCACAAAGCCTTCAAGACTTGGCTGTTCCGACAGGCCTGGGGCTGATGAGTTCCTGTCCCCGCTCGAATGGTGTGTCTGTTGAGTTGCTTTTAAATTGTGGTATTGTCTGTCCATGTCTTTTTTGCCCTATTTGTATCCCCTACCCCCCCTGACTTGAGTTGTGAGCCGCCCTGAGTCCCCTCGGGGAAAAGGGAGGCATAGAAATATAATAAATTCAATTCAATTCAATTCATACAACAGTAGTATGGTTCAATTGCATGGTTGTGGCTGCTGTTGTGATGTTTTTCATGTGTCTTCTCTGGTTGAGAGAAAGGGAGACCCTGAATATGTTGGGCAGAGTGGAAAGAAATCCTCAGGAAGAGAGAAGCCTCTCTGCTATCATTTGTTTACTGGATCCAGGTCTTTCCTGGATATTGAAACTGGCCAAGGAGTTGACCCATGGTTACATCCATGCTGTCTGACTATGGAGATTCTCCATCATCCGGGTCACGGTTGTCCCAAAGGTGCTTTTTCCAAAAGGCAATTGGACTTTCTTGGGTTTTTTCTTTGAAAATATATCGCTTCTCATCCAAGAAGCTTCTTCAGTTCTAATGAGATGCAAAATATTTTCAAACAAAAAAATTAAGAAAGTCCAGCTGTCTTTTGGAAAATGCACCATGCTGTATCATTGACCTTTAGGACAAAAGAGGTAGTATCCTCAACCTTGAAAGAGGCAAGGATGCACCCCCTCCTTAAGAGGCCATCCTTGGACCCAATCATCTTTTAATGACCCCATAATCCCTTGCAGGGTGGCGTGACCCGTCAAAAGCGCAGACGTCATAAGCGCGCCGACAACACCGCGGCGCTAAAACCGCGATTTCAAAAGCGCGCCGACAACAGCGCGCCGACAGAAGCGCGATTTCATTTAAGGTAAGATTTACAATTAGGTTTAGGGTTAGGTTTAGGGTTAGGTTTAGGGTTAGGTTTAGGGTTAGGTTTAGGGTTAGGTTTAGGGTTAGGTTTAGGGTTAGGTTTAGGGTTAGGTTTAGGGTTAGGGTTAGGTTTAGGGTTAGGTTTAGGGTTAGGGTTACGTTACAGCGCACTTCTGTCGGTGCGCTTTTGTCGGCGCGCTTTAGGGCTAATTAGTCGCTCATTCGTCGCGCGGTTTTGTCACCGCGCTTTAGACACCACGGTTTAGTCAGGCGCGCTTTTGTTGTGCGCGCATTTGTGGTGGAACCGCGGGGTGGAGCCTGGGCAACTGAATGAGGTTGAGTGTTTACTGGCCAGATGCCTTTCCTGTTGCCAATGCGGATTTATATTCAGCAGCTATATTCTCATCGTGCCCAGAAAGAGCAACATCTTCCTCTACCCTGGGACCGAACTCACAGCCACCTGATTGTGAGGTGAGAGCCCCACCGCTATGCCACCACACCCCTTGATCCTTGGACCCAATGGTCTGCAGTAACGTATCTACCAGTCTCCAATCTTGTCTTTCTAGAAAAGATTGCTGAAATGGTGGTTGGGTCTGCAACTGATGAGACCCCTGATCTACCAGGATTTATAAACCCTGGTGGGAAGATTTGGTGGGAAAGGAGTGTTACTCCTTTCCCACCAAATCTTCTGAGAAGAGATGCTTTTGGAACTCCCAGTAGTCTAAATGTCATGAGGCAGGCTGTTCCACAGGAAGAGGCTTTAAATAGGAAGCTGAACAGTGGTGTTCATGCAGATTCCATTAGTGGTGGGATCATCAGAAAGCCCCGTCTGTCCTAGATTTGGGCAGATTCATCATGGAATATATGGTCCTGGAAGTCTAGAACAGTGATGGCTAACCTTTTTCCCATCGCGTGCCATAAGCGGGGGGAGTACAGGGAGGTCGCGCACGGGTGTGCCCACAACCATAATGCTATGCGCGTGACCCCTGTGTGCATCCACGCACGACCCACCATCGCCCGATGGATCCATTTTATGCCCTCTCCAGGCTCCAAAGACTTTCTAGGACCTGTGGAGTACAAAAACAGCCTTCCCCACCCCCATGGAGGCCATCAGGAGGCTTTACTGAAGCCTCCGGAACACAAAAAATGGCCCTACAGGCAAACCGGATGTTCGGGAACGGACTTCCGGTTTGCCCATAGGGCAGTTTTTCACCCTCCGGAAATGGCCTTAAAAGAAGGCCAAAGTCAGCTGGCCAGCGCGTACATGCGTGCTGGAGCTGACAGGGCAACGCCTAGCGTGCCCTAACAAATGTTTCCGAGTGTACACCTGTAGCATGCGTGCCATAGGTTCGCCATCACGGTTCTAGAAGAATTGTAAAGGTATAACGAGGACCTTGAATTGCATCCAAGAACTACCTGAGCCACCTCCCTTAATATGATATGATACAGGGGTGGTATTGACTTATCTTCACTTTGCTCACATGCGCCAACTCCACGCATGCTCACAGCCTTCCGCACATGCGCTTTTGGCAAAAAAAAGGGCCCTAAATGGAATGCCATAGAGCCAGGGCAATTTCCACTACTGGTTTGGGTGAAGCAGTTTCACTGTGATTATTCTCACTGTCAAAATTTCTCCTTATTTCTAGGTTGAATCTCTCCTTGATCAGTTTCCATCCATGATTCCTTTTCTGGTCTTCAGGTTTCTTGGAGAATAGTTTGACCCCCTCCTCTCTGTGGCAACCCCTCAAATATTGGAAGACTGCTATCATGTCTCCCCTGGTCCTTCTCTTCACCAGACTAGCCATGCTCAGTTCCTGCAACCGTTCATCGTATGTTTTAGCCTCCAGTCCCCTAATCATCTTTGTTGCTCTTCTCTGCACTTTTTCTAGAGTCTCAACATCTTTTTTTTTAATAGTGTGGTGACCAAAACTGGATGTAGTACTCTAGGTGTGGTCTTACTAGTGCTTTACAGAGTAGTATTAATACCTCACTTTATCTTGATTGTATCCCTCTGTTAATGCAATTTAGGATTGCATTGCCTTTTTTTATTGCCGCTGCACACTTCTGGCTCCTATTTAGCTGGTTGTCCACTAAGACTCCAAGATCCCTTTCACAGTCACTGCTATTAAGCCTGGTTTCACCCAGTCTATTTGTGTACCTTTGCTTGCTCTTGCCTAAGTGTAAGACTTTACTTTTCTCTCCACTGAATTTCATTTTGTTAGATAGGGTCCAGTGTTCACGTCTGTCGAGATCCATCTGGATCCTGAGCCTATGATCTAGGGCTGTGATGGCAAACCTATGGCACATGTGCCCAAAGTGGCACACGAAGCCATGTCACCCGGCACACACAGCCTTGCCTGTTTATCTTCCAGGTTTCTGGCGTGCATGCGCGTGCAATGAATAGCTGTCCTTTGCACGCACAGTAGTGCTGAAAACTGGTGTGTGCATGTGACCAGCTGATTGTCGGTTGTGCATATGCGCTGGGACCTGGAAGTTCGGCTTTTCCAGAGCGTGATCCCTTCGTGCGCGTGGTAGTGCCGAAAATCGGCCTGCACATGCGCGCCAGCCAGCTGATTGTAGGGGCAATAGAACCCGGAAGTTTGGCTTTTCCGGAGCGTGGTCCCAACGAGCATATGTGTGCACGTGCGACATTTCTGTGCAACCTTTTTGACACTCGGTGCCAAAAATGTTCACCACCACTGACCTAGGGTGTTGACTATTCCTGCCAGCTTAGTATCATCTGCAAAGTTCCCTCATCTTAGTCATTTATGAAGATATTCTAATCCACCACCAACCGTACCGTTTCCCCCAAAATAAGACCTCTCCGGATAATAAGCCCAATTGGGCTAAAATAAGCCCTCCCCTGAAAATAAGCCCTCCCCCAAAATAAGCCCTCCCCCGAAAATAAGCCCTCCCCGAAAATATTGCAATATAGCAGCAGCCATGAGGTGACCATGCTCACCGCCTCCTTAACCTCAAAAATAATAAGACCTCCCTGAAAATAGGGCCAAGTACTTATTTCGGGGGTCAAAAAAAAATAAGACCCTGCCTTATTTTCGGGGAAACATGGTAGTAAGATGATTTCTTTGCCCTGTGTTTTCGTAATTTTGTTAGTCCCCTCTGGCCTCTGGAAACTCCCAGCTTCAACGCGTGCTTCCCCTGCCTTGTGATTTGCCACTTGCTTTTTTTTTCTGTAAACAAAAACCGGAATTCGTCCCGCTGCCTGCCATTGCCATGTGATTGCATTCAAACGTGCAATGCCACCCCCTCTCAAAGATACAAGGGCGGAGGGGACGTGGGAGGGAAGACTGGAAGAGGTACTCTTAGCTTCCCTACTATTAGAGACTCTTATTAAAGTTGCAAAGAGACTCGGCCTGATCTCCTACTTTGCTAACTCTTCTGGTATGTGTATGTGGGTCTGTATGTGTGTGTGTGTGTGTGTTTTAATTGACAGGGAAAGACATTAACAGGCTGGTGTCCACGTGCACTTTCGAAAGGGTCCCGCCCAGGAAAAGTGATCAGCCCCTTTACTGGAAAGGGAAACTCTCTACTCTTTCCCCGCCCTCTCTCCCCCCCCTCCCAAAAAAAAACCTCATGAGCCTCGCTCCTGCCCCGTCCAACGCAAAACTCCGGCCCGGGTTTTGGACGCCACTCTAAGCATAGTAGCTGAGGGCAGTGTCAGTCTCTTTTTTTCTTGTTGTGTTTCTGTTACACTTCGCCATCTTGTTACAAAGCCTTTTTCTCGTCTGGAAGCTTCGCAGGAGCTCGGCTTGGCGGGCGATCGTTTGGCCGGCGTTGCGGTTTTCTATTTATTTTTTGGGGAGGGGGAGATCCACCAGCCCAGCAAGTTCCGGGGGGGTGGGGGGGACGGGGAGGCGAGGAGGGGTGTTTTTTTTTTTTGCCCCTCGAATTAATTTCTTTTTTTTGGAGGGGGAGGGAAGGGAAAACTTTGAAGTCTCCCAAGACTTTGGATATCCTTCCTTCCCCGAGCCTTCAAGCAATGAGCATTGAGACCTTGTTAGAGGCGGCCAGATTTCTGGAATGGCAAGCTCAGCAACAGAAAACACGTGGTAAGTGAGCGCGGGGGCGGCGGGGGGGGGACAGAAAAGAAGAGCGTGCAAAATCGGATTTTTTTAAAAAAAAAAGATGGAAAAAGACTTTTTAATTTTTTTTTTAAAAAAAGGAGGAGGATGGCGGCGCTGGTTTTTGACAGGGGCAGCGCTGCTCCCGACCCCAACGGAATTTTGACTGCCCAAAGGAGCGAGAAACAAAGTTTGCAGCGCAATTGGCGAAGGGGCATCCTTTTATTCGAAAGGGGGACGCGAAACACGCGTGGATTTCGGTGGGATTCGGGGAAATCCCCCGTCCGTTGCAAAGCGGCGCCTACGGATCGGGTTGTTTTTTGGTTTTTTTTTTTGGACCTGGGTGCAACTTTGATGGAAATGGTGGGTTTGTGTGTGTGTGATGTGTGTGTGTGTGTTTGCACAACGCCCCGTTCGTCGGAACTCGCTTCCGTGTTGAAGAAGAAAAAGAGAAAAAAAAAATTGCACGGTGGATCGTGCCCGTTTTTTGGGCGGGTTGGCTCGAAGGCGGGGTGGGGGTGGGTGGGCGATTTATTTCCCTTTGGATCCGGTAAGCGTGTCTTTTATTTTTTTTTATTTGGGCTGTTTCTCAGCTGAGAGATGTTGTAATGAAAAGAAGAAGTCACCTGATTTGTCGTCAGTTTCCTATTTGGAAGTTTCTGTTTTGTCCCTTCCATTTCCCCCAGTCCGGGATGGATGGATGGATAGAGATAGATAGATAGATAGATAGATAGATAGATAGATAGATAGATAGATAGATAGATAGATAGATAGATAGTTTTTTAAATCCAAATTTGGGCGGGGAGAATAGAAAAACCCGAGTGTTTTTTTAAGGGGAGGGGAGCAGATTACGCAAGGGGTGAACCTCGCCATTGTCTTCTCCGCCCGTCTACTCTGAAGTAAAAGGCGCCGATGACTTAATCGGGGAGTTTATTGCCCGGCCACCAGCACGATCTTCTTAAAAAAGGATCGCAGCTTCCCGAAACCGAGTCTGTTTTTTTTTTCGGTTTCTTGCTTGGGCTCTTAAAAGATTTGCTGACACACGCTAGCCGGAAAGTAAAAATAAATAAATAGAATTTAAATTAATTTCCTTTCCTGCAGACTTCACAGCTCCTGGGTCTTCCTTCCTTTCTGCAGCTCTTCCTTAAACAAAAAGAATAAAATAAAATCGATACCCGCTCCCGCTTTGTAATCAGACGGTGGAGGGAAATAACACCTTGGCCCATCTCGTCGCTTAAGCAGATCAACACCCCCCCCCCAAATAAAACGAACCCCGATACATTAGAAGGCTTTCCAATAGCATCTCTTCCCCCCCCCCCAATCTATCGCCAGGCAGCGCCCGGTTTGTTCTCCTCCGCGTCCAAAAGCTGCCTTTTCTGTGTCTTCCCCCCTCCATCCCCCGATTCCTTTTCTTCCACCCACCCCGCAACTTTTAATCAGACGATCCGTGCAAAAAGCCCAACGCGTGGCAGACGGAGAGAGGCGGGGTGTGAGTTTTTAAGATGTCATGTAGTTATGCGCCAAACGGGGGTGGGGGGTAGGTGAGAATCGACCTCCCCGCAAGCCCAAATTAATTAGTTAATTAAATAAATAAAAGCTGTTTTTGAAAGAGGAAGACCTTCCCCCTCTCCCCCCCCCTTCGGTAGGGTGATCCATGTCTTCCCGGATCCCGGCTTTGGGATCTGCTGGATTTCCTTAAGTGGAAGAGGGCGGGGGGGGGGAACAAACACACACACACACACACACACACTCCTGTTTGGCGCTTCCCAGGGCGGTGGCGGCGAGGCAGTGGCTTTTTTCCCCCCTCTCCCCTTCTTCTCTCCTCCCCTCCCCTTTATTTGCATAATGAAAATGACATGGGGGGGAGGAAGAGGAGGAGGAAAATCATATGATAATACTTAATACTTGTTCCGCCTCTGTCTCTCTCTCCCTCCCCCCAACCTGTCTAGTGAGACGCCTTTATGAGAAACGTGCTTTTAAAGAAGAGGCTCGCTCGTTTGAATGTGCTGTTTGGGGGGGAGGGAGGGAGGGAAGAGAAAGCGCTGGTGGGGGCTAAAGCGGCGGGGCTGAAAGTAAAAATAAAAAGGGGGCGGGGCTTGAGGGAGAGATGCGGTAGCGCGTGGTCGGGATCTAAGGGCACAATGGAACGTTGGCGTCGCCTGTGTCTCCTTTCTCCTCCCTCCCCCTCCCAGTTTTGGAACGTTGCGTGTTTGCTCCGCGTTCCAAACGCCTCCCATTGGCTGAGGGGAAGCGGATGACGTGTCGAGGCCCTGCCCCCGACCACGTGCGCTGGGGGACACATCCCTCTGGGGCGGCTGCTCCTGGCCTGCGAGGTTTGCGTGCCTGGAAAAGCGTGCGAGTGTGTGTCTGTGTGTGTGTGTGCCTGCATCCGCGAGGGGGGGGGGAGAGAAAAAAAAGGAAGGTGCCTTCCCTTGTCTGGGGGAAGCGCGAATAAAAAAATAAGGCAGAGGGGAGCTGATCAGAATTACGACATAATGCTACAATGTGGTGCCCCCTCCCTTCTCTTTTATATATATAAATCCTTTCCTTTTATTGGTTTTCCGGCTTCTGGAACTGATCTTTGCATCCATGATATTATTATTATTATTATGTCAATCTTTGGTGAGATTCACAGCCTTTGGGGCTGGTTGGTAGCTCAACAGCTCCAGTCCTAACCAAGGTTGTTGTTGTTATTATTATTATTATTAATTAAACATGAAATTCAGTCAACTGAACATTCAAAAAACGCATCACAAATACCATTGACTGGTGCTAATGGTTGATACAGGTTGCTGCCAGCGTCCTAGGTATCAACCAAGTACCTTCTTAAGATGTACGATGTTATGAGTATTATTATCATCATCATCATCATCATCAACAACAACAACAACAACAATTCAGAAAAGATTCTTGCAGAGGCAATTTATTTTTATTTTTATTTTTTTTTTTGAAAACACCCTTTTACTGCAATCTGTTTATCATTATTATTCCAGCAAAGTATATGAAGGGAGACCATTGTTATCCCACTCTTGAAATGGCCCTTTATTTATTTATTTTTGCTGGCTTGTGTTTTTAATGTGTTAAAGAAAATGTCAAGCTGTTTTATAGCATAAGGAGATTGTACTTCTCTAGGTGGATTCTGGAAATAGTTGAAGGACAAGATTCCGGTCGTTTGTTCCTGCAGTTCCCCCTTGTTTACTTCTGGGGTGGAAAAAAGCTTAATGTTTAAACTGAATTTGCCCTGCACCCTCTAATTCTAATAACCTTCTAGTTTTCTGCTTATATAATAGCAAACATTCCTAATGATAAATGTCTATGGAGAGATTCTCAGTCATCCAGGTCATAATTGTCCCAATGGTGCTTTTGTTTCAAGAGGCAACTGAACTCTCTTGTTTTTCTTTGAAGACATTTTGCTTTTTATCCAAGAAGCTTCTTCAGCTGTGACTTCCATTACCCACCATCCAGTCAGAGCTGAAGAAGCTCCTTGGATGAGAAGCAAAACGTCTTCAAAGAAAATACCAGAAAGTCCAGTTGCTTCTTGTAATGATAACATCACAAGTCTCTGAGCAGTGACATGCCCCCCATGCCTAATTCTTAGCTTGCAACCGTTTGCTTAATGACAATTCAAAGATGCAAAGGCACTGAAAAAAGTGACGAATGACCATTTCTCACACTTAACAACCATTCTCACACTTAACAACCGTCGCAGCATCCCCATGGTCATGTGATCAAAACATGGGCCCTGGGCAACCTGCATATGTTTACGATGGTTGCAGCATCTCTGGTTTGTGTGATGGCGAATTTGTGACCTTCCCAGCCAGCTTCCAACAAGCAAAGCTAACGGAGGATACTGGATTTGCTCAGCAATTGTGTGATTCACTTTTAACAACCGCTTCTTCGCTTGTCAACAGAAATTCTGGCTCCAGTTGTGTTTGGGAGGATGACCTGTACCCCATTTTAAATCGACATCTCAGAAGGAATTTAAAAAAAACAACAGCTATGTGTTGCTGCTAAAAATAAAGGAGCAATAATGGTTTGGATTGGGTTGCTTCTGTTGTGTGACTGCCAGGCTTAAGGATGTAGTCATTTTTGTTCAAAGTTGGCCTAGTGGTTAATTGCATGGTTAAATCGATGTTTAAAAAATAATACCGTGTTTCCCTGAAAATAAGACAGGGTCTTATTTTTTTCGCCCCTGAAATAAACATTTGGGCTTATTTTGGGGGAGGTCTTATTATTTTTGAGGTGCAGGAGGCCCCTTAACCTCAGCCCGCAGATCAGCTGATCCATAAAGGGCCCGAAGTTCTGTCTCTGTTTCTGGCACAGTCTTGCCAGCCCTAGCTTTGCTCAGCCCGCCGCTCTTTTTGCAGCTGCCACTAAGAGAATGGGCGCGGTAGGTAGGGTTTGGAGACCATTCCGCGTAGATGGCAGGTACATCGAGGGCGCGTGGGGCATGTTCCCCCCTTTCTGCCCCTAGGAAATGGCTGCGTGTGTATTTAAATATTATAGGGGAGGGCTTATTATCCAGGGAGGTCTTATTCTTGGGAAAACAGTATATCCCAGAGAATTGGCTGCAAGAGGAAAAGAGCAGACGGGAGCTTGATTATTTTGCATCTGGTTTGTGAACTTGCCTCCAGGCATAAGATTTGAATGTACATGTTCCTCTTAAGTTGGAATGAATATTTGTTTGGTTTGGACCTAGAGCAAGGAATCTCACTGGCCATCCAACCTAAACCATCGCTGTTACGGGAAAATAGTTAACAAAGGAGAATCTTCCTCCTTTAAAAGCCATCTTCACCCACATCCAAAGAGTTTCTACTGCCGATAAGTTCTTATTAAGATTTGATTTGCAAGGAATCCTTTTCTTGGCCCTGTTTTTTATAGCAGTGTTTTTAATTTTTGCATGCTGACGGGGGAATTCTGGAAGGAAGTCCACGGTAGAGGGTTGAAAAATACTGCTCAACAGAAACAGAAAACATTTCTGGGGTGGACGTGATGTTCTTGTATGGTGTGTTAACCAGCTTTTCTTCAAGTTAGGGACACACTAACTTGGTCATCAGGCTTTCTTCATAAGTCTCTTGGACCATGTTTCTATTCTTCTGCACCCAGCTTTTTGGGAATGTTTCAACGTTGTGTAATGTAAGGCTGGGGGGGGGGGTGATCTTGGAGACCATCTAGTCAACTCCCTACTCAGAGCAAGAATCCACCACTACAGCATTTCTGATAAATTGTCATCTTAGTTGCAAAGTTGTGTCCGGCCCATCACGACGCCATGGACAATGTTCCTCCAGGCCTTCCTGTCTTCTACCATCCTCTGGAGTCCGTTTAAGCTCAACGCCTACTGCTTCAGTGACTTCATCCAGCCTCTGTCGTCCCTTTCTTCTTTTTATGCCCTCAATCTTTCTTAGCATTAGGCTCTTCTCCAGTGAGTCCTTCTTATTAGGTGGCCAAAGTACGTGAGTTTCATCTTCAGGATCTGGCCTTCTAAAGAGCAGTCAGGGTTGATCTCCTCTAGGCCTGACTGGTTTGATTGTCTTGCAGTCCAAGGGACTCACAGGAGTCTTCTTCAGCACCATAGCCCAAAGGCCTCCATTCTTTGGCGCTCAGCCTTTCTTATGATTAATATATTGTTCTAATCAGAGGCCCCCAAACTTGGCAACTTTAAGACTTGTGGATTTCAACTCCCAGAATTCTCCAGCCAGCTATGCTATGCTACACTGCACTATCCTATGCTGGCTGGAGAATTCTGGGAGTTGAAGTCCACAAGTCTTAAAGTTGCCAAGTTTGGGGACCTCGGTTCTAAATGATTGACATACGGCAGTAAGCCTGGCTTGTTTAATCTTGGTTTATTAAATAGACATAACATAAGCAACAACAGTAAAAAAAACAATTCCTCAAGAGCTCCTCTCTTCATAAAAACCTCCAGTGATGGAGCATCCACAACCCCTGGTGGCAAGCCATCCCACTGATTAATTGTTCTCACCATCAGGAAATTTCTTCTGAATTCTAAGCTGGATCTCATTATGTTTTTAAATGGGGAAGTGTTCTGCCCCCCCTCCGTCCGGTAATGAATGATAGCTGTTTGCCACTCCTTATTCACAGCAATTATAATCCTGTTGGCTGAAAGCCCACACCCGACTCACTGGCAAGAAGTTGGCAGCAACCCAGACTCCAACAGACATGGGAACACAAGGCAGACCCCAGACAAGGAGTTCTCAAGATTAGTACGAACGGTTGTGTCCTGCAAAAGGACTCCTCCCAAAGTCTCTTCTTATATACTCTCTTGGGAGGGGCCAAGTCACAATCACCTGGGCTTGATTATGTCTTATGAGTCTGTCTCCGTAACTGCTGCTTCCATTTCTCCGTCCTCAGTTGCCTGGCATCAGGGACAAACTCCCTTTGATCTTCCCCACTTCTCCATGCCTCAGGCGCCTCCTGGTGGCCAACCAGCCTCTCTAGTCCCTGCTCTGAGTCAGAACCCTGCCCAGGGTCCTCCATAGCTGACTCATAGGGTTCCTCGCTATCTGAGTTCATCGGCAGCTCCAACGGCTCCTCCTGGGCCACAACAGGGAAGTATGCAAAGATTATAGACCTGTGCCTGCCTTCTGTTCTTCTGGCTTTTCTTATAAGGAAAAGGTCACCTGAAGGGAAATGTTTACTTGCCAACACCACCACGAACAATGTTCTTTCAGCAGCTGGAGTAGCACCAGCTGGTGACAGCCATGGTAACCCTCCCAACTGCTCCAATCATTGCAGAGGCCGGAAAAGACGACACAGCAGAACTCATCTTCTTTTTGTCAACCCCTGAGATATTGGAACACTGCTATCATGTTTCCCCTAGTCCTTTTTTTCATTATACTAGACATGCCCAGAATATGGGAGCCATAATCTCGGCTTGGGTCATGAGAAATGGGTTATTTCAGAGCAAGTGGGAAAAGTGGACCAGTAAAAATTCGTGGCACGACAAAACCGCGCTAGTCAAAATCGCTGTGATAAAATCGCGGCGCTAAAGCCGCGACGTCATCACCGCGTGTCATCACCGCCGCGACAACAGCGCGGCAACAGAAGGGCGCTTTAAAACGGCGCCGCGGCAGAAAGCCGACTTCAATTAAGGTAAGGGTTAGGATTAGGTTTAGGGGTTTGTTTTAGGGTTAGGGTTAGGGTTAGGTTTAGCGTTAAGTTTAGGGAGGTTCAGGTTTAGGTTTAGGGTTAGGTTTAGGGTACTGAGTGCTTGGGAATGCGTGATTTTGCCCTCCGCAATTATGTCATCGCGGTAGGGTCGCGTTTTTCCTTAGCGCTTAGAATGGCACGAATTAGTCTTCGCGCTTATGTCTCCGCGCATAAGGGCTTCGCGGATTTGTGGTGGAACCGTCAAAATTGGCAAGTGAATTCTACTCGTGATTTTTCTCATCGTCATGCAGAAAAGGAGTAAAGAGAAGAATGAGGTTCCCCCCCACCCCAAAGTGCAAAGACAAAAGACAACACTAAAAAGAGATTTGAGCCTGCTCAGGCAGGATTGGAGACATAGGATGGGGATGAAAGTGCACCTCCTGCTCGGAATCTTTAGCCATTAGCTTCCTAAGTGATAAGGCAATGTTCTACATACCATGGAAGTATTCTGCATACTATGGAAGATAGGAAGGAAACGTTAAGCATTAACCCTTGTGGGATTTGGATTGAGAAGATCATCTTGTAGATCAGCGGTCCTCAACCGTTCTGGTTCCACAGACCGGCAGCTGCAGGAAGAGGTGATGGTTAACATGCGCGCAACCTAGCTCCAGCGCATGCACAAATGAAGCTTCGTAGACTTGCCTCTTGTGTGGCCTGGTAAAGGTACCACTTAACTTACTTAGATAAAGGTAAAGCTTCCCCTCGCACATATGTGCTAGTCGTTCCCAACTCTAGGGGGCGGTACTCATCTCCGTTTCAAAGCCGAAGAGCCAGCGCTGTCCAAAGACATCTCCGTGGTCATGTGGCTGGCATGACTAAACGCCAAAGGCTCACGGAACACTGTTACTTTACCACCAAAGGTGGTTCCTATTTTTCCACTTGCATTTTTTATGGGCTTTTGAACTGCTAGGTTGGCAGAAGTTGGGACAAGTAACGGGAGTTTACTCTGTTATGAGCTAGGGATTCAAACCGCCGAACTGCCGACCTTTCAGTTCAGCGTTTTAGCCGCTGGGCCCTTTCCCGGTTCCCAAGGCATCACCTAAAACGGGTCTGCAGCCCCCCAGTCCCCAGACAGTATCAGTCTATGGATCAGGTGCTGGGGACTTTGGATGATGCTTTCATACAATTTGTGTCATCTCAGCCGCGGTGGCGCAGTGGTTAGAGTGCAGTACTGCAGGCTACTTTTACCAACTGCTAGCAATTTGGCAGTTCAAATCACACCAGGTTGAAGGTTGACTCAGCCTTCCATCCTTCCAAGGTGGGTAAAATGAGGACCCAAATTATTGGGAGCAATATACTGACTCTTTAAACCGCTTAGAGGGGGCTGTAAAGCACTGTAAAGTGCTGTTGCTATTGCTATTCAAAATTGAAAAAAGTGAATTATGACCGTAGCATCCCCTATGCTCAGCTGATCAAAATTCGGTTCTACCACAAATGCGTGAACGACAAAAGCGCGCCTGACTAAACCACAGTGACAAAACCGCACCGAGAAAACCGCACAACGAATGAGCCCGGAAACGCGCCGACAACAGCGCGCCGACAGAAGCACGCTAACCCTAACCCTAACCCTAAACCTAAATCTTACCTTAAATTAAATCGCGCTTCTGTCAGCGCGCTGTTGTCGACGCGGTTTTGACATTGCGGTTTTAGCGCCGCGGTTTTGTCGGCGCGCTTATGACGTTCGCGCTTTTGTCGGGTCACGCAAAATTCAGACTCTTGGCAATGGACTCATTTATGACGGTTGCAGTATCCCAGGGTCATGAGATCACCTCTGACAACCTTCTTACCAGCAAATTCAATGGGGAAGCCGATCCACTTAACAAGTTAGTGTGACTAACTTCATCACTGCAACGATTCACTTAACGACTTTGGCAAGAAATATTGTAAAATGTTGTAAAAAAACCACTTAACGACTGTCTGTCTTAGCAACAGAAATTTTGGGTTGTAAATTGTAAGTTGAGCGCTACCCATGTGCATCTTTAACATTTGAGCACATTTGGGAGGTCACAGGCAAGGACGGATGAGTCTCGGGAGGGGGGGAATTCCTTAGGGGGCAAGTAAACAGAAGAGCCACGTTTTATGCTCTCTACCAGCTCCAGAAACAACGAGAAGCAACCCAAGATCAAAGGAAGTGATACGTCACTTATGGATGTTGTGCAATAGAATTCCTTTCTGTTTTTCTGACTTTCTTCAGTTGCTTTCGATTCTCTTTTTTATCCTGCTGAAGGAAATGGGAGCTGGAGAGATGGCATGAGTTTTAGACTGCTGGGCAGATATTATCAGGCATTGAACTTCGATGATGGAGACATTAAAGCCCAGAAGCTACCAAGCAGAAGCTCTCATACCATGCAATTTCCTAGTTTTGGTAGATTATTGATGATCTACTTAAGTCAAGCCTTCCAATTGGAGGTTCCTCAAAATGTGTGTGTGTGTGCATGTGCGCAGGCATATGAGAAGAATGAATTCCATTACCAAAAGCTGCTCTTTGGCCTGGTCCTAGCTTTCAGTATTTACCAGAGAGATGGTTGACCTTTGTGGGATACATGAAGATGTCCTCATTTATGTGCATAATGTGCTTCTCAGAACATCCCCTGTGAAGAAAGCAGCGAGCACCCCAAGGACTGGGGTCTCCAACTTTGGCAACTTTAAGACTTGTGGACTTCAATTCCCAGAAGTCTTAAAGTTGCCAAGGTTGGAGACCCCAGCTCTAGGAGTATGTTTCTCTGCTCAGCCTTGCCAAGAGCAAATCCCACACCTGGAAATTTCCTTCAGCATGGAGTAAAAGAGTCTTCTTCAGATTTTATAGGGCTGTGGAACTAACCTGAACACTGGAAACACTGGAAGACTATAATGTCTAATGGACTTGTCCTTCATTTCATTGCCAGATAATCTGATGAATGGATACCGTGTTTCCCCGAAAATAAGACCTGGTCTTAATTTAATTTTTGCTCCAAAAGATACACCAGGGCTTATTTTCTGGCTGGATCTTATTTTGGGGGAAATACGGTACAAAATGCATCCATCTGGCTGACAATCTTAACTGGGGCTTATTTTGTGGGGGGTGGGTCTTATATTACGAGCATCCTGAAAAATGCTAAAACTTATTTTCCAGTTAGGTCTTATTTATGGGGAAACGGGGGGGGTATAGGATCTGGGTATGTCTGTAGTCTAACAAAGAGAAGGATTAGGGGTGACATAATAGCAGGCTTCCAATATTTGGGGGGCTGCCACAGACAAAAGGGGGGGGCTATCTATTCTCTAAAGCACCTTGAGACAAGACAAGAAGTAACAATGGGAAGAGAGAGATCGGACCTAGAATTAAGGAGAGATTTCCTGTCAGTGAGAACAAGTAATCAGTGGAACGACTTGCCTCCAGAAGTTGTGGGTGTTACATCACTTGAATTTTTTAGGGACAGATTGCACAGCCTTTTGTTAGGAATGGTATAGGATCTCCTGTTTGAGCAGGGGATTGGACTAGAAGACCTCCAAAGTTCCTTCCTCTGTTAATTTTAATCTCGTGGTTGCGTGACAGCGTCAAGCAAGTTAGACCCATCATGATATCTGGCATGGGGAATGGTACTGAGGGCTGCTGCAGGATGAGGTGACCATTGGCGTGAGCCTAAAGATGGGAGGATCTACTTCCAAAACAGATCCACTACAGGGATCCTGATTCATTGTCTACAAATGGTTTAGGTGGCAGATTGAATTGGAAGGGACCTTGTAGGTCATCTAGTCCAACCCAAGCAGACCCTACGCAATTGGAAATAGGAATTGAAGACAGTACAGCTCTCTCTGAAGCGGAGATGGATGTACTGGAAGATCTTATACTTTTGGACCGGTTTGACAGTTTAAAACTTACATAATGTTTGTTTTTTCTGGTGTGGTTCTAAAACATTGAAATGCGGTCATAACACTCCTCATTCCCCTAAACGTAATGTAGATTAAATACTTGTGTGGCTATGATTTAGGGTTAATTTTCTTCTCTGAAAAACCCGTCTCTCTGCTCTGAGCGGGCGTAGACAGACAATATTGCTGTCAAAGCTTGTGTAAACAATTAGAGTGGATTCGGATCAAAGGTCATTCAGGGCCACATGACGATTAGCATGGGATTCTCCATCTCAGCAGAGGTTTTATAGAGAATACGTAGGCCCACAGTTGACTGGTTTAATCGTAGGGCTTCTAGCCTGGCTGGGGAATTCTGGGAGTTGAAGTCCACAAGTCTTAAAGTTCCCAAGTTTGGGCACCCCTGTCCAAGGGAGAACACTCAGATCTCACATCTGGAGAACTTCACGAAAGCTCAGCAAGATGGGATTCCTTGAGAGACCGCCTCCTGCCAATTACCTCCCTTCGACCTATTAGATCGCACAGATTAGGCCTCCTCCGAGTTCCATCCGCCAGTCAGTGCCGACTGGCGACTACGCGGAGGAGAGCCTTCTCAGTAGCAGCTCCGACCCTTTGGAACGATCTCCCCGTGGAGATTCGCACCCTCGCCACCGTCCAGACCTTCCGCACAGCCCTTAAGATCTGGCTATCCCGTCAGGCCTGGGAATAAAGATTCTAATCCGCCCCACCCGAATGTTGAATGAAAGTTGTGTTTTATCGTTTTATTTTTTATTCATGTATTGTCTTATGTTTTGTCTTGCACTCCCCCTCCCATGAATTGTAAGCCGCCTTGAGTCCCCTCAGGGAAAAGGGCGGCCTATAAGTAATAAATAAAATCTAAAATCTAAATCTGAATCTTTCACTTGGCCTGAACTTGATGGAGGATTCTTCACACCATCTCCTAAAACCTCTGGGCGTCTTGTTTCATGGGTTGATCCTCCACTTGGACCCAGATTGGTTCAAAAGTGCCCCCCCCCCCGCAACTAAGTGAGCTCTGGATTTCCAGGGTCAGCTGTGGAATTCACCTTGGTTCTAAGCCAGTGATGGCAAACCTACGGCACGCGTGCCACAGGTGGCACGCGGAACCATTTGTCAGGGCACACGACACACTGGCCAGCTGAGTTCACCCTTTTTTAAAGCCATTTTTCGCCCTCTCCAGGCTCCAGAGGCTTTATAGGAGCCTGGGAAGGGTGAAAAGAGCCTCCCCTGCCCCCCCCCCGGAGGCCCTCCGGAGGCTTCATGAGCTTCCCTGAAGCCTCCGGAGCGCCAAAACCAGGCCTGTGGGCAAACTGGAAGTTCAGAAACGGACTTCCGGTTTGCTCGGAGGGTCGTTTTGACTGCTTCGAAGGCTTCGGGAAAGCCGCCTGAAGGTCCCTGAAGCCTCCGGAGTGCTTAAAACGACCCTTCGAGCAAACTGGAAGTGACTTCCGCTTTGCTCATAGGGTCGTTTTGACTGCTCTGGAGGCTTCAGGGAAGCCTCCTGAAGGTCCCTGAAGCCTCCGGAGGGCTCCCGGGAGGACGGGGGAGGTTGTTTTCGCCCTCCCCAGGTTCCTATAAATCCTCTAGAGCCTGGGGAAAGCGAAAAAAGCATACAAAAAACGGGGGGTTGTGCTGTAGTGTGCGCATGCGCACTGGGGGGGTGCGCATTGTATTATGGGTGCGGCACGCCTGCACACACACCCCCCCCGTGCTCTACCCACTTATGGCACGCGAGCCAAAAAAGGTTTGCCATTGCTGTTCTAAGCTCTCAGTCATCACTTAAGATTCTGTCTGTTCTGACCTAGGCTCCACAAGAGCATGCAGCAAACTCCTTGTCCCAACAAAAAACCCTTTTATTAATTTACTGTGAATTCTGCTCATTCAAGAAAGTCTTTCAAGGGAGGATTTACAGTCACAGACCTTATCTGGCTTGGAGAGCTGACAGGCTGGAGCCAATTAAGGGAACTAATTGTCTCCTGCAAATTCCACTCCCCTTTCGCTCCTCTTTCATTTCCTCTGGCAGGGGTCATTCATCATCCCGTGACCCGTCAAAAGCGCGGACGGCAAAAGCGCGATCGACAAAATCGCGCCTTTGACGTCATCACAGCGCGACGAAAAAGATCGAAAAATTCAAATAAAAATTAATAAAAATTAAATTAAAGCAAGCCGATTCGCATAAAGGTAAGGGTTAGGGTTAGGGTTAGGGTTAGGGTTAGGTTAAGGGTTAGGGTTAGCTTTAGAGCGTTAGCGTTAGCGTTAGGGTTAGGATAAGGGTTAGCGTTAGGTTTTTCGTTACTTTAACGGTTAGGTTTTGGGTTAGGTTTAGGGTTAGGTTAAGAGTTAGGTTTAGGGTTAGGTTTAGGATTAGGTTTGGGGGGCTTAGGGTAAGGTTTTCGCTTTATTTTTACAATTTTTCGATCTTTTTCGTCGCGCTGTGATGACATCACAGCGCGCTTTTGTCGAGCGCGATTTTGTCCTACGCGCTTTTGTGGTGGAACCCATCATCCAACTGTGGGCTTACTCCCAAGTCGACCCCCGTTCTTTAGCTGTTCTCTTCTTCTCACAACTCTGTGCATGCGCACACTGGGAACAGGCTCCAGCTGTTCCCCTGCCTCACTGATGTCTGACTCTGAAGGCAGATGATCACTAGCCCAGGGCTCTGGCCTGCTCTTTGCCTCTAACACAGAGCCCTCATCAGAGCCTTCCCCAGACTCCAGGACTGGCCCATGTTCCTCCACAACCTCCTCACTGTCCGAATCTACTGCCAGTTCAGCTGGTCACTGGCGGGCCACAACAGTCAGGTGGCTTGCCATAATGTTAAACAGTGGTGCAGAAGATAATATAATTGATGCCAGGTGTATAATTGAACTGCTAGCTGCAGTTCAACAGTTCGATTCCCACCGGCTCAAGGTTGACTTCCATCCTTCCGAGGTGGGTAAAATGAGAACCCAGATTGTTGGGGGCAATGTGATGACTATGTAAACAACTTATAGAGGGCTATAAAACACTGGGAAGTGGTATATAAGCCTTATTGCTATTGCAGTCTAACTCTGCACGCTGCTAGGAGTTCAATCCTGACCAGCTCAAGGTTGACTCAGTTTTCCATCTTTCTGAGGTGGGCAAAATGAGGACCCAGATTGTTGGGGGCAGTAGGCTGACTCTGTAAACCACTTAGAGAGGGCTGTAAAAGCACTATGAAGTGGTATATAAGTGCTATAGCTATTGGATAAGTTTCCATTTGTTACTTCTTGTCCTGACCTCCGATGCTTTGGAAAATAGGTTGACCCCTTCTTCTCTGTGGCAGCCCCTTGGATATTGGAGCACCTCATGTCACTTCTAGATGCCCCCTAGGTATGTGTGATTTGTAAAAAAATAATAATATGAGGATTGTCCATATTGCTGGCATACAGCGCATGCACAAATACACTCTTGGATTTTATTGGGACCAAGAGGGAACGTCATGAACACATCAGTGTGTAATTTTGTGTCATTGAAGGGAGTGGTAATATGTTGTCATGTCCCCCGCCCCTCTTTCTTGATTGGAGGGAGCCTTGTAGTTTTCCCATGGAAAAGCCCCTCGCTATGCACAATTGCAATTAAACTTTCCGTCTGCACAATTAGAGAGATGTGCAGAGAAGCGGGAACAAAAGGCTTCTGCGCTATTCCTGGCTGGAAGGAATGTGCCCACCCAAGGAGGGTGGCATGGGGGGGGGAAGGCAAGTGATGTCACACAGATTGTGATGTCATTGTGCATGCAAGAGGAAATTGTGTGATTTGTATCAATTGCCTGGCGAGGTCGTTGTGAGTAAAACATCATTGTGGCTTCTACTGGATCCCTCGGGTAGGGGGTGGGGGAAGAGACTGCCTATCTTAAGTGGGCAGAGAGAGATGCAACTGGCAGGAAATATGTGTGAATAAAAGGGATTAAAATCTTCCAACATAGGAATACCCTGTTTCTTTGAAAATAAGACCTCCCCAGATAATAAGCTCAGTTGGGCTTTTGGAATGTTTGTTTGGAATGTTTATTAACATTTGTAGGCCGCCCTTTTCCCTGAGGGGACTCAGGGCGGCTCACATAAAATCAGGAAGGGGGATACAGACAATGACGTAGACACATATAATAAAAATAATAAGCAACATTCATTCATCATTCGGGAGGGGCGGCTATCTTTGTCCCCAGGCCTGACGGGCTAGCCAGTTCTTGAGGGCTGTGCGGAAGGCCTGGACGGTGGTGAGGGTACGAATCTCCACGGGGAGTTCGTTCCAAAGGGTCGGGGCTACTACTGAGAAGGCCCTCCTCCTTGTAGTTGCCAGCCGACACTGGCTGGCCGATGGAGTTCGGAGGAGGCCCAATCCATGAGATCTAATTTTGAGGCCATACGCTAAAATAAGCCCTCCCCCAAAATTAAACCCATTCTGAAAATATTGCAACACAGCAGCAGCCATGAGGTGACCACGCTCGCCGCCACCTGTCCCTCAAAAACATGAAGACCTCCCCCAAAATGCCAAGTGCTTATTTTGGGGGTCAAAAGAAAAGTGCCTGTCTTATTTTCGGGGAAGCATGGTAGCAATAGCATTTAGACTTACATACCGCTTCATAGTGCTTTACAGCCCTCTCTAAGTGGTTTATAAAGTCAGCCTATGGCCCCCAACAATCTGGGTCCTCATTTTACCCACCTCGGAAGGATGGAAGGCTGAGTCAACCTTGAGCCTGGTGAGATTCGAACTGCCAAACTGCAGGCAAGCAGCAGTCATGGATATCTGACAGGCAGATCTTCGTCAGAAGAATCTTTAGGCGTTGTGGTGGTTTTTGTCGATGTTCAGCCTGAGTCAACTTGGTGGTCTTGTAGAGGAAGAAATGATACAGGTAGTCCAGCTCGCTTAGTAACTATTCAAAGTTACAACGGCGCAGCACTCGATGGTCATGTGATTTTTACAGTCGGCTGCTTGACAACTGATTCACATTTATGACGGTTGACTTGTCCCGAGACCATGTGATCGCCTTTAGTGATTTTCTGACAAGTAAACTTAGTGGGAAGGTCAGATTCACTTAACAACCATGTTACTAATTTAACAACAACATTTGCAGTTGTTCACTTAACAAAGGGGGAAATTAACAACTTTCTCACTTAACAGCATAAATCTTGGGTTCAGTTATGGTCGTAAGTTGAGGACTATCTGAATCTCATTATGGCTGATCCTGAGGTGTGGCTCCAACCTCTTGTTTCTGCACTAAGAAAAAGTCCTACGGGCAATTTCTTGATAAATAACATGCCCTTTATATGGAATCGATTGCTTTCTGAATTTGTAGCATGGAACTGATGGTTTTCTGGGGTTGTAACATACGGTGAACCACAAAGAGGACTAGCAATGTTGGCCATGCACACTGAGCCACAGTTTGGTCATCTGGTTTGTGGTTTGGTGTGCCGTCCAAATACAAGTTATAGGAATGGCAAAAGAATTTGCACCCAGACCACATGGGTTGTTGGGTCACACTGCAGGTAGTCCTCAATTTATGACTGCAAAGGAGGCTAATTTCTGTATTAAGGTATCCATGTGACCATCTTGATTTTACAACTTGTTTTTCAGCAGCCTTAAAGTGAATGTGACGTGACGTTTGTAAGGTGAATCTGTTCATCCTGTGGTTTGGTGAGGAGGTTTTTTGGGGGGGCAGAAACTGGCCAGAAAACAGGAAAAAAATGTACATCACAATCATAGGACCACAAACTCTGCAGCTGGCCATAAAAGTAAGTCGGTTGCCAAACGCACAAAGTGCAGATCATGTAATGCAAGGATTGTGCTGCCGTCAGAATTCTGGAACCAGGTCGTAAGTAGCTCCTGGGGGAAGTCTGTCATACCTTTGAACAGTCTCTAAGTGACAGTCATTAAGCGGGGACTACCCTGTATATGCTAAAATATGAACCCTGGTTTACAAAGGCAATCAGTTGAGTTTGTCCCATGATAGGCACAAACCGTATGTGGCTTTTGTGCATCGCAATGAACCAAAGTGTGGTTCGGGAAAGGCATTGCATGAAGTCAAGCATTTTGAAGGGAAGGTGGAAGAGGGTGACATATCCTGGGGAACAATGGCAAGAACCTTCTACATAGCAACTTTGTACTGGCTGCCGGTGTCGTTTCTGTTTTGTTAAGTGGTCCTGGATCTGTTCTCCTGTACCGCTTTAAGACAAAACACAGCCTACTAATGTGCTTTGGCAAGGTGTGAGATTCTCATATTGTGAAGCTCTGTTCTCCTTTCCATAGGCTAGGGTTGGGTTGGGTTTGGTTTGGTTGGAAGGGACTTCGGAGGTCTTCTAGTCCAACCCCCTACTCAACCAGGAGACCCTATATCGGGGTTGGCAACATTAAACACTCAAAGAGCAACAAAGGTCCTAACCGGAAGCCCCCTTCCTCCCCCCCCATTCAATTCTGGAAAGTCTAGTTCCCCCCACCATAGAGTCTCCTAGCGCAGCATCCTTTTTCCTCTACCTGTCCTATCTGAAAGCCCTATCAATTGTGGAGCCCACCTGTGACACGGAGCCGCAGCAGAGGGATGAAAGAGCCACATGCGGCTCCTGCCCTAAACCCTTCTGGACAAATGGCAGTCCAATCTCGTCTTCAAAACCTCCAGTGACGGAGCACCCACAGCTTCTGGTGGCAAGTTGTTCCACTGATTAGGTGATGGTTGTAACTGTCAGGAAATTCCTTCTTAGTTCGAGGCTGGATCTCTAATTACCCTGCATTTTTTGATTCCCACAGATGTGGCAGAAGAGGAAGGATCTCTCGATAGGAAAAAAATGTATGGGGGTTTGAGGACATGGACTTTGCTATAACTTGCTTGTCGCAGTTGAATGACTCCACAAAGAAGCTGGACCCATACAGGGAGTTCAACCACCAACAGTTGAAACCCCCCCCCCCAATAGAAGCTCAATAGGGATGCCCAGGAATAGTTTCTATAGGTGGGATGAGGGGTTGGGCCTCCTCCTGTCCTCTCTCTATTATTCTGATGCTCTTGGTGATGTGGAGCTGTGGTGGCACAGCATTGCAGGCAAATTATGCCTGCAGCCAGGAGTTCAATCCTGATCAGCTCAAGATTGAACTCAGCCTTCCATCCTTCCAAGATAGGTAAAATGAGGATCCAGATTGTTGGGGGCAACAGGCTGACTCTGTAAAACCACTTAGAGGGGGCTGTAAAACATGGTGAAGCGGCACATAGTAAGTGCTGTTCCTATTGTTTCTGCTCAAGGAGTTTAACCAAGTATCTGGTTCAGTTTGCCTGCTCTGGCAGCCTCGGATTACAATCCTTACGCAATCTTGTTTTCTGAGGATGATGGGGATAAAAAGCTTTTTTAGAGATGTCTTTGAAGCCCTTCAAAGAGGCCAGGCAAATGCCTGGGCCCTCAGCAGTGCCTTCATTTCAGTGGGAAACCAGACGAGTAGAAAACCCATGGTCCGCAAGGCTTTACATCTTTTACATCATACCATACTTTATTTTAATAAGCCATCATGCAACTCTAGTCACAAACCAAGTTTTTACAAGCCATGATGGCAGGCTTCATCCATCGCTTTCTTCTGAAGTCAGACCTGTTATGTCTGAGACTGGGAAAACGTGAGGTGTCAATCATCTCCACCCGATGATAGGATTGGTCGGTTGGTCAATGTAGGTGGCGCCTAAGGAAGCTAACGGCATTCTGATTGGTTGCTGGTTTGACAGCTCCGATATAAAAGAGCTGTCAAACAGGAGTTTCTCTGTTCTGTCATGATTTGTGCTTAGTTGATGTTGAATAAACCTTTACTGTTGAACGGATCGCCTCAGTCAAGTAAATAATATTAGTACATAAGACCGGTCTCATTATAGTCAAACACAGGGGTCGGCAAACCCATGGCTCTGGAGCCGCATGTGGCTCTTTCATCCCTCTGTTGCGGCTCCCGGTTGCCGGTTGGCTCCATAATTGATAGGGCTTTTGGTTAGGACAGGTAGAGGAGAAAGGATGCCGCTCTAGGAGGAGACGCTATGATGGTGGGGGAAACCGGACTTCCAGTCAGCAGAGGAAAAAGGACACTGCGCTAGGAGGAAACTCTATGGATGGGGGTCTTCCAGTTAGGACCTTTGTGGCTCTTTGAGTATTTAAGGTTGCCAACCTTGGGCCTAGCATGATGTGTAAATCCAGCCAGTGGGTAGCGCATTATGTTAGTCCTTGTTTCCCCAGTCTGTAAAATGGAACCAACTGTGTTTACCTCCTGCATCCTTAAAGCTTGCAAGATGTGTTCTTGAGTAGAGCCATTCATTCCTCCCTGTGTATTTTTCTTGGCAGTAATATATCAAAATATACAGGTGACTTACAACCATTCGTTTAACAATTTTGCTACCGTTAGTGAATCAACATGGTCGTTAAGTGAATCACACAATTGTTCAATGAATCCGGCCTCTCCTATCGATTTTGGTTGTCAGACGCTGACTAGGAATGTTGCCAATGGCAATCACACAACCCCAAATTTTGATCATGTCACCAGGGACATGACTGATGTGATGGTCATAAATGGAAGGACTGCTTGTAAATCTTTTTTCCCCCCCAGCACCTCTGTAACTACAAACGATCACTAAAACTGGTTGTAAGTTGAGGACTACCGTAATCGACCTTTAGCTGATAAGCTTTGTTTAATTAATTAAATAAAGTTTAATTAGCTTCGAAAAGATACCAAACCAATAACTAGAGCAGGGGTCTCCACCCTTGGCAACTTTAAGCCTGGAGGACTTCAACTCCCAGAATTCCCCAGCCAGCTGGGGAATTCTGGGAGTTGAAGTCCTCCAGGCTTAAAGTTGCCAAGGTTGGAGACCTCTGTACTAGAGGACATGTATATTAGTGGCTTGTTGAATGGATGCTACCTCCAGATAATGGAGTCACTCCACCTCAGAAATTTGGTTCCTATAACAGAAAATATGGTTTTTGTTCATCTCCAGTTTGTGGACTTCTTAAATGTATGTGGTGTGGGCCACTTTTGAGAGGCTGAATTGTTGCCTTGGCCTAATCCCAGCGGGGACTGTTTTCATGAAGAGGAGCAAGAAGAGAGACGGCCAAAACTGTGGCCTTGCTGTCCAGCCAACATTGAAAACCTGGTTGTGAAATGTATGTTTACAAACCTAGAATTATGCTGTCTGGTAGCGTCAAACTCCAGCTGTGATCGAAGAGGCTGTCAGACGCTTGAGAATGGGTCGTGCTTTAGCTCTTGTTCACCCAATATGCTAAACGTTAGTAAGGGTTGGGAGCTTGAAATTGATTTGGTGAACCCTAAATCACGATTTATCGCTCAGCACATAATGTGTACGAGAGCCAGCTGCAGTTTAGTCCATAAACCATGATTAAGCAAACTGCTCTTCAACCTAATGTTTGCATCCAAAGACAGAATTGAATGTTGAGGTTGAACAAAGAGAGATTTTGAAGCACGTTGGAGGATCCCAAACATTAACAACACAGGTCAAAAGGTTGCAGTTTTGGAGAATAATCCCCCCTCCCCTTCCTCCAATTTGGTCCATTAATTCCGTGAACCCTTGTGCCAAAATAATTATTGGCAAAAGCTTCATTGCATCGGTGGGTCTTTCCCCATTGGTCAGGAATGTAGCAGTGGGTGTGGCTTCTGCACTGTAACCAATCAGCTTTGGGCGACGCATGATAGGCAGTTGGCAGGCTTCACCCATGAGTCACCCATCGGTCTAGCGCCTTCTGTTTTGAGCTGCTCTTCATTCCGTCCCTCCCTTTTAAATTTGTACTGGGTGGGGCTTAGGCACTGCTTCACAGCTGATTGATTTACAGGGTTGCACATCATAGCAGGCTAAGAATTGATGCAAAGCAGGCGTAGTATTCAGCCGGTTCGGACCGGTGCACCTGAACTGATAGCGGAAATCGTGGGTCCCGTCCCCCTCTTGCCCTGGCTGTATGCCATCCTATTTAGGCACATTTTTGAGACCGGGAGCATGCGCGGAAGGCGAGAGACAGAGAGCAAAGTGCATGCACAGAAGGCTGAGGGCATGGGCGGAAGGTGCACCCGCAGCTGCTTCGTGTGTGCAAAATGGAACGTTGCGTGTGAGGTGAACCGGTAGTAACTAAATATGCAATCCACCACTGATACAAAGACAGATGCCGTTTTGCATTGCATCCCCTCTTTCTGGCCTTTCCGATGCTGATGAGGTTGGCATCATTCACAGGATGTAATACCCTGGTTTTTGACCCTAGACAAGCTTCCAGTCTTTACGTCAGAAGGCAGATATGAACCTGAATCTCCCTGGCTTCCGTAACCAGTACACCATGCTGCCGCCTGAATTTCCACCCTGCAAGGCTCCTGTAGTGTCTTTGTTTTGGGTCTGGGAAGTTGTTGTTGGGCAAGTGGCAAGGAGGAGGTTCCCCTGAATAAGTCAACGGCAACCTGTTCAACAGGCTGCCCTGTGTCATTTTGTGGTGCCTCTTGCTTGAGGACGGGGAAACGCCTCTCTCTGTCCCCTAGGAACCCAGGTGAGTTAATTTTCCCACAGGAAGTGAGAGGAAAAATTCTCCCCAGACAGGTGACTCCCTAGTGAAGCTTTCAATTGGGTCAGCTGCTGCCTGTTTGTCATAGGCTGATAGGTCTCCACCCTGCCAGGCAGGAGAAGAAGGTATGAGTCATTTCTGGAGGCTAGGAGATGTTTGGCATCAAGAAAAGCCTCCAGAGATCCAGGCGGGGTGAAATATGATTCACTCCGGTGCTTGTTCTGAAGCACCTGAGGTTTTCCTAGGAAATGGGTTCCTTTACCAATGGCCCAGCATTTTTCAGCATCTTGAACCCTGCTTAATAAAATCGTTGTGTACCCTACAGGTGGTCTTTGACTTACTGTTCTGACGTAGGGTTCCCAAAAGCACAAAGCCAACTTCTCGTCCCAATAAAACCCCTTTTATTTAGCTTAAAATGAATTCCTCTCCTGCAAACTCCCCTCCCCTTTTGCTCCTCTTTATTCCGTATGGGAGGGGCCATCCACCGTCCCTCTATAGCTTTACTCCAAAGTCGACCCTTGTTCCTTAGCTGTTCCCTTTCCTGGCAGCTCTGTGCATGCGCACTTCGGGAACAGGCTCAAGGTGTTCTTCTGCTCCACCAACTCTGAAGGCAGCTGATAACTGGCATACGGCTCTGGCCCCCTCTCTGCCTTTGATGCAGAGCCCTCATCAGAGCCTTCCCCAGACTCCAGGACTGGCCCATGTTCCTCCCCAACCTCCTCACTGTCTGAATCTTCTGCCAGATACATTGGCTGCTGGTGGGCCACAACACTTACATCCATTCATTTAGTGACTAAATGTTCAAAGTTACAACGGCACTAGAAAAAGTGTCTTATGATCAGTTTCCACAGTTACAACATTTGTAGCATCCTCATGATCCCTAGCCACAGATTCATACTTATGACCTTTGCTGGGTCCCGGGGTCATGTGATCCCCTTTTGCGACCTTCTGACAAGCAAAATCAGTGGGGAAGCCAGATTCACTTAACCGTGTCGCAAACCTCAACTGCAGTGATTCACTTAACAACTGTGGCAAGAAAGCTCGACAATCGCTTAAAACTCGCTTAACAAATGTCTCACAACAACACAAATGTTGGGCTCAATTGCGGTCACAGGTCGAAGAGTACCTGCATTTAGAACTGTTGCAGTGGTGGGTTCCAGGTGGTACGGCCCACTACGGGCATACTGGTGGCAGCTGGGAGCAACGGCCACCATCCCGGAACGGTGTTTCGGTGGGCCCGCCCGCCTGCGTTCCTTGCCTCTTTTTGAGGGAAACGGGCTAATTGTGCACGCGCGCACAGCGTACAGCGCCTGCGCGACCTCGCAGAGCAGCTGGGGTGTTGCAGGGCGGTGGTGTGCACATGCTTGTGCAGCATGCGCTTCCCAGGTGGATGTCCGGCCCCTGTCACAGCATACCAATTGCGATGGGATCTGGAACCCACCACTGAACTGTTGTATTTGGAACCTCATGGTCACGTCATCAAATTTTGGGTGCTTGGAAACTGGCATGTATTTATGATGATTGTGTTGTTGTGGGGTCATGTGATCACCATTTGCGACCTTCCCAGCTGGCTTCTAACAAATAGAATCAAGGCTCCGGGAGTCAGATTCACTTAACGACTGCAAAAAGGTCATAAAATGGAGCACAACCCACTTCACTGTCTTGCTTAGCAACAGAAAGTTTAGGCTCAATTGTGGTCACAAGTCGGGGGCTGCAATGCTTCTTTCTCTTCTTTGGAGGAGGAGTAGACTAGTGATAGAGCAGAGGTACCACACCGAGTAGTTCCTTCTGGTTGAAGTAAGCATGAATCACTCACTAGTCTAATATGAAGAAATTACCTAAGAAATTACGTTATTTTGAGCCCAAGTGGCGTAGTGGTTAGAATGTGGAATTGCAGGTTGACTATGCCCATTGCCAGGAGTTCGATCCTGACCGGCTCAAGGTTGACTCAGCCTTCTATCCTTCTGAGGTCAGTAAAACGAGGACCCAGATTGTTGGGGACAATATGTAAATAATGCTTCCGCATTGTAAACCACCCAGAGAATGCTATAAAGCGCTGTGGTCATCTAGTCCAGCCCCTTGCTCAAGCAGGAGACCCTATACCATTTCTGACAGATGGCAGTTCAGTATCTTCTTGAAAACTTCTGAAGGCAAGTTTGGAAAACTTTGGAAAATAGGTTGACCCCCTCCTCTCTGTGACAGCTCCTCAAATATTGGAAGACGGCTATCATGTCTCCCCTGGTCTTCCCCTCTTTAGACTAGCCATGCCCAGTGTTTGTACCCATTCTTCATATGTTTTAGCCTCCAGCCCCTAATCATCTTTGTTGTTCTTCTCTGTACTCGTTTTGGCTTTATTAAAAACTAGTCGATAAGCTGGTGTTGCCCGAGTATTTATTTATAGGGGGGAAATGTCCGGACCAAATGTAATTTTTAATGTTGGATTTTCCACCTTACCAGAGGGTACCCCTGTGTAGCACTGTGAAGCTGTTACCATGGCTACTCCACTGTGCTGTATCGTAGAAGCTATTTTACCGCAGTACAGTAGAAGCCATTTAAAGGCACAACAGGCTATATCTTAACAGAACACACAAACCCAGGGGTGTCTTACCCCCACAGTATTTGTTTCCAGAGAGTAAGTCATCTGTGTACGAAGTTTGGTTGAAATTGCTCTAGGCGTTCCAGAATTATGCTAGAACACACACACACACACACAAACACACAATATGTGGGATTGAACAATGTAGCTCAGTCAACAAACTACAGTTCAATGTAAAGAATAAGTAAATCAGTCCCATCCCCTCCTTTATCACCATCTCCAAGATTGTCCTTTGCCACCATTTGATTTCTATCCAGAAGATCCCCAAATTCAATTTATAGCATTGGGGGGAATTGCCAATTCTGAAACCTGACTTTGCCTATCTTCGGAATCTTAAGCCTTGATTTAAAAAAAAAAAAAGAGAAAAATGTCCAGCTTTCAAAAGTGCTGAAAACAAGTTAATCTCGGATATGTTTAGAGGTGAAACTTCAGAAGTCAATGCAGGTAAGTCAACAGAATGGCTGTTGCAAAGAAAGGTAGCGAAATGATTTGACTGCAGTTCACTTTTAACCTATCTGGCTGCTGGTCTGGTCTGTTCTTTTAAATAAACAGGGCCAGACAGGACATGCCCACTTGCATCGTATCGAGCGGTAAAGGTTACCGAAAGCTAGGCTTGGGGATAACAGAATTGGAAAGGGACCTTGGAGGTCTTCTAGTCCAACTCTCTGTCCAAGCAGGAGACCTTATACCAGTGATGACTAACCTTTTTTAGCTCCTGTGCCAAAAAGCAGGGGGAATGCAGGGGGGGGGGTGTCGTGTGCTGGCATGCCATACCTATAATGCTATGCGCTTCCCCGTGCGCGTGCATGTGTGTGTGACCAGCCCCCCCCCCCATTTGGCACAGTTTTTTTGCCCTCCCCAGGCTCCGAAGCCTTTCTAGGAGCCTGGGGAGGGTGAAAACAGCCCTCGATAGGCCCTCTAGAGGCTTCCCTGAAGGCTCCTGAGGACAAGAAACGGATCTATGGGGAACCCGGAAGTTCAGGAATGGTGACTTCCGGTTTGTCCATAGGGGCGATTTTTGACCTCCGGAACCTTCCGGAGGCTTCCCTGAAAGTTCCGGAAGGCGAAAAACAGCCCTACAGCCAACCCGGAAGTGACTTCAAGGAAGCCTCTGGAGGGCGAAAAACGGCCTCAAAAGAAGGCTGAAGTCAGCTGGCCCAGTTCGCACATGCACGCTGGAGCTGACATTGCAACGCCTCTTGTGCCCTAATAAATGGCTCTGCGTGCCACCTGTGGAATGCTATATAAGCCTAAATGCTAAATGCTATGCTAGTTCTAGGGTACTTTCTTCCTTGATTAGCTTCCATCCATTGCTTGTTATCCTGCCTTCAGGTGCTTTGGAGAATACCGTATTTTTCGGACTATAAGACGCACCGGAGTACAAGACGCACCATGATTTTGAAGAGGTAATTTTTTTTTATAAAAAGGTTTTTGCACTCTGCAGGCCTCCCAAACCCTCTTCATGTCCATTTTTGCAAAGGGGAAAGGGTTTCGATAGGTCAAAAATACTGTATTCAGTATATAAGATGCACCTAGATTTTCATCCTCTTTTTTGAGGGAGAAAGGTACGTTTTATACTTCGCAAAATACGGTAGGTTGACCCTTTCTTCTTTGGGGCAGCCCCTCAAATTTTGGAACATTCCTATCGTGTCAACCCTAGCCTTCTTTTCATTAAACTGGACATAACCCAGTTCCTGCAAGCCGTTCTTTCTATGTTTTAGTCTCCAGTCCCCTAATCATCTTTGTTGCTCTTCTCTGCACTCTTTCTAGAGTCTCCACATCTTTTCTACATCGTGACGACCAAAACTGAATGCAGTATTCCAAATGTGGCCTTACCAAGGCATCATAAATCAGTCAAAATGGCTTTCTGCTTCATTAGAGTTCCGTTGGATACTTTCTCAGTGAGGTGAGGGGTTTTTAAGTCAGGTTGGTCTACCCGTCACTTGAGGAAGAGGTCCATACAGGAGTTCTCCTGCAGCAGGATTGCCTGGGATTGCTACACATCCTCTTCATGATAGGTTTTCCTTGTTACCTTGTGGGAGGGGACTTCGTGGTACCCGAAGAAGAACATCCGGATTCAGTCACAGTTTTCTTCCATCTAGCATCAACCTTGTGAATTCTGATGTTTCTCCTTTCCGCTACATCTTCAAAATGGACAGTGGTGTGTGTATGTTGTATGTGTGTGTGTGTGTAGCTAGATGGCTAGAAATGGATGGATGGATGGATGGATGGATGGATAGATACATCAGGTGTGTGTGTGTAGCTAAACAGCTAGAAATGGATGGATGGATAGATGGATGAATGGATGGATATATCAGGTAGGTGTGTGTGTGTGTAGCTAGATGGCTAGAGATAGATGGATGGATGGATAGATACATCAGGTAGGGGTGTGTGTGTTAGTGTGTGTGTGTGTGTGTAGCTAGATGGCTAGAGATGGATGGATGGATGGATGGATGGATGGATAGATAGATACATCAGGTGTGTGTGTGTGTGTGCGTGTAGCTGGATGCCTAGAGATGGATGGATGGATGGATGGATGGATGGATGGATACATACATACATACATACATACATACACATACATCAGGTAGGTGTGTGTGTAGCTAGATGGCTAGATATGGATGGCTGGATGGATAGATAATCAGGTAGGTGTGTGTGTGTTTGTGTGTGTGTAGAGAGATGGATGGATGGATGGATGGATGGATGGATACATACATACACACACACACACACACACACACACACATATATCAGGTAGGTGTGTGTGTGTAGCTAGATGGCTAGAGATGGATGGATGGATGGATGGATAGATACATTGTGTGTGTGTGTGTGTGTGTAGCATGTCTGTGTGTTATATATATGTTTGGGTAGATGCACACTTTCTCTTGAGAGTGGCTACAGAATTTCATTTTTAATGTGGGCCTGTGTTCTCATACTAAAAAATAAAATGACAATAAAGTTATTTTAGCTTCTCGACCTATGACTGAAATCGAGTCTGCCGTTTTGGTTGTAAGTTGTGATGGTTGAAAACCACATGACCATGCCCAATTATAACACCTTTTATGTAGCAGTGGTTGAACAAACACTGCAGTTGTTAAGTGAGCCCATCGTTTACTATGGAACGTGTTTTGACAGAAACTGGAAGTAAACGCCAATTTTAATCAAAAAACCATTGGAAATTATGGTTATGTGACGGGGGGGGGATGCTACATAAAGTTGTAAGTCCCGGATGGTTACTGAACACTCAATATGTGGTCACTTGACCACAGAAAGGGCTCAGATGTTGAAACTTCAAATTTGGGTAGTAAGTTTCTATCTTAATTTCAAATGTTTGCTAAGGATTGTAAGTTGAGGTTTATCCTCTGAAAGAGCAACACAACATGGAGAATTGGCAGCTTTCTGCTCTACTGCATTCCAGAAGGTACAAGAAGGAAGCATGTAGTCGGGGGCTTCGTCCCCTCCTTGCCTCCTCTCCCGGTAATCTAGAGTTTGGGCAGAGAAAGGATTTTGCCCCTGCAGCTACTTGCAATTAAGTATTTCACTGTTTCTGTCTTCGTCCCTGTTTCTGCTTGCCCGTTTTCCTGCTGCGGATTACAGCAACAGCGTACAGGGAAGGACGGCCGATTTGAATGGCTGAGCACTTCAAAAGTGGTAGGGGGAGGTGTTTCATTGCTCACAAGGAGGGGGCATTTGAGGTTTAAGCATAGCAAGCCTGACATTAGACAAGGCTCTCGCACCTCTCTCTAATCCAGGGGTGCAAATTCAAGGCCCAGGGCCCAGATCTGGCCCACAGGAAGCTTAGATCTAGACCACGGGTGCTTAGATCTGGCCCACGGGTGCTTAGATTTGGCCCACGGGGTGCTTAGATCTGGCCCACGAAGTGCTTAGACCTGGCCAACAGGTGCTTAGACCTGGCCCACGGGTGCTTAGATCTGGCCCACGGGTGCTTAGATTTGGCCCACGGGGTGCTTAGATCTGGCCCACGAAGTGCTTAGACCTGGCCCACGAGGTGTGTAGATCTGGCCCACTGGGTGCTTAGATCTGGCCCACGGGGTGCTTAGACCTGGCCCACGGGTGCTTAGATCTGGCTTGCGGGTGCTTAGATCTGGCCTGGAGGGCTGCCCTGAAAACCACAAAGGACTGGCCCCAGGTGTCTCTATCAGTGAAAACAGAGCTCGGGAGGGCCACATGTGGCTCTCTGGTAGAGGACTGCTGGAGGCCGTCACAGCAGAAAACGGAGCTTGGGAGCCCGTTTTGCTGGCAGAGTGCTCCGGCCACTACAGGCGCCCCTTAAACAAGTGACGTCGAGCTGACCATGCCCACCTCCAACCATGCCCACCCACCCCCTCCCAAGGTCAAACACAACCCTGATGTGGCCCTCAATGAAATCAAGTTTGATACCTCTGTGTCTAATCCCTAGTTTTCTCAATAAATAAGAACTGCCTGGTTTCCCACAACACACTAACGCACAAACCCTGGTTTTCAGAATAAAGAATGCTCCCAGTGACTTTTAATGCAAATTATCTGTAGGCACTGACTCCAGAATCATATGGCAAGTAGCAAAATTCTGTTGGGCAACTGGGCCGTACCATTGCAAGGAGAGGCAGAAAGTGTAGGGAGGTAGAAATCTATATTTTCTTTTCCTTTTATTACTGTATATCATCATCCTGGGTGTTGATTTTAGAAAATTTGACGGACCTTAGGTATCTTTTATTTGATATTGCTCTCCAAAGCAAAGACACTGGACTGTACTCAAGATTGATTGGTAAAATCAAACAAGACACTCTTATTCTTTAGAGAGGGTTAGGAAGCCTGGTTTTAAATCACTGTTCCCATCCTGAGGTTCTTGAGAGAGGATAGTCCTTACCTATTTGGAAAATGTCAATTTGGAGAAAACTGGATTAAAACCATCCCTGACGATTCTGGCCACAGGGTTTAATCTCATATCTTGCACCACCCCTGAACCTGATGATGACTTGATTCATTTTTGTAAATTAGCACAGTATGCCAAACTATTCACAAATTAAACCCCTTGCACAACAGTTCAAGCCATAAAAACCAAACTGGATTGAAACTAATTAGGTTTAGCAATTTGGACTATATTCAGGTGCTAAGCCTTTACCTGAGATCTAGTATGGATCCTCCTCCTTGTCTAAACACTTTGAACACCAGTTCCTGGAGGATGAAGTGGCAGATTGTCATACGTGATGTGGGATGATGTTGTCATAAACTCTTTCTAGTCTTTTTCATATAAAAACCTGGGGGCTGAATTAGTATTATGTGAGAAGTTATTATCCATGCACTTATAAGATACCAGCAAAGGATCCAAGTATTCCAGATTTTTTTTTAACCAGTCCTGTTGAATCATAGAAACACAGGATGATAACATGGAAAAGGATTTTGAAGATCATCTACTCCAGGGGTCTCCAACTAACCCCCGGTCTATGACCAGGTGCTGGGCCACAGCTCATTTGGAACCGGGCCATGGAAGTGTTGGGTGAGACCCTGCGTGCAAAATCATCTCCCATCTCTGCCGAGCCAGAAAGATTGGAGATGGCTGATCCAGTCCACTCCGTGTCCTGTGCAGGTTTCATTATTAGAATATTCCTGTTAATCCCTTTTGGTTGAGGGAGTCTACCATAGAGCCAAGGTGGTGCAGTGGTTAGTGCTGTACTGCAGGCTTCTTCAGCTGACTGCTTGCTGCAGTTTGGCAGTTCAAATCCCACCAGGCTCAAGGCTCAGCCTTCCACCCTTCCGAGGTGGGTAAAATGAAGACCCAGATTGTTGGGGACAATCAATAGGCTGACTCTGTAAACCACTTAGAGAGGGCTGTAAAAACGCTATGAAGCGGTATATACCATATTTTTTGGAGTATAAGACGCACCTTTTTCAAGAGGGTGAAAATCTGGGTGCGTCTTATACACTGAATACAGCATTTTTAGACTCCCCAAATCCCACCCCATTTGCAAAAATGGCTGTACATAGCCTTTAGGAGGTTTGTAGAATGCTCCTGGGGGGTTGGGGAGGGCAAAAATGAGGGGAAAACGGGCTGTTTTTTGCTCGTTTTTGCCCTCCCCCCCAGCCACCAGGGGTTATGCATGCCCTTTTTTGGGGGGACAAAAAATAGACCCATTTTCTCAAAAAAGGGCCGTTTTGGGGAGGTCTGCAGAGTGCAAAAACTTTTTCTTTTAATTTGCCTCTTCAAAATCTTGGTGCGTCTTATGCTCCGAAAAATACGGTAAGTCTAAGTGCTATTGCTATCTTCAGAAACAGTCTGTTCCACTGCTGAATAGCTCTTATAGGTAGTCCTCCATTCACGACAATTTGTTTCATGCCATTTAAAGTTATGGCAGTGCTAAAAAAAAAAAGTGACAGGTCCTTGCACTTGATAACCGTCTCAGTGTCCCTGTGGTCAACGTGATTGGGAATATATGCTTGGCAACCAGCATGTGTTTACAATGATTGCAGTGTCATAAGTCACACGAATACCATTTGCAATCTTCTCAGCCAACTCCCCAGAAGCAAACTCAATGGAGTAAACTGGATTTGCTTGGCAACTACAGGATTCGCTTGACCATAGTGATTCACTTTAATAATTGTGAAGTTGAGCATCGTTCATTTAATGACTGCGTTACCCAGCAATGGAAGTTCCAATCCCAATTGTGGTCGTAAATTGAGCATTACCTGTGTTAGGATTGTTGTTGTTGTTGCTGTTCTTCTTCTTATTATTATTATTATTATACAATTGTATCACAGCGGCCAGTTGTTTCGCCGGATTTGGCATTTGTTACTTGTCGGGCCCAACCCATAATTATTATTATTATACAATTGTATCACAGCGGCCAGTTGTTTCGCTGGATTTGGCATTGGTTACTAGTCGGGCCCCACCCAGGGGCCTAGGACGTCGTAACGTATTTTCGTAATATGCGTGCAGATCCAAGCAGTGCGGCTTTTTGCATTTGACTGATGGTGATTTTGTCAATTTTTAACTGTTTTAAATGTAATTCCAGTGCTTTTGGAATAGCACCCAGTGTGCCAATTACCACTGGAATTACCACTGCTGGTTTGTGCCATAGTCGTTTTCATACATTCGCTTTAAATATCCTCTTTTTTCTGGCTCTGAGTTGTAGTAACAGGCCATTATGGCACGGTTTTCATCTGCACTATATTTTGTCGTTTTGTTGGCTGGTCCACTTGTAGCCCACTTGTCGACGGATGTCCAGGGACCCCAACATCCGCCGCGGCCCTTGTTAACCCGCGCGACGACCGATGCGGTATGGAATTCTTATTCGTTTTTTTCACCATATTGTATGGGTTGGCAGGGGTTTTTTTACGGGACCAGATGCCAACCTGATTCCAACCTTCCTCCTTTCTCATCCGGGCTTGGGACCGGCAACGGCGGAGTTGTTGTTGTTGTTGTTGTTATTATTATTATTATTATTATTATTATTATTAAGATTTTTTTTTCTGATGTCAAACTGTCTCCTGCTGCATTGTAATGTAAATCTGTTGTATGTGTTTTGTTCTGCCTTCAGGGCAATTCTGAAGAATCTCCCCCTCCCCCTCAAGTTTTAGATGGCAGATCTTAAAATATACGTAGTCCTCAACTTACAACCATTTGTCTAGTGACCCTTTGAAGTTGCAATGGCACCGAAAAAAGTGGCACGATCATTTTTCACACTTACACCTGTTGCAGCATCCCCACAGTCACATGATCAAAACTAAGGTGCTTGGCAAGTGTCTCATATTTATGGTGGTTGCATGGTCCTAGGCAGTGGTGGGATTCTTTTTTCTTTTTCTTTTGCTACCGGTACTGTGGGTGTGGCTTTGTGGGCGTGGCAGGGGAAAGTTACTGCAAAATCCCCATTCACTCCCCACTCCAGGGGAAGGATACTGTAAAATCCCCTTTCCCTCCCCACTCCAGGGGAAGGATACTGCAAAATCTTCTTTCCCACTTCACTCCAGGGGAAGGATACTGTAAAATCCCCTTTCCCTCCCCACTCCAGAGGAAGGATACTACAAAATCCCCTTTCCCTCCCCACTCCAGTGGAAGGATACTGCAAAATCTCCTTTTCCTCTTCACTCCATGGGAAGGATACTGCAAAATCTCCTTTCCCTCTTCACTCCAGGGGAAGGATACTGTATCATCTCCATTCCCTCCCCACTCCAGGGGAAGGATACTGCAAAATCTCCTTTCCCTCCCCACTCCAGAGGAAGGATACTGCAAAATCTCCTTTCCCTCTTCACTCCAGGGGAAGGATACTGTATCATCTCCATTCCCTCCCCACTCCAGGAGAAGGATACTGCAAAATCTCCTTTCCCTCCCCACTCCAGAGGAAGGATACTGCAAAATCTCCTTTCCCTCTTCACTCCAGGGGAAGGATACTGTATCATCTCCATTCCCTCCCCACTCCAGGGGAAGGATACTGCAAAATCTCCTTTCCCTCCCCACTCCAGAGGAAGGATACTGCAAAATCTCCTTTCCCTCTTCACTCCAGGGGAAGGATACTGTATCATCTCCATTCCCTCCCCACTCCAGGGGAAGGATACTGCAAAATCTCCTTTCCCTCCCCACTCCAGAGGAAGGATACTGCAAAATCTCCTTTCCCTCTTCACTCCAGGGGAAGGATACTGTATCATCTCCATTACCTCCCCACTCCAGGGGAAGGATACTGCAAAATCTCCTTTCCCTCCCCACTCCAGAGGAAGGATACTGCAAAATCTCCTTTCCCTCTTCACTCCAGGGGAAGGTTACTGAAAAATCTTCTTTCCCTCTTCACTCCAAGGGAAGGATACTGCAAAATCTCCTTCCCCTCTTCACTCCAGGGGAAGGATACTGCAAAATCTCCTTTCCTTCTTCACTCTAGGGGAAGGATCCTGTAAAATCTCCATTCCCTCCCCACTCCAGGGGAAGGATACTGCAAAATCTCAATTTCCTCCTCACCAACCTGTTTTTCAGCTCCGTTCTCTTGTTCAGGGCAACAAAAGGCTGGGAGGCAGTGGGGGACCTATTTGCCGGTTCTCCGAACAACTCAAAATTTCCACTACTGGTTCTCCAGAACCTGTCAGAACTGGCTGAATACCACCTCTGGTCCTGGGGTCATCTGATCCTCTTTTGAGATCTTCTGACAAGCAAAGTCAATGGGGAAGCCAGATTCACTTAACAACCGGGCGACTAATTTAACAACGGCAGTGATTCACTTAAACAACTGGAACTTAACAGCTCATCAACTCAGCTACTCTCCTCTGAACGGGTACACCCTAAATGCCCCGCCTAGAACCAAACACATACTTCTAGCTGTGATTTCATCAAATCAGATAGACGGGAACAATGTCTTTCCTTGATCTTGACTTTGTCCTTTTGTTGATGCAATCTAGGACTATGTTTGCTTGTTCTGAAAGTGCATCGCTCTGTGGTCTCATGTTCAGCTGGTGATTCACTAAGATCCTTTCTGTGTGTGCTGCTGTCTGTCAGCCATGCTATCTTCTTAGTTTTGATATTTCTTTCCTCTCCGTGTGTAGGATATTACATTTGCCTTGTTTTAAAATTCAACTTCCTGGTTCCTGCCCATTGTTCTAGCTTGTCAAGATACTCAGAAATGATTATATTCTTATCTAAGGTGTTTGCTGCTCCTCCTGTCTTTGACTCATCTACAAATATGATTATGATATTATCTAATTTAGTGTTTCTCAACCTGGACAATTTAAAGATGTCAGGGCTTCAACTCCAGCAATACTGGTTGGGGAATTCTTGGAGTCCAGACAATGTATATCATTGCCAACAAGGTTGAGAAACACTGCCCTTAACTTTTCATCCAAATCATTTATAAGCCCATGGAATAGCTTGAAAGCCAAAATGGAACCTTGTACTACAAATCCTTTTCCTTCTGAAGAAATTTGAGTATGATTATTTTGAAAGTGTAAATGTGTGTTTTACCAAACAGGGGGGGTTTAAACAGGCCAAGGCAATCTACAAATTTGATTCCTAAAAACTTCTCTGAATTATTTAGGGGCAGAATTATAGCACATCTCTGCAACTCTTTAAAGCAGCTATATACTTTCTGAGAGGGACGTGGTGGCTCAGTGGCTAAGACGCAGAGCTTGTTGATCAGAAAGGTCGGCAGTTCGGCGGTTCGAATCCCTAGTGTTGTGTAATGAAGTGAGCTCCCTTTACTTGTCCCAACTTCTGCCAGCCTAGGAGTTTGAAAGCATGTAAAAATCCAAGTAGAAAAATAGGGACCACCTTTGGTGGGAAGTTAACAGCGCTCCGTGGTCATGCTAGCCACTTGACCACAGAGACTTCGGATAGATCTGGCTTTTCGGCTTTGAAATGGAGATGAGCACCGCCCCCTAGAGTTGGGAATGACTAGCACATATGTGTGAGGGGAACCTTTACCTTTACCTATCTTTTCTGAGGTCTGTGGTTGCTCTCTGTGTTCCCAGGTACGAAGGTCACATTTCAACCTTGGCGATGAAATTTTGACCTTAGAGAAAGCAACTCCACCTATATTTGACCTCTGCCCGTCCTTGCGGTTGGCATATCCTGAGTGTAGCGGTCCACGAATCTGGAAAAAATCTTAAAATGTGCATCTTGGAAATAGGGCAAGTCATACTCATAACTTGCAAACGTGGAGGAAAAAAACATTTATCATTTTTTAGATGGGAGGGAGAACATTGAATCATTGCAGTTTTTCTGGAGGAAAAAGTCTGCAGAGATTCTCAGTCATCCAGATCATAGTTGTCCCAAAGATGCTTTTTTCAGGAGGCAACTAAACTTTCTTGTTTTTCTTTTGAAGACTTTTCGCTTCTCCTCCAAGAAGCTTCTTCAGCTCTGACAGGGTAGTGGGGAATGGAAGGGTTTCTATTCCTTGCAGACAGCTGGTCATTTGCAGCCTTTTAGAGAGTCGCTGAAGCCCTTGGAGGTTTATCTGTGTCTGTCTTGGAGGTTTATCTGTGTTTATCACTCAGAGTCACCTGAGTGGTGCTCCTGGTTCCTGTAGTCTGCAAGTTTTCTCTGGAAATCCAGAGAAATTCGAGAGCAGTGTTTCCCAACCTTGGCAGGTGCAGATGGGTGGACTTCAAGAATTCCCTAGCTAGCTGGGGAATTCTGGGAGCTGAAGTCCACTTATCTTAAAGTGTTGGGATACACTGATCTAGAAAGCTACTAGCATGGGAAGGTGACTTTTGTCCTGATCTGCTCTTGAGTTTCCTTAGAGTGGGTCAGAAAATTCAAGATGGTGGTGGTGGCAATGGGAATGATTTAAGCCACACCCCATATACAAAGGGCAGGGCCTTGGTCACACTGTCATGGTCTGGTCACCATCTTGACTTTTTCGACCCCTGTCCTCTGCTTATTCTACTGTGTTCGAAAATTGAGGATTGCAGTCTGTCTGTGATTAAAACTTAATGTAATTTAATAAATTAGTAATTTAATACATTTATATGCCGCCCAATCCCGTAGGACTTACAAAAACAAGATAAAAGATAAGAGTTAAAAATAGAAAAAGAGAAACAAATTTAAAAACAACACACCATACATTCTGTCTAGGTGGGGCTGGACCTCGTTCATGAAGTCAATAGCCCCAGGCCTGCCGGAATAGCCAGGTTTTATTGGCTTTTCAGAAAGCCGAGAGTGTGGGAAGGATGCGGATCTCTACGGGTAGATTGTTCCACAGGGCTGGAGCAGCTACAGAGAAGGCCCTCCCCCGAGGGGCTGCCAGCCAGCATTGTCCGGTCGACGGCACCCGGAGAAGGCCCAACCTGTGAGATCTTATCGGCTGTTGGGAGGTACGTGGCAGGAGGCGGTCTCTCAGATATCCAGGTCCTAAGCCATGTAGGGCTTTAAAGGTAATAACTAGCACCTTGAAGCGCGTTCAGAGACCAATAGGAAGCCAGTGCAGCTCGCGGAGGATGGGTGTAACATGGGTGTATCTAGGTACACCCGATATCGCTCGCGCGGCTGCATTCTGGACCAACTGTAGTCTCCGCACACTTTTCAGGGGCAGCCCCATGTAGGGCGCATTACAGTAATCGAGCCTTGAGGTGACGAGGGCATGAGTCACCATTCGAAGTGCCTCCCGGTCCAGGTAGGGCCGCAACTGGTGCACCAGGCTAACCTGGGCAAAAGCCCCCCTGGTCACAGCCGACAGATGGTGTTCTAACGTCAGCTGCGAATCCAGGAGGACACCCAAGCGAGATGTGCGAGATGAATTTTCCTTATGCAGTTGTAAGTAAAGAATATGGCTCCCTTCCCATCAGCGTAACAAAGTTTTTGTAGTTAGTTAAGCAGGTCAGATTTCCTTGAAAGTCTTTAAAATCTTTAGGCTTAAATGAATCTCATTGGGATTTTTTTGGCTTCAACTTCCCGTTAAATCTGGTTTATCAAACGACTGCATAGACGTTTGATGTTAGATGTTCAGATTCTTTTTTGAGATCAATCAGGATTAAGTTGAAAATAAATGGCTGCTTAAGATCCCTGGTGAACACACACATACACCCAAGACATGAGTTTGTTCCAGATGTTTCTGTGAGGCGAGGAAAACCCCTCATTGAATTCTGAGATTAGTGTATTGAACTCTGTTTCCTAATGCCTATGAATCGATCCAACACAAGAAATCAGTTCTGGGTTTTATTGTTCATTTTGGTAAACCAAATTATATTTCGTTGGCCCAGTAATATTCAAAAATCTGGGAAATTACCTTGCCCCAAATTAACAGAATTTTGCGAGGAAAAAACAAAACGTTTTGACTAAAGGACGCATTCATATTTGATCAATATTTACTAGACAGGTTAATAAACGTTAGTGGTCTGTCAAGACTTGCACAAGCCAATTGATAGAGGAGTCAGAGGAAGGTGAGAACGAGAGCAGTGGATGTAGCCCTCTGGTCTTCCCTTGTGTCACATGTTAGGAATATAATCTAATGGTTGGGTTGGCAATGTATAAATCATATAGCAATGCTGTACCTGTTTCTTTAAATCATGCTGTAAAATGTGACTGGCTGCTGTTTTCCTCAATCGGCCATAAGAGGGAGCCAGAATTAGCTCTCTGTTAGATGCTGGGCTGATCTGATCTCTGTGTTTTGGAAGCTGGCTGTTAGAAAGTGGCGTGAGCTATTGTAAGTTTTGCAACTGCTAGCAAACTTTGAGTACCAGACTGTATGATTATGGACTATGTTATTTGGATTATCCCTTAACTGAAATTGATGACTGACTGTCTTATCCGTATATGACTTGGACTAATGGACTCTGATACCTCTATTTCCACAAAAGTAAAAGCCTATTCAAACTGCAGTGTCTCTGTATGCTGGTTTGTGTGTTCTCCAACACAACTCTCACAACGCTTCTCTGAACGTACTCGCTCTCCCAACAGGGAGCTTATCTAACAACCTACAGGTTTCTGGGAGGCGTCATCAGAAGGCGCGATGATGCTGATGTGGTCACAGTTTCTCCAAATTTCACTCCCACGGGAGTCATGGGTCCTGGCATGATATAAGTTAGCCCCTTTGGATTATCTTGGTTCAATCATTGTTGCTCTATACCTGTGATGGTGAACCTATGGCACACCCTCCAGAGGTGGCCTCTCTGGGGGCATGCATGCCGTTGCCAGCTGCTCTTCTGGTTTCCAGTCAGCTGGTCTTCGTGGGTGCCGGAGCGCTGAAAAACTATTGCCTATTTTTTAATGCCTATTTTCAGGCCATTTTAGGCAGTTTTCCAGGCCATTTTTGACCATAAAACATCCCGTAAAATGGCCCAAAAATGGCCTGAAAATAGGCATGTGCACGCTGGCCAGCTGGTGTTTGGGTTTTTGCCACTCCGACACATGCACACACATGCACGCATGTTCCGGTTTGGGGTTGCTGAAAAGGTTCATTATCACTGCTCTATACCCTCCAATTCCGCCCAGTTGAAAGTTACAAAGAGGCACAAGAGTTTTTTTTATAGATAGATTCCAACAGAAGAGAATATTTGAAGCCCGTAGTTGAATTGTGGAATCCTTGGTGCTTTCTGTGCTTGGTTGTTTCCTGACCCAACAGTGAATGGGATGATGATGATGATGATGGAGAGGACATGAATACAGGGAGTTCTCGACTTACAACAGTTCATTTAATGACCGTTCAAAGTTACAACGGCACCGGAAAAAGTGACTTTCATGAACATTTTCCAGAGTTACGGCCTTTGCAGCCTCCCCATGATCACGTGATCAAAATTCAGATGCTTGGCAATGGGTTCGCATTTATGACCGCTGCTGTGTCCTAAGGTCGTGCGATCCCCTTTTGCGACCTTCTGACCAAGCAAAATCAATGGGAAAGCCAGATCCACATAACAACCCAGGTTGCTAGTTTACTAACTGCAGTGATTCGTTTAACAACTGTGGCAAGAAAGGTCGCAAAATGGGGCAAAACTCACTTAACAACAGAAATGTTGGGCTCCGTTGTGGTCGTAAGTTGAAGACTACTTGTAGTGTTTCCTAAATTGGGCCACGAGACACTTGCAAGTAGTGGGCATCCAAGCTCAGAAAGCACCAAGTTATTGTTTAATAGATTCTGCATACCAGTGACAGCGAAGAGCTATTAGAATGGTTCTTGAAGTAATATTTCAAAATACCTTAAAAAGTTAGTTATTAATTAAAAGTGACAGAAGGGTTGACAGCATCAACTGGTGTTGATTAGAAAGGGTGGCACCAGAAAAGCCACTAGGGAGGGGGAAAAAAACACCAAACTTTAATCCTGTGGACTAGCAGCTTTTTAAGTATGGATGAAAGGATGGGATTAACAAGATAATATTAATGAGAAGATATCTCTTTGAGAGGTAAATACTTTTCAGTTTGCTTTTTGTGGGGATCGGATCCAGATGGGAATCCCTTTGGTGGTGGTCTTCCATTGACCCCTTCCTTGTTCCTATTTGAATCAGCACACAAAAAAAAAGTCTAGTGTATCTCTGTTGTTGTTGTTGTTAGTTGCAAAGTCATGTCTGACCCATCACAACCCCATGGACAACATTCCTCCAGGCCTTCCTGTCCTTTACCATCCTCTGGAGTCCATTTAAGCTCAGGCCTTCCCCTTCTTCTTCTGCCCTCCGTCTTTCCCAGCATGAAGCTCTTCTCCAGTGAGTCCTTCCTTCTCATTAGGTGGCCAAAATATTTGACTTTCTCCTTCAGGTTCTGGCCTTCTAAAGAGCAGTCAGGGTTGATCTCCTCTAGGACTGACTGGTTTGATCACCTTGCAGTCCAAGGGACTCGAAGGAGTCCTCTCCAGCACCAGAGTTCAAAGGCCTCCACTCTTTGGCGCTCAGCCTTTCTTACGGTGCCAACTTTCACAGCCATCCATTGCACCTGGGAAAACCAGAGCCTTGACTATACGCCCTTTTGTTGGCAGGGTGATGTCTCTGCTTTTTAGTATCCTCTCTAGATTTGCCACAGCTTTCCTCCCCAGGAACAAGCGTCTTTTTAACTTCTTGGCTGCAGTCCCCATCTGCGGTGATCTTGGAGCCCAGGAAAATAAAATCTGTCACTACCTCCATTTCTTCCCCATCTATTTGTCAGGAATTGGGAGGGCCGGATGCCATGATCTTAGTTTTCTTAATGTTGAGGTTCAAGCGAACTTTTGCACTCTCCTCCTTGACCCGCATCAAGAGGCTCTTTAGTTCCTCTTCACTTTCTGCCATTAGTGTGGTATCATCTGCATATCTGAGGTTGTTGATATTTCTCCCAGCAAATTGTGGATTCTTGAAAATTCTCTTGTGGTGACTTCACAATAGGTAGAACCATGCACATTGCTTATTAAAGGTTTTCTCTCTCTCTTCTCTCTTTCAGAAGAAAATGAAAAACATGAAAAACTCTGCCAAGAGCGTGAACAGGAGCAGAAGAAGGCCAGCGTGCAAAGGGTTAACCACGTCGCCCAGCCGGAAGAATCCCCTTCCCGCAATGACCTCCAAGCTGGCCCTTTGTCTCCGCCCACTCCAGCTCCTCCCCCTCCTCTTCCCCCCTCCCTGGCAGCTCCCATTTCTGTCATCCCCATCCCAGTGGTCACCAGCCCCCCTCAGCCAGCCCCCCAGAACACCTTGTCGCCCCCACTCATCCAGCGGCACTCGCCTATGTTAAACATGAGCCTCAGCAAGGAGCCCCCACTGATGGCCCCCGTGATCCAGAAGACTTCGGGGCCACTTCTTCCGGACATCAAGGTCCCCACGCCCCCTTCGGCCAGCCCCAGCCAGCTGCCCCACTACGCCACTTCCGTCTTGGCTATTTCCCCCCATCACATGGCTCAGCCGCCAATCAAACCCCAGCCACCCACCCACCAGCCACTCCTCCCGCATCACGTGCCTCCGCCACTCAATGTCAAAGTGAACCCGTCAGAAGAGGCCAAGCCCAGCGATCAGAAGAAGAGACCTGGCGGGTGAGTAGACGGGCCTGTGTGCAGCTCTGTGTGTGTCTGTGTGTGTTTCAGTAGATGTAGTCCTTGACTTAGGTCGGCTCATTTAATGACTGTTTGAAGTTACGACCGCCTAGGAAAACGTGACTTATGACCTGCACTTGCAGTAGCATCTTCCTGGTTACATGACGGCAATTTGCAGCTGAAAAACGACCCCGGATTTATTACCAATTACAAGATCCTGCCAGCCCATGATCTCAATTTATATCTTCTTTTGATAATTTTAGGCCAAAAAAAAATATGCCTGAAGAAGCATTGAAACGAAGAAGCTGGATTTGTTTAATGACAGTGCAATTTGCTTAGTGACTGTGGTGATTCACTTAATGACCACAGTAAAAATCCGAAGACCGGCTAGCCAGCGCGTGCATGCCTGTTTTTTGGCTTTTGCGGGGCCGTTTCCAGCAATCCAGCACCCACGAAGACCAGCTAGCCAGCACGCATTGCATACTGGAAACCAGGATAGCAGCTTCTGGGGATGGCGCATGTCCCCACAGAGAGGGCTGTGTGTGCCACCTCTGGCACACGTGAGCTCTAGGTAGTCTTCATTTAGGCACCTAAGACCCAACAGCACTAAACAAAGTGACTCACCATTGGTCCCCATGGTCATGTGATCATGATTGGGTGTTTGGCTACTGGCATGTATTTACGACTGTTGCACTTTCCTGGGGTCACATGATCACCGTTTGCAATCGACGAGCTAAATCAATGGGGAAGCCGGCAGGGAAGGTCCCTTAACCACCATCGCAAAACATGATCATAAAATCAGCGCAGTCCCAGGATGCCCCACTTAATGGCTGCACTAATTATGGATGACTTTTTCAATCCCATTGGTGTTCAGGCGCGAGCAATCAGATGCGCACATGTAGGCGGTTCAAGCCAACTGCAGTCATACCTCGGCACTCGACTGCTTCAAGATTCGTCAAGTTCAGTCTTTGACGGGTTCTGAAGCAGAAATCTTATCCCAGCGCTCATCTTTCTCCTGGTCGGCCTACAAGGAAGAACATGCTGATGTTGACTGGCTATTCCTTCCAGCCAAAATAGTTGGTCATGTGATAAGTCACATGCTTTTCTCAGTATCCATTGGGTTTAGTATTCAGCATATCTTCCGGAATGAATTACCGACAAGGACCGAGGTACAACTATATTAAGATAAAGGTTCCTGTTGCACATACGTGCTAGTCGTTCCTGACTCTAGGGGGCGGCGCTCATCTCCGTTTCTAAGCCAAAGAGCCAGTGCTGTCTGAAGATGTCTCTGTGGTCATGTGCCTGGCATGACTAAACGCCGAAGGTGCATGGAACACTGTTACTTTCCCACCAAAGGTGGTTCCTATTTTTCTACTTGCATTTTTTACATGCTTTTGGCAGAAGCTGGGACAAGGAATGGGAGCTCACCCCGTTACACAGCACTAGGGATTCAAACTGCTGAACTGCCGACCTTCCGATCGACAAGCTCAGCATCTTAGACATTGAGCCACTTAAACAACTCTATTACTTCTGCCTATTATACAGGAATCTCCCTGTATTGTTGCATTGTCTATTACACAGAAATATCCCCACATTGGTAACCTTTGACTGGGAACACATAGATAAGGCTCTATGGAGCTTAATGGGTGTCAGTTCTTAGCACTTGCAGCTGTGCAAGGATTTGAGGCTAATTACACGCTTGAAGCCTTCCCTTCTAAATGACTGGGCATTTCCCAGGCCCGGCGTCGCCCACATGTGTCGTATCTGCCAGCGATGCTTCCACAAGCCTCCGCGACTCTCCAGCTGCTCGTAGGAGCGTCGCGCAGGCACTGTATCGTCCATGCGGGGAAGCGCCGAAGGCTTTAAAGGACAGGTAAGGAGCTCGGGCGGGCAGGTGGGCCCTCTGGAGCACTGTACTGGAACTGTACCCGGTGTTCCAGGCAGGCTCCAGTACACCCGTACTGGGGCATACCGCCTGCAACCCACCACTGTTGTGGCTGTAAGTTGAGGACTATCTGTAAGAAGCTGCTTTATCCCAGATAAGAGTAAGATAAAGTCCCCAGGATGAAGATTTTCCCATGCTTGACTCGTTAGGATCCCTCATCATAGAATAGCCTTGGAAGTCTTCTAATTCAGGGGTCCCCAACCCACGAACTGTGGACTGGCATTGGGCCATGGCATGCTAGAAACCAGGCCACACAAACAAGCGAAGCCCTATCTGTGGGATGCAGGCAGAACATGAAATCACGCCCCCCTCTCGTCCACAGAAAAACCTCTCTCCACGGAACTGGTCCCTGGTGCCCCAAAAGTTGGGGGCCGCTGTTCTAGTTCAACCCCTGCCCTGTCCAATGCCGTGACCCGACAAATGGACGATAGACATATGCGCACCGACAAAATAGCGCCAATTAAAACGTGACATCAAAATCGCAACGACAAATTTGCAACGACAAAAGCGCGATGTCAAGCACAATAAAATTGAAAAATGTGACCACACACCATTTAAAAACTCAGCAGTAAAAATTTATATCACTAAATAATTTTAATTAATTTATATGTCAATATTATGACATATGGCACGCAGATAGTCCGTAAGATCACGCGCCAATATCAATATTCTTCATACAGCAATTGTTGTTTTCCTTTCTGTGACTTAATAATATCCATGGCTTCAGTAAAGCTAAAACGTATTATTCAACTGGTGTGTGCTGACTGCATTATAACGTATAACGTACGTATACGCGCCCCGCTATATTAAAGGCCCAACACACTCACTGGGCTATCTATAGTTTGTTGATGACGCGATTTTGTCATTGCACATTTGTCGGCACACTATTGTCGAAAATCAATTAGCGATTTTGACGGCGCTCATTTGTCTGGCGCTGTTTTTTCGGCGCGCATATGTCTATCGCGCATTTGTCGGTGAACCGTCCAATGCAACCCCCTGTCCAGTCTTTGACATCAAGAGAGCCATGGAACATTTGGTCCCAATTTTCAATGTTTAGAGCTATCTATCGTACATGCCAATGGCTGAAATTGTACAAGAACGATCATTTGGGTTAGGTCAGGGGTCGGCAACCTTACACACTCAAAGAGCCACAAAGGTCCTAACTGGAAGTCCCCCTTTCAATTCTAGAGGGTCCGGTTCCCCCACCCTTAGAGTCTTCTAATGCGGCATCCTTTTTCCTCTACCTGTCCTAACCAAAAGCCCTATCAATTGTGGAGCCGGCTGGTGACAGGGAGCCGCAGCAGAGGACTGAAAGAGCCACATGCGGCTCCAGAGCCGTAGATTGCCAACCCCTGGGTTAGGTGGGTTTCGGCAATTTTCTTAACTGTCCATTGTGGGAAGCAGACGTCTGAACTAGAACAACCAGTCTTTTCCAACCTGGTGCTCTCTAAATAGGCCGAGACTGGAACTCCCAGAATCACCTGTCTTTTGTCACAATTGCCAAGGGGATTCTGGGATCTGAAATCTCAGCCTCTGTGAAATACACCAATTGGGGGAAGAGCCAGTAATGTACGCATGAGCATGCATGTGGAATACCTACAGAGCTCCCAGGAAATAAGCTAAAGCAGTGCCCCCCCCCCCAATCTTTCAGGTTTTGCAGACCAGCGGCGGGCGGTGGAGAGGGGGACGGTTCTGGGTGAACGGCAGGCAAACGAACGCAGCTTCATTTATGTGAGCAGTAGGCCTGCCACTTGTGCAAATGGAGCTATGCACACTCACATGCACGCTTGCTACTTGCACAAGTGGAGCTGCCCACATGCGCCCTCCCAGGCGGCTTCCCAGTTCCAAACAGCCTGCAGCCCGCTAGTGGGCCGCAGCCTGGTAAGCTCTGAGGTAAAGTAACAGTTCACGCCAAATCGAATCTGTACGTCTGGTTCCCTCCAGAATCCCTTAGAAGTTCCATTTTTGCCTGTTTGTTTCCCTGCAGTTCCTAAAAATAATCTCGCATTGTGTGATCACGATGACATATTTCTAGTGTCCTGGATTTTCCTCGTCAGGCGCAGAGGCTGCAAGGGCTGCGCGTTTCCCCTCAGCAGGTTTCCTGCAAAACAACAGATGCATTTGTTACCAGGGCAACAAGGATGTGGCGATCGGTGCACCATGCACGTCTTGTGTGTCTGTGATGTGGGACTGGGTGTGTTTGGCTCGATGAGCAGTTAAGAGTCTGCATTCTTTCCGAATTCCTTCAAGAAAAATGAAGGGAGAAGATACAGGTAGTCCTCGACTTCCGAACCACAATCGAGCCCAAAATTTCTGTTGCTAAATGAGACATTTGTTAAGTGAGTTTTGCCCCGTTTTCTTGCCACAGTGGTTGATTGAATCACTGCAGTTGTTAAGTTAGTCACAGGGTTGTTAAGTGAACCTGGCTTCCCCATTGGCTTTTCCTGTCAGAAGGTAACAAAAGGGGAGACCCCCTGAACCTGCAGTGGTCATAAATGTGACTCAGGATTTTGATCATGTTACCATGGGGATGTTGCAGTGGTCGTAAGTGTGAAAAGCCGTCAAGTCATTTTTTTTGAGTGCTGTTGTAACTTTGAACGATCCTTTAAGTCAGTGTTTCTCAACCTTGGTGACTTTAAGTCCTGTGGACTTCAACTCCCAGAATCCCCCAGCCAGCATAGCTGGCTGGGGAGTTCTGGGAATTGAAGTCCACAGGACTTAAAGTCACCAAGGTTGAGAAACACTGACTTAAATGAACTATTGTCATTAAGTGAAAGACCTCACTTAACAATTGTGGCAAAAGGATCATAAAATGGGGCACGACTCACTTAACAACCGCTTTGCTTAGCAATGGAAATTTTGAACTTACCTACCTGTACGTGTGCAGACACATGCACACACCTTCCCCTCCTTATGCAATAAAATACATCCTTCCCACTGCTTTTAACAACACCTAGCAGAGTATAAAAATCAATATGCTTTCTCTTCCAGAAATATTCCTAATTTTACAACTTAACTGCTTGGCAATGACTTTGCTTTTTTTTCTGATATTTTCTCTCCCTTCCTTTCTGTATTTTAGGGTTGGCACCCGAGAAGTCCATAATAAATTGGAGAAGAACAGGTACGTACCTTTTTCAAATTCCAAAACAATCGTCTTTCCACATATACTGGAGAAAGTTTTTGAGTTTTCCAAGAAGTTATTTTCCAGTTGTTGTTTTTCTGAGCATACAAAGGTTCTTGAGAATATTGGTAGTAGTTTGTGAATGTGCCTAAGAAAGAAACTGTTTGGTTAAGGCACCATGCCAAACTGTGGTTTGCACTAACCGTGGTTTGCACTAACTTTGGTTTGCATTTGGTCAGTACACAAACCAAACAATGAAGCTGCTTGTTTGCATTTTTCATATCTCCAATTTTGTTCAAAGCTGTAGGTTTTGCTGAATAGAATAGAATTCTTTATTGTCACTTTGAATGTACACTAATCAGCATATATTAAAATGAAATTACATTCCATGCAGCTCGCAAAAGGTCTCCACCTCTAAAATAAACATGACAATATAAACAAACAAACAAATGAATAAATAAATAAATACAAAATTACGCATGTGCCCACATGTCTTATATGACATGGAGAAACAACACATGTTATGTTCAAACTACCGTGTTTCCCCGAAAATAAGACAGGGTCTTATTTTCTTTTGACCCCTAAAATAAGCACTTGGCCTTATTTTCGGGGAGGTCTTATTATTTTTGAGGTGCAGCAGGCGGCAAGCATGGTCACTTCATGGCTGCTGCTGTGTTACAATATTTTCAGGAAGGGCTTACTTTAGCACATATGCTCAAAACCCCCGATAGGGCTTATTATCCAGGGAGGTCTTATTTTCAGGGAAACAGGGTATAAGTTAGATGCCCTCTTCAAACAGTTTTTGGCTTTTCTTTTTTGCATTTTGCATTTCAATAGTTCTATCAAGTGGGTTTTACGCCCAACTAATGTGCAAAGCCACTTCCAAGTATGATTTTCTGCTTTCAAAGCTGATGATTGCTACCCATGAGTTTACATAACCTGGTAATGAAAATATATGGAGAAAAACAGCCAAATCCAGAGAAAGTTAAGAATCTTACAGTTTAACCTTTAGTGAATCTACTCTATGAGAATTCCTGCATTGGATTGCAGCTGTGCTGAGCAGTTTTTTCCTCTGTGTCTTTCACTCTTTTTCATTTTGATACCTTCTCATTCCGTATCTTACTTGTCAGAGTTTGTGGCAGAAAAATCAAATCCAGAAAGCAGAGATAACTGACTCAGCTGGATTCATTAACATAATAACAGATGAATAAATGAACAATAGTAGATTCTTCTAACGTGGCAGAAGTTACAAGCAGAACACAAGCAGGGGAGAACAGTTAGTTTCATTTCAAAGTTCAGAGCAGACAAAGTAGTTTCAGTTTCGATTCTCGGCACAGACTCAGATCTGTTTAAGCTCCCATTGGCTGACTTAGTTGCCATGCCTCTTCATTGGCTGACCTTGTAACTATGGCTCTCCCAGTCATGAATATTCTAACATTACTTGGATTTGTCGATCAGTTGCAATGCTCCACCTCAACGTGTCTTCTCCCAAACCTACATTTTGTCCCCTGACAGTCATTTTTTTTCTTGCTCTGATGTGCCTCTTCCTGAGAACATCCCTGCATGTCCAAAACATCTGCTAACGTTTTAAGAATCTCAACTGAGTAATTTCTAAGATGACCTATCAGTGGACCTGAGCAAATGACTACAGGTTGGGTAGGCCGCAAAATATTTTGCATCCACCCAGAATTGCTTCAAAATGAGACAGGTGGCAAATACATTTAATAAATAGGTAAATTCTTTGTATGTTAGGCAATGGAGGAAATGCGAGTTATTGGGAGCTTCTGTTGACTTTGTCCTCTTGTAAGGCACAGCAAAAGTTCAAGTATACAGGTGTGTGTGTGTTACTTCTTTGGGTGTGGGGACTTTTATTTGTTCTGCTACCACACCTCCACTGGCTTCATTCAGATGCCTGAATGAATGAAACAGTTGTGTAAGTTACCTTCAACAATCCTGAGCATTGCAACAACAACCTAAATCATTAGGTCTGGATTTAGTCACCTTAAGAAGCATCTGGTGCCTCCTACAAGCAACATTAAAACAAATGAAATTGCATGAAATCATCAACGTCATTGAGACTATTCAGTTTTGCACAAGAAATTCATGCAAGTTAACTATATTCACCCAAAATATTGTAAAATTTGAAGTAATTTTAAAATACTTTAAAAAAAAATAATTTCAAATGTTCACCGAGATCATCTATATTTCTCAAACGTGGCCACTTGAAGATGCGTGGACTTCAACTCTCAGAATTCCCTAGCCAGCATTAATCCCCAGCTAGGGAATTCTGGGAATTGAAGTCCACACACATCTTCAAGCGGCAAAAGGTTGAGCGACAAACACTGCATTAAGGGAACTGAGGGTCTGTGTTGTTAAGCCTACTTTAAGCCTCATGCCCAATGGTTTCCTCATTTCATGCCCATCGGCACATCATCTTGATCAGGGCTGTCCAAATTTGGGGACTTTTAAGACTCGTGGACTTCAACTCCCAGAATTCCCCGGCTGGGGAATTCTGGGAGTTGAAGTCCACGAGTCTTAAAAGTTCCCAAGTTTGGACACCCCTGATCTTGATCAAAGTCAAGATCAAGTTTGTTCTGCAGGCTGACTAAATTTGGGGTTTTGTTTCTATATAGACGTGCCCACTTGAAAGAATGTTTTGAGACCCTCAAGAGAAACATCCCCAATGTCGACGACAAGAAAACCTCAAACCTCAGCGTCCTAAGGAGTGCCTTGAGATATATCCAGGTAGGGCCTATAACATGGATTGTTTTTTTTGGGGGGGGGGGAGTTGGACTCTGTTTTGAGGTGTGAGGAACACTATTGTGAGCACCGGCTGTTGGTCTTGTCCAGACTGATGTATTGGACTTCTGTTCCCAGAATCCCCTTGACCTAGAATGATGGAAGCTGAAGTGGTGCGGATTGGGTGAAAACCAGCCTAAATTTTGACCCTTCCTCCCTTTTGAAAAAATGAAACGGCTTATGTAGCAAAGGATAATTGAAATTAACAATATGTCATCTGCTAGGAGGGATTTTCCCACTGTCTCTTCTATTTCCTGGTAGGTGGAAAGTTCAGGACAAGCAGACAAAGATTTCTTGTCGTGCGGTGTATAACTAATTAAATCACAGTGTGTCGACTGGTGCTGTAAGTTTCTGAGAACATTTTGAACAGGAAAAAAAATGTCCCATGTATAATGTTGTTGTTAGTTGCAAAATTGTGTCCGACCGATTTTGGGTATAGACTGGCAGCTCTGGTTTTTGACAACGGATCAAGAGCTGTGGTTTGGAGTGAGTGCGATGGCCCAGAGGTGAAGTTCTCACCTCACAATCACAGGAGGCTGTGAATTCGATCCTAGGTAGCGGCAGATATTTTTCTCTCTGGACCCGCTGAGAATATATCTGCCTCACAAAACTCCCCATTGGCAATAGGAAGGGCATCCGGCCATTAAAAAAAAAACCACTCCGCTAGCTCCATTTCAGTTGCCCAGATTCCTCCCTGCAAGGGACGGTGGAGCTGTAGTTTGTCCCATTTAGATAAATGGTTTTAAGTTTCTTGAGCTGGAATCTGGTGTGGTGCCTGAAGGCAGTCGTGAATCTAGTGCAGCTGGGTTTTATTGCATGCCAACAGGTCATAGTCGTCTTCTCTGTGTGTTGACATTAGTTGGCTGAACTGAACAACTCTTGCGTAATTGGATGTGTTGATGAACCACCCCATTAGAGGAACAGCCTTTGTTTGAAAACTGATGACAAAGTTTTTAAACTTGGGTTTTTTTTTTAACTGCTTGTGGTAGCTGAAGGGATCCTTCATCTGGGCTCAGTGACGTGCAGGGGAAGAGGATTTAGAAAGCAAACGTGGCATTTATGGTGGAAGGAGAAATATTATTGGTGTGTGTGTGTATGTATGTATATGTGTGTGTGTGTGTGTATACACACACACACACACACACATACACAGAGTAGAAAGCCCAGCTTGTGCCAAATGACCTTATGTATTGATTTGCTGACAGCTTGCATATGATTCTCATGGCTTGCATATGCCAGAAGCTGGCGTGAAGCTATTCCTTGGAAAAAGCATGCAAATATTTTTCTCATAGTGGCAGACGCCAAAGTTTTACTCACGTTGGTTACTGAAAGTATGATTTTCACTGAAGAGGAAATTGAAAACGTATGAAGCAATGGCATCTCTTTTACTTAGCGTCGGTCTCTGCAAAGAACAATCCCAAAAGGATGGGAATATAGAGACAAGAGACCAGCAGATGAATAGGGCAAAGCGGCTTTCGTGCAATCTCGGCTAACCTGTGGAACTTTCTGCCACATGATAGTTGTGTTTGCATAATGTAACTGACTCAGGATGCTGTTGTTCCAGGTTAAGTTAAGCCCTCACCTCTATGAGCTGGCACTGGATAAGCAGGAAGCTTCACTATTGCAAAACCTGTGTATGTGTTTGTGTGTTAAGTAATGCGTTTGACTTTTATCACACTGTGTACTGTATCCTCAAATGTCTAGCAGACGTAACTCATGTTTATCAGTCAATAAAAATCAAAATCCTAATTGAGTACACGTGGCACTCAATTCCAGCACAATTGACCCCAAAATTTCTCTTGCTGAGTGAGACATTTTTTCAATGAGTTTTGCCCCATTTTGCAAACTTTCTTGCTACAGTTGTTAAATGAATCACTGCAGTTGTTAAGTTGGTAACAGGATTGTCCAGTGAATCTGACTTCCGCATTGGCTTTGCTAGTCAGAAGGTCGCAAAAAGGGGTCGCATTACCCTAGGGCACTGCAACCGTCATAAGTACGAGTCATTTGCCAAGCATCTGAATTTTGATCACATGATCATGGGGTTGCTGCAACGGTCTTGAGTGTGAAAAGCAGTTGTAAGTCACTTTTTCCCAGTGCCTTTGTAACTTCAAACAGTCACTAAATGAACTGTTGTAAGTTGAGGACCACCTTTATACACTTCCTGTAGCTTAGTCTGGATGGGAGAGGCTGCAAATGCAGTTAAATGAGAGCTGTCCCCTTTTTCTGTGCCCTTTTACCAAAGGTTGGGAATAAGATAGGGAATTTTTTTAAATTTTAAACACTGCTTTTATTGCCCACTTTTGACATTCATCGCTGTTTCCAGCTTCTGAAAGAAAATCAGAATATCTGCAAGGTAATAGTACTCAAAAAAGGAAACACAGCAATTTTGGCCCCTCTTTTTGCACAATGGGTGTTTACATCGATGCTCAGAGAGAGATTCTTGCTTTGCATTTGGTATATGGGAAATTCTTTAATCTCATATAGAGTAACAGAGTTGGAAGGGACCTTGGAGGTCTTCTAGTCCAACCTCCTGCTCAGGCAGGAAGCCCTATACCATTTCAGACGAATGGTTGTCCAATCTCCTCTTAAAAACTTCCAGTGTTGGAGAATTCACAACTTCTGGAGGCGCTGATTAATTGTTCTCACTGTCAGAAAATTTCTCCTTAGTTTCTAAGTTGCTTCTCTCCTTGATTAGTTTCCACACATTGCTTCTTACTCTACCCTCAGGTGCCTTGGAGAATAGTTTGCCTCCCTCTTCTTTGTGGCAGCCCCTGAGATATTGGAAGACTGCTATCATGTCTCCCCTAGTCCTTCTTTTCATTAAACTAGATCTGCAACCGTTCTTCATATGTTTTAGCCTCCAGTCCCCTAATCATCTTTGTTGCTCTTCTCTGCACTCTTTCTAGAATCTCAGCATCTTTTTTATATTGCGGGAACTGAAACTGGATGCAGTATTCCAAGTATGGCCTCACCAAGGCATTATAAAGTGGTATTAACACTTCACGTGATCTTGAAAAACCTCTATCCCAAATCTATAACATGAATGGGTTTATCTGTTGAGCTATACGGTAATACTTTTTAACACTCCCCTTGTATCCTGTATTGTCAGCCATTTTGCTATAGTGGTTAAGGCATCAGGCTAGAAACTGGGGAATCATGAGTTCTAGCCCAGTCTTGGGCACAAAGCCAGCTGGATGACCTGGGGCCAGTCACTTTCTCTCAGCCCTAGGGACGATGCAATGGCGAACCACTTCTGAAAATTCTTGCCCCCCAAAACTGCAGTCTCCGAAAATCAGATATGATTTAAAGGAACAAAAAATATCCTGTACGTATTTATTGGGGGATAAACCCATCCAGAAAAGAGCTGACCCCTTGAATGTTTAACCAGAACGCCATGAAAAATGCTGGTTGGCTTATCTGCGGATGGCACATTTTTCATACTATTTTGGTTAAACAGTCAGGAGTCTGCTTACCTGTACATGAGCTTATATGTAAGTATATACGGTATTAACCAATTCTGACCCAGCTTATTGAGCTCAGCCAATAAGTAAGCTTAATCCAGCTGCTACCTGGGCAATGCCTTTGTCGGGATTGGTTCAAATGTTTACGATTTATTTCCATTTATATAGCTGCCCCTTTTGGACAAAACAACTCTAAGGGATGAACACACAACAATCTAAATAAGTTTTTCCTCAACTGAAGCAACTTTATGATGGGTGGACTTCAACTCCCAGAATTCCCCAGCCAGTTGTGCTCTGGGAGCTCAACTCTGGAATTCTGGGAATTGAAGTCCACCCATCCTAAAATTGTCTCAGATGAGAAACATTGATCTAAATTAAAACACATTGATCTAAATTAAAACACAATATAATCCAAAGGCACAGCCGCCAAACCTCAACATGTAATCACAAAGGATTGCTAAAGAATGTGCAAGTTGCCAAATGCTCTCTAGTGTTCTTCATGAGGCAAGTTGTTACTTATTATTACTTCTTTTTAATAATTTATTTAATTAGATTGGAATTGGAATTGGAATTGATTTTATTTGTAGGCCGCCCTTTTCCCTGAGGGGACTCAGGGCGGCTCACAGAAAACCAGGGAGAGGGGAATACAATACTAAGACGACAACACATAATAAAATAATACGCAACATGCATACAACATTCGGGCGGGGTAATGGTCCTTATCCCCAGGCCTGACGGGCGAGCCAGTTCTTCAAGGCTGTGCGGAAGGCCTGGACGGTGGAGAGGGTACGAATCTCTACGGGGAGCTCGTTCCAAAGGGTCGGGGCCGCTGCTGAGAAGGCCCTCCTCCTTGTGGTTGCCAGCCGACATTGGCTGGCCGATGGGATGCGGAGGAGGCCTAACCTATGAGATCTTATAGGTCGTAGGGAGGTAATTGGCAGAAGGCGGTCTCTCAAGTATCCAGATCCACTGCCATGTAGGGCTTTATGGGTGATCAATAGCACCTTGAAGCGCATCCGGAGATCGACAGGTAGCCAGCGCAGCTCGCGGAGGATAGGTGTAATGCGGGTGAATCGGGGTGCACCCGCAATCACTCGCGCGGCTGCGTTCTGCACTAGCTGAAGTCGCCGGATGCTCTTCAAGGGCAGCCCCATGTAGAGCACATTGCAGTATTCCAGCCTAGAAATCACGAGGGCCCGAGTGACTGTTGTGAGGGCCTCCCGATTCAGGTAGGGTCGCAACTGGCGCACCAGGCGTACCTGGGCAAATGCCCCCCTGGTCACAGCCGCTATATGATGGTCGAATGACAGCTGTGGATCCAGGAGGACTCCCAAGTTGCGCACCCTCTCTGAGGGGTGTAGAATTTGACCCCCCAGCCTGAGTGTTGGATTAGTAGCCGAATTTTTGGGAGGAAAACACAACAGCCACTCGGTCTTTTCTGGGTTGAGCACAAGCTTGTTAATCCTCATCCAGTCCATGACGGCTTCAAGCCCCCGGTCCATTACGTCAACCGCTTCATTGATTTGGCACGTGGCGGACAGATACAATTGAGTATCGTCCGCGTATTGATGGTATCTAATCCCGTGCCTACGGATGATCTCTCCCAGCGGTTTCATGTAAATGTTAAATAGTAGGGGGGATAAGACCGAACCCTGCGGCACCCCATATTTCAGGGGCCTTGGGGACGATCTCTGCCCTCCCACTAACACCGACTGCGACCTGTCCGAGAGGTAGGAGGAGAACCACCGTAGCACGGTGCCTCCCACTCCCACCTCCCGCAGTCTTCGCAGAAGGATACCATGGTCGATGGTATCGAAAGCCGCTGAGAGGTCAAGGAGGACCAGGATGGAGGGATGTCCTTCATCTCTGGCTCTCCAAAGATCATCCATCAATGCGACCAAGGCGGTTTCAGTGCTGTAACCGGGTCTGAAGCCTGACTGGAAGGGGTCTAGATAGTCTGCTTCCTCCAAGGACCTTCGGAGCTGGAAGGCCACCACCTTCTCAACAACCTTCCCCAGAAAGGGGAGGTTGGAGACCGGGCGGTAGTTATTAAGGACAGCTGGATCTAGGGATGGCTTCTTCAGGAGGGGTCTCACCACCGCCGCCTTCAGTGCGGCGGGGAAGTTCCCCTCCCGAAGGGAGGCGGTTACAACCGCCTGGATCCAGCCTCGTGTCACCTCACTGCAGTTAGAAACCAGCCATGAGGGACACGGATCCAGAGCACAGGTGGAGGAACTCACAGCTCTCATGGCCTTGTCCACATCCCCGGGGGTAACCTCCTGAAACTCAACCCAGAGCTGTTGTACTTGGTCCCCCTGAGTCTCGGCTGGAACTGCAGGTGTGGAGTCCAAGTCCGTCCGAAACCGAGCAATTTTGTCCGCTAAGAATTGGGCATATTCTTCAGCTCTGCCCTGCAAGGGTTCCCCCGCCTCCCTTTTGTTCAACAGGGAGCGGGTTATCCTAAACAGGGCGGCTGGGCGGGACTCAGCGGACGCAACCAGGGAGGCTATATGTGATCTTTTAGCTGTCCTAAGTGCCCTAGTGTATTCCCTGGTGCAGGTGGTTACCATTGCTCGGTTCGATGCGGACTTATCGGACCTCCAACGGTGCTCTAGGCATCTCCTCCGGCGCTTCATCTCCCGGAGCTCCTCGGTGAACCAAGGTGGTCTCCGGGATCCGCCGCCTCGGAGGGGCCGCAGTGGCGCAATCCGGTCGAGGGCCTCTGACGCTGCCGAGTGCCACGCAGCAGCCAGAGTCTCTGCCGGACTGTGGGTGAAAGTATCAGGAATAACCCCAAGCTCTGTCTGGAACCTTACTGGCTCCATAAGACGCCTGGGGCGGAACCACCTGGTCGGTTCCTCCTCCCTACAGTGGGGGTTTGGCCTCCGGAAGTCGAGCCTCAGTAGGCAATGGTCTGACCACGACAGGGGTATGATGTCACTCCCCCTCAGACCAAGATCACACATCCACTGCTCCGAGAGAAATACAAGGTCAAGCATGTGTCCCGCCGAATGGGTTGGGCCTTCCTAGGTCAAACAATGCAGCTATGGGTTGTGTGCAACACACCCAGGAACAAAAAGGCCTACACAAAATAAACAATACCAACTAAAAATCACAAACTGAGCAATACCAGCTGAAAACTGGGACAGGAGAGGCAGAGTTTAAAAATAAGGTAGATGTTGGTTTGTGTGTGGTTATTTTTTTTACTGTTCCCTATTTTTTAACGTTTTCAGTAGTGACACCTTACTTAACCAACAGCTTTGGAGAAAAACACTAGAAATTCTTTTTGGGGCATTTTGAGTGCTCCCTATTGTAGAGATACAGATAATCCTTGACTTAACAACAGTTTAATGGCAGTCTGAAGTTATGATAGCACTGAAAAAAGTGACACGACCATTTTTCATACGACTCTTGCAGCATCCCCACAGGATCAAAATTCAGATGCTTGGCAACCGACTCATATTTATGACGGTTGCAGTCTCCTGTGGTCATTTAATTGCCTTTTTGTGATCATCTGACTAAGGAAAATCAATGGGGAAGCTGGATTGGCTTTAACAACCATGTGACTAACTTAACAACTGCAGTGATTCCCTAGGCAGGAAAGGTCATAAAATGGGGGCAAAACCCATTAGCAAACATCTCGTTTAGTAACAGAAATGTGGAGCTCAGGTGTGGTTTTAAATTGAGGACTACCTGTTCTTTAGATTTGAAGTTGGGGTTTCTTTCTTTCTTCCTGTCCCATTTCCTGTCCTGTTTGAAATGAAATGCCCCTCAAAGCTTAGAAATTGCTCAATAGTAGTAACTGTGAAAGGGATCTTGGAATCCTAGTGGACAACCATTTAAATAGGAGCCAGCCATTTGCAGCAGCTGCCAAAAAGGCCAACACAGTTCTAGGCTGCATAAACAGAGGGATAGAATCAAGATCACATGAAGTGTTAATACCACTTTATAAAGCCTTGGTAAGGCCACACTTGGAATACCGCATTCAGTTTTAGTCGCCACGATGTAGAAGAGATGTGGAGACTCTAGAAAGAGTGCAGAGAAGAGCAACAAAGAGGATTAGAGGACTGGAGGCTAAAAATATGAAGAAAGGTTGCAGGAACTGGGTATGTCTAGTGTAATGAAAAGAAGGACTAGAGGAGACATGATAGCAGTGTTCCAATATCTCAGGGGTTGCCACAAAGAAGAGGGAGTCAAACTATTCTCCAAAGCACCTGAGGGTAGGACAAGAAGCAATGGGTGGAAACTAATCAAGGAGAGAAGCAACTTAGAACTGAGGAGAAATTTCCTGACAGTTAGAACAATTAATCAATTTGGAGCTTGCCTCCAAAAGTTGTGAATGCCCCAACACTGGAAGTCTTTAAGAAGATGTTGGATAGCCATTTGTCTGAAACGGTATAGAGTTTCTTGCCTAGGCAGGGGGTTGGACTAGAAGACCTCCAAGGTCCCTTCCAACTCTGCTATTGTATTGTATTGTATTGTATTGTATTGTAAATAGAGAAAAAACTTATAAGATACAAGGAAAAGATTTGGCATTCCTGATTTTGGGATGTCTCTGGATAGGCTGTAACTTGTAAAAGGATCCGGATGTGTACTGTGTTTGTATTCACAAGATACACCTAATTCAGTGCTTCACTCAACCAATTTTCACTCTTTATAAAGAGTAAGTAGTAAAGTAAGCCGGTGGTTTTTTGTAATCTACTGGATCATAAATGCACCCAAAACCCTCACTGAGATTAATACTCAAGAAATTTAACACGTTGAGCAAACACAGTAGCTACAGTGCAGTTATTTATGCTAAGCCTTGTGTGCAGTTCCTTAGCATAACTTTATATCCAGGGAGTAGCTGGCATAACTTTTGTAGCCTGGGCGTAGCTGGCCTTGTGTACAGGAACCATCTGCACAGAATAGGGACTACTAGACTCTGCTAAATCCAGATGAGAGATTACACAGAATATTGTGGAGAATAAGTGGGCTAAGATACTGTGGGATTTCCTGATCCAGGCAAGTATCAACCAATTAACCAGATGTTGTAGTAGCAGACGGTTCCACCACAAAACCGCGGATGACAAAATCACGGACGACGAAAGCGCGCATTTGACGTCATCACAGCGCGGCGAAAACATCGCGCTGTGATCGAAAAATGTAAAAATAAAGCGAAAACCTTACCCTAACCCCCCCAAACCTAACCCTAAACCTAACCCTAAACCTAACCCTTAACCTAAGCCTAAATCTAACCCTAAACCTAACCTTTAACGTAACGCTAAACGTAACCCTAACGCTCTAATCCTAACCCTTAACCTAACCCTAAACCTAACCCTTACCTTTATGTGAATCGGCTTGCTTTAATTTTATTTTTATTCCAATTTTTAATTTTTTTCGTCGCGCTGTGATGACGTCAAATGCGCGCTTTCGTCGATCGCGCTTTTGTGGACCGCGGTTTTGACGGGTCACGGTAGCAGACAAGGATGAGAAGACAGCAGTGGCAGATAGATGTCGTGATACCAAGCGGCAGCAACATTTAGATTCTAGAAGAAGAAATAGCAAAAGATGGAGACATAACAGGGCCTGAAAGAGGAACTCGTTAGTTGCGAAATCATGTTCGACCCATTGCGATCCCATGGACAACATTCCTCCAGGCCTTCCTGTCCTCATGGCAAAGATACTGGAGTGGGTTGCTATTTCCTTCTTCAGTGAGCTCTCTGCTATGACCTGTCTGTCTTGGGTGGCCCTGCATGGCACAGCTCAGTGTTTCCCAAAGTGTGGTACGCGTACCCCCAGGGGTACGGGAAGAGTTTGGTGGGGGTACGCGTTGCACCGGAGTTTGGTGGGGATCACGTGGGAATATCCACTGCACCGTGCTTAGCTGCGCCCACAGAACAAAGAAAGAAATAGGCGCGTATCGCAGTTTTTACATGGGAACTGGGGCCATCGTACATCGTATCGCAACTCATTATGGCGGGAACTTCTGCGCATCCTTCGCGCAGCTCGGGTTCGGCCATTTTTAAACTGCGGGAACATTAACAGTTGACGTTGAGCCTTGGAGCTGTTTAAACGCCGGAGAACTGCAGTGTTATCTAACGGCATTGAATCAAATAAATGTTCTTTATAATATAACTTTCGTTTATTTTGCGTATGTACCAAAAAAAGAAAAAAAGAAAAATATTTTGATTTTTATTAAAGCATATGTTTTTTATGAGGGGTACTCAGCGTTACGAAAATTATAGAAGGGGTACACATATGTCAAAAGTTTGGGAAACACTGGCATAGCTCATAGCTTCATTGAGCTATGGCAAGCCCCCTCGCCACAAAAAGGCAGTAATCCATGAAGGGGGGAAAAGAGGAACTAGAGATACGGAAAGTAAAATGTGATTCCGATGTGGGTAGGAACACTCAGGATTGTGGCTCCTAAACTGGTAAAGGGGCTCCAACAGATCCCAGGAGTGGCATTAGAGCTCTCTGTCCAGAAAAGTGCAGTGCTAAGAACAGATAAGAATCCATGGAAAAATGATCTTCCATGGAACTGGTTCCTGGTGGCACAAAGATTGGGGGACTGCTGCTGTACACAATCCTTAAATTCTCAGGTCTCTGGTAGAAGACCCCCGAGATTGAGGAAGACCAAGATCCCCCAAAGGGATAAAAAGGGAATTGTTTTTAAATTATGAATATCCTGATTTGGGGCAGAGAAAAGAAACTGTCTCCACCTGCATGTCTCCCATTGCTTTAATCAGAAAGGAGTTGGAAGGGACCTTGGAGGTCTTCTAATCCAGGGGTCTCCAACCTTGTCAACTTTAAGACTCTCCCAGAATTCTGGGAATTGAAGTCCACAAGTCTTAAAGTTGCCCTGAGGAATTCTGGGAGTTGAAGTCCACAAGTCATAAAGTTGCCCTGAGGAATTCTGGGAGTTGAAGTCCACAAGTCTTGAAGTTGGCAGGGTTCTAGACTCCTGTTCTAATCTATCCCCTTGCTCAAGTAGGATGTACCATTTCAAACAAGAGACAGTGACTGTCCAATCTTTTATTAAAAAACCCCAGTGATGGAGCGCCCACAATTTCTGAAGGCAAGGTGTTCCACTGGTTAATTGTTAGGAAGTTTCTCCTTAATTGCCTCTCTCTTTGCTTAGTTTCCATCCATTGTTTCTTGTCCTGCCTTCTTGGTGCATTGGAAAATAAGCTGACCTCTTCTTTGTGGCAGCCCCTCAAATACTGGGATGCTGCTATCATGTCACCCTTAGTCCTTCCTTTCTCTAGACTGACCATACCCGATTCCTGCAATTGTTCTTCATATTTTTTTGTCTACAAGCCTTTAATCATCTGAGATGTTCTTCTTTGCACTTTTCAACATCTTTTTTGTAATGCTTTTTGTTAGCAGTTAAATTGTATTAAAAGTAAGTGGCATTCAATAAAGAAATTTGCTGTTTAAGCTTGATGGAGCCGAGAGCAAATTCCAATTTCTTACCCCAGGTTACCTCTCTACTACTACTTTCACTAGTAGCGAAAGTGGAACAAAAGGCTAAAAATGAAAGAGAACCAAGTTGGGAAAAGGGTGAGGCTTTTCTTTTCACAAGTCTTTTAATTCCAGTGTTGGATAAAATTCTCACCCAACACTGAAATAATACTGTTCGGTTTTGTCTGTGTTCTGCAGATGGCATAATTGAATAAGCCATAGTTTGTTTAACAGCAGTAAACCATAACAAGCCATAGTTTGTCTGTGTATTGATGGCAGCCATGGCTTTGTGTGGTATCTGGAAATGGAGAATTGTAGTTGGTTTGTGTTTGGTTTGACCTGGATTTTTGGCAGGGTCTCTTGATTGGCAGGGTCTAGGAAAGGGCTCTTATAACAGGGTTTATTCTCACGCCCGTAAAAATGTTTATAACTTTTAAAATTTTCAAGTCTAAAATTGTAACTCTAACCTTTTCATTTTTATATACTGTTTTATGTTTTACTGTATACTTCCCAGAGTCCCTTTTTGAGGGAGACAGGCGTTTTAAAAATGTGAATTAAAAATAAATAATTTTTTCTACCCAGGTTTCTTCCTAATCCACAAAATACAAAGGTAGAAGAGAAAGGAGAGAGGGAAACAAACCAGGAATTGGCTAAACAAGCCATGATGACTTTTTAACTGCAACATAGATTCTAGCTTGTATCTGGTTCGTTCAATAAAGCATGGTTAAAACATACCCTAGTGTTGTGTAATGTGTGAATATATGCATTGTTTCTGGCAGTGCTTTGAAAATTGTGCTGGTATGCATGCTTGTACCCTGGCAGCATAGATTGAGAAAGCTGCTTGCAAGTTACTTGAAAGCATTTGACTGCCCACTACAGGTAGTACTCGAATTAGGACTACAATTGAGCCTCAAATTTATGTCGCTATATGATACAGTTCTTAATTGAGTTTTGCCCCATTTTACTATCTTTCTTACAGCAGTTGTTAAGTGAATCACTGCAATTATGACATTAATAACACTGTTGTTAAGCGAATCTGCCTTTCCTATGACTTTGCTCGTCAAAAGATAACGAAAGGTGATCATATGATCCTGGGACACTGCAATCGTCATAAATATGAAGCAGTTCTCAAGCATCTGAATCAGTGGTGGGTTGCTCATCCCGTTCCAACTGGTACGGTTGGAACGGGGCTAGCGGCGTCCTCGTGCACGCGCGCAGTTTACGCATGCATCTGAGCGCCTGCGTGATGCTCCAGCTGCTTGCGAAGAATCGCGCAGGCGCTGTATGTGCCATGCACCTGTGTGGAAGCGCAGAAGCCTTCAAAGGCCAGTAGGAGCGCGGGCGGGCGGGCGGGCGGGCTTTTCGCCGTTCCCGGAAGTTACTTACTTCCGGGTTCGACGACCAACCGGTTCGCAGGGACCGCCGCGAACCGGTTGAAACCCACCCCTGGGTTTCTGAATGTAGATCACGTGACCAAGGGGATGCTTACAATGGTCCTAAGTGCGAAAATGGTCAAAAGGCAAAAGTCACTTAGCACATTTCTGACTTAGCAACGTAAATTTGGGGACTCAATTACGACCGTCAATCAAGGACTATCTGTATTTTGTGCGCCTGCCGTGCGCCTGGCCCTACTAGCAAGCTAGCAAGGCAGCTGGCCAAGAACCCGCTTCCCACCCCTGTTGCCGGGGGCCGAAGGTCGGCTTGGAGTCCTGCCTTCCCTCCTTCTCCTCTTCTAGCCTCCCCCTCCTCCCCCTGTGCAGACGGAGCGCTCTGCTCTGCGCTCATCTGTGCTCGCCAGCACAACCACATGGGAAGAGAGCACATGGCTGGCTCTGGCCGTCTGACGTCACCAGGGCTGCCTGCCCAGACAGGAATGTGAGCTGGAACGAACTGGGGAGGCCTGGAAGGAGGGAAGGGGCCCCTCCCTTCCCTGGGCGGAGAAACGTGCAAAGGCTTTGCAGCCAGCAGTATCTTCTGAGTCTCAATTGCCCTGCCAATTGTTTGAATCCCTTTTCCCCCCCTTCTTTTCCCCCCCTTAGAAATGCACCATTTCTCTCTCTTTTTGGAAATCTAGAAGGCTAGAGCTAAGTAAAAAGCTGGTTCATTTCCCCCTCCCCCCCCCAAAAAAAAACATTTTTCTTTTTTCCCAAATAGCTTCGTTTTAAAATGTGGAGCTCTTCTGCTCGTGTCCAAGAAACTGTTCGGAGAGGCTATATAATAAATTGTTCTTATTTCTACATAAGTATGCCAGGCGGTGAAATCTTCCCCATGACAAAGGTAGAATTCGGCAGCCTGTAAATAAGGTTGGCTTGGACTTCCTGCTCTTTCTATTCTGTTTCTTTCTGTCCCCTTCATTTTTTTTAAAAAAAAATTGCCTTTATTTTTTTTTTAAAAAAGCCTTTTTTAAGGTTATATAATTGCTTTGATTTCCACTTTTTCTGATTTATTTATTTATCGAATGGCACATTTGCATCACATTTTGAAAAAAACCACAAGAGGTAAAAATACAAAAGATGAAAAATAAAATATGATAAACGTACGGTTATATTACAGATATAGCAATAGGTGCTACAACGCTTCACGTTGCTTTACAGCCCTCTCTAAGGGGTTTACAGAGACAGCCTATTGCCCCCAACAATCTGGGTCCTTAGGATGGAAGGCTAAGTCAACCTTGAGCTGGTGAGACTCGAACTGCTGACAATTGGCAGTCAGCAGAATTAGCCTGCAATTCTCCATTCTAGATATACTTTTTTACTTCATTTGTCACAGACGTGACATCTGTAAAGTCTCCCAATATAGGCTCTATTTTGCATTCTTGCATTCTATATTGGTTAATTTGTTTTTTGGCTCCAGAGTCACATTTGGTTGATGGTATTTTTTCCCCTTATAGAGGGTGGCTGCCTATCCAGCATGGCCAGTACGAATTTGGTTCTTTTTGCTTTTATCCCTCAATATACAGGACCTCCCAAATAAATCTTTGCATTTTAAGGAATGACTTAATGTATTAAGACAAAATGGCCTGATTAATTTTTTCTGCCAAGGCACTATCCACCATCAGAAATGTATCTTAAGTAAGTCTGCCCTTTGAGCAACATTGCATGGATATTCCTGCCTTAGTTTCAACTCACTTTTTTCTTCCCCTGCTCTCAAGTCATTTCCAGACTTCATTTAAAAGTCTTTAAAAGCAGAATGTGTTCAGAAGTTAGCTTGTCCTGGCTGAAAAGCCAGTAGAAAAATTACGGTATACGGGTAATCCTTGACTTACGACTAAAATTGAGCCCAACATTTCTGTGGCTAAGTGAGACATTTTATTCAGTGAGTTTTGTCCCATTTTATGACCTTTCTTGCCACAGTTGTTAATGTGAACCACTGCAGTTGTTAAGTTAGCAACACGGTTGTTAAGTGAATCTGGCTTCCCCGTTGACTTTGCTCGTCGGAAGGTCGCAAAAGGGGATCACATGAACCCGGGACGCTGCAACCATCATAAATATGAGACAGTTGCCGAGTGTCTGAACTTTTTATCGCGTGACCATGGGACCGCTGCAATGATGGCGTTAACAACGGTCATAAGTAACTTTTGTAACTTTTGAAGAGCCGAGGTGGTGCAGTGGTTAGGGGTGCAGTACTGCAGGCCACTTCAGCTGACTGTTATCTGCAGTTCGGCGGTTCTAATCTCACCGGCTCAAGGTTGACTCAGCCTTCCATCCTTCCGAGGTGGGTAAAATGAGGACCCAGACTGTGGGGGCAACATGCTGACTCTGTAAACCGCTTAGAGAGGGCTGAAAGCCCTATGAAGCGGTATATAAGTCTAACTGCTATTGCTATTGCTATTGTCAGTGCCGTTGTAAGTTTGAATGGTCACTAAATGAATTATGGCAAGTCAAGGACTTGTGTGCTTATGAACAGGGTGTCGTTGTGTCCCCCCCTGCAGAAATTTCATACTGAAAGCAGATTACAGCAATCTGACTCAGGTGATGATTGCCTTTGCACCCAAGGAAAAAAGGCCCTGATAATCTCTAAAGGCAATTAGAAGATATTAATAGGATTAATGTACATTAAATTTCATTTCTAACCGTGTTGGGGCAGCTGCATTCATGTCTGTTTTTTGCTCAGCGCTGTTTCGTGCATCGTTTTGATGCTTTCACCCACATAGAGAAGTCAGTGCCCGCTGCTGAGCAGCTTAAACGTGCCTGAATGTTCCTTTTCAGCAGCTCCTTTTCCTAGTGCCAGTGGCTAAAATTACTAGAAAATCTGCCAACATGAACGAAATGCTGTTGCATCGAACCGTGTCTGGGATTTTGTAATTCTTCTAGCAACCAGAACCTGATGCCAATGTTTAAAGTCAAATCCAAGCATCTTGGAGAATTATAGGGCAGGGTTCGGTTAAAAGTATGGTTTGATGCAAGTGTAGTTCCTCAACTTAACAACAGTTCATTTAAACTGAAAGAGCCGAGGTGGCGCAGTGGTTAGGGTGCAGTACTGCAGGCCACTTCAGCTGACTGTGATCTGCAGTTCAGCGGTTCAAATCTCACCGGCTCAAGGTCGACTCAGCCTTCCATCCTTCCGAGGTGGGTGAAATGAGGACCCGGACTGTTGGGTCAAGTTGTTGACTCAATTTGCTAAAAAAATTTGTAAACCGCTTAGAGAGGGCTGAAAGCCCCATGAAGCGGTATATAAGTCTAATTAATAAATAAATAATAAATGAATAAATTTAGTGATCGAAGTTACGACGGCACTGAAAAAAGTGACTCACGGCCATTTTTCACACTTAACGACCATTGCATCAAACCCGTGGTCATGTGATTTATATTCGGATGCTTGGCAACTGACTCACATTTATGACGGTTGCAGTGTCCCGGGGTCATGTGTTCCCTTTTGGTGACCCTTCTGACAAGCAAAGTCAATGGGGAAGCCGGATTCCCTTAACAACTGTGTTGCTCATTCAACAACTGCAGTGATTCAGTTAACAAATGCAGTAAGAAAAGTTGCAAAATGGGGCAAAACTCACTTAACCAATTCACTTAGCAATGTAAATTTTGGGTCAATTGTGGTTGTAAATTGAGGACCACCTGTATTTTGCTCCTGGAGAGGAGCTCCTAAACTTTTCAAAGACTGATAGTCTTACCTTCCTTCCTCACTTAGCAGCCTGACTTTAGTAAGTTCGTAAGTTGAGGACTATTTGTAATTCCTCTCTCTTCACAGAAGCTGACAGACGATAGTTTGGTGGTAGCATGCATGAACCTGCTGAGTTACAAACAGTAGCAAATATTGCAAATAGAGGTAATAGCAATAGCACTTAGACTTATATACTGCTTTACAGTGATTTACAGCCCACTCTAAGCGGTTTTACAGAGTCAGCATATTGCCCCCCCCCCCAACAATCTGGGTCCTCATTTTTCCCAACTAGGAAGGATGGAAGGCTGAGTCAACCTTGTGCCTGGTGAGATTTGAACTGCCAAGTTACAGTCAGCCGGCAATCAGCAGAATGAGCCTGCAGTACTGCACTCTAACCAATGCGCCACCACGGCTTCTAATCCTCCTAATCAGAATTTTTCCACTTGCTAGGCAGTTGTAAAGTGAATTGCACATGATTTTACAACCTTTCTGGCATGGTTGTTAAGCGAATTACTGCAGTTGTTAAGTGAATCACCCGGTCATTACGCAAATCTGTTCCCCACACACACACACTGATTTTGCTTGTCGGAAGCTGGCTGGTAAAGTTGCACGTGGCGATCACATGACCTCAGGATACTCAACCATCATAAATATGTGCCAGTCGCCAAGTGCCTGGATTTTGATCACATGACCATTTGGAAGGCTGTGATAGTCATAAGACCGAGGATTAATCATAAGTCAGTGTTTTTTCAGTGTTGTCATAACTTCAAACAGTTGTACGTCCAGTCAAGTCAAGGGGTACCTCTATGTTGAACCAGGGAACATGTCTTTCTAGATCAGGGGTCAAACGCAAGGCCCATGGGCCGAATTTGGCCTGCAGGGTGCTTAGATTTGGCTTGTGGTGCCTCTGCCAACAAAAATGGACTGTTTTCTCTGGCAGAATCCTCGGGCCACTACAGATGCCCCTAGCATGAGTGACATCCAGTTGGGCATGCCCTCTGGCCATGCCCCTCCCTCCCAGGTCAAACACAAACCCGATGCAGCCCTCAGTGAAATCGAGTTTGACCCCCTTGTTCTAGATTCTTGCTGAGTTTGGAAGTTTTTGTCTTCATTTTGCTAGCTTTGAATGTGTGTGTGTGTGTGTGTGTGTGTGTGTGTGTGTGTGTGTGTGTGTGTGTGTAGTGTCACAACCCCTGGTATGCCCCAATTATGGGAGGAAGCACGTTCGAATCCCAGTAAGGGTATGGCTAGCTGATGAGAGCTAAATAGCTTGAAATAGATCTATACTAGTCTCCCTTTATTTATTTATCAATTAGTGTCACAACCCCCTGGTATGCCCAAATATGGGAGGAAGCTCACTGCTTCCATTCTCTGTCCATCGGCTCGTCACAAAAGACCATCCAGACAGAAACCCAATATTTTTACTGTTGCCTTTATTACATTTGTGTTGTATTTGTCCTTTATTTATTTATCAGCACAAATACAAAACACACACACACACACACACATACACACACACACACACACACACACACACACATACATATTTCGACCCACCGTAATCTGAAGACTTTGGGGTGGGTAACAGTTTTTTATACTAGGAACTGGGAAAATAAATAAATGTTATTTTATTCCAGCAAATTTTTAAAAAACTAGTATTGTTATTTAGTTGCTATCTTTTTCCGGGACTGCTTTTGTTTTCATTGTAAAGGAACTGGCATAATAGCAATCTATACCCAAGGCTTGAAGTGTTTGGTTATATCTTGCTCTTGTCTAGGTTATTTAATTTGAACGATGGATCCATTTTATTTTATTTTCATTTCTGTTAATGTATTTCAAGAACGATAATGGTGGAGCTGCTTTCAATTAAATGAGCCGCAAAGTTAATTGATGTTTTGTTAGGCAGTTAGATAACAAACAGGAGTAATTGTTACTCAATACATTTGTTTATTTGGCATATGGCATATCATACATGGATTTAACAGAAGCTGTAACAGAAATACAGAGTTGGAAGGGACCTTGGAGGAGGTCTTCTAGTCCAACCCTCTGCAGAAGCAGGAACCCCTTTATCAGGGGTCCCCAAACTTGGCAACTTTCAGACTTGTGAACCTCAACTCCCAGAATTCTCCAGCCAACTGGAAGTTGAATTCCACAAGTCTTAAAGTTGCCAAGTTTTGAAGACCTCTGCCCTATATCATTTCAGACAAATAGTTGTCCAATGTCTTCTTAAAAACTTGCAATATATATTAGCATTTCATCCATTTAGGGTTAAACTCATAAAAATGAATGTCCAAATAATCTATATTCAGATAGCAATGTCTTGGCCAGCTAACTATTGAAGCCCACAGCATTATTTAAAAAAGAATCAGATATTGGATTGGTATCTGTCCTCAGCTTACAGCAGGTGATGAGGGACCCGCAGTCCCAAAGGTGCTTTTTTCAAGAGGCAACTGGACTTTCTTGTTTTTTCTTTGAAGAATTTTCGCTTCTCATCCAAGGAGCTTCTTCAGCTCTGCCTGGAGGGTGGGGAATGGAGGGATTTATATTGCTTGCAGACTGCTGGTCAGTTGCATTCTTTTAGAGCAGGAGTCGGCAACCTTAAAACACTCAAAGAGCCACAAAGGTCCTAACCCCCTGTTCAATTTTGGAGCTGACCAGAAGTCCGGTTTCCCCACCATGGAATCTCCTTCTAACGCGGTGTCCTTTTTCCTCTACCTGTCCTAACCAAAAGCCCTATCAATTGGGGAGCTGACCAGAAAACCCACTCCTTGCCATAGAGTCTCCTCCTGGTGCGCCCTACTTCCCCCACCTCCAAACTGGAAGCTCCTCTCAAAATTCTGGTGCCTACTGGCGACAGGGAGCTGCAACAGAGGGATGAACGAGCCACATGCGGCTCCAGAGCTGTGGGTTGCTGACCACTGTTTTAGAGGTCATTGAGGACACTTGGAGGTTTATCTGTGTCCTCAGGGTCACCTGAGAAGTGCAAACTGGTGTGGAGACTTCTTGGAACTGCTGAAAGGTCTATGTTATGGAGCTGTGTTTTCTGCAGGATGTTTTTCTCTGCCCTGAGTTCCTTCACTATTAAACACAAACCTGTTGGGGATGACTCTGTGTTGTCACCCTGCAGTCTCACTGATGGGAGGATGATATCACTCATTTATACAGTGAATCCCAGCAGACACCGCGTGAGTTGCAAATCTTATTCAAGGTAGACCATTGATGGTGTGGTCATTCAAAACATGGGGTCATTTATATAAAGGGGCGTGGTGGCTCAGTGTCTAAGACGCTGAGCTTGTTGATCAGAAAGGTTGGTAGTTCGGCAATTCGAATCCCTAGTGCTGCGTAACGGAGTGAGCTCCCATTACTTGTCCCAGCTTCTGCCAACCTAGCAGTTCGAAAGCAGGTAAAAATGCAAGTAGAAAAATAGGAACCACCTTTGGTGGGAAGGTAACAGTGTTCCGTGCGCCTTCGGTGTTTAGTCATGCCGGCCACATGACCATGGAGATGTCTTCGGATAGTGCTGGCACTTCGGCTTTGAAATGGAGATGTGCACGCCCCCTAGAGTCGGAAACACATAGCACATATGTGCAAGGGGAATCTTTACCTTTATATATCTACCTGTGACTAGGCATTCAACAGCCCATTTGGCTCAATAAATAACAAAAAGAAATAAGCTATAGAAAGGCATTTTCACCCTGTTTTTCAACATTCTCTCTTGGATGAGGGCCAGTAGATTAAAAATTGCTATGTTTCATGCTAGAAAAATGATTTACTTTTAAGGTTGTTCGCTTTTTTAAAAGAAAAACCAATGACCTTTTCAGACCTTCCTTTGCAACATTGCTGCTCTGTTAACATTCCCCAGATTTCTAGTTTTGGATAATTTTCCAGCGATCCAGGGCATAAGCAGCATAACAAACCAGAGGCTCCGGTAAATGACCTTTGCACTTCGTCCTTTAGAATTCCGACTATGGAAAGAATGAGTTGCAGGGATTGTAGTGCCGATCACCCTTTGCAAGATACAACAGGATGTTTTGCAAGCTTTAAAAAAAAACATTGCTTCTAAAGCATGCCCCCTTGTGCTGTGCCCAAGAAACGTGTCATGCTTTCCCTTCTCTCTTCTTCCAAAGAACAGATCTTTTTTTAAAAATATTTTTTATTTCCCATATATACATTCACAATTATATGATCTCATAACTGTTATTAATAATATGTATTTGTAACAATTTTTCTCCCCTACAGTTGACAATATACTTGAAATTGCTTTCTTACCATCCCATAAACCCATCTTATCTTACAATAATCCTACTTCTTCCTTCCTTCCTTCCTTCCTTCCCTTCTTTCCTCTCCTTCTCTCCTTCCTTCCCTCCTACCTTCCCTCCCTCCTTTCCCCTTCCCTCCCTCCTTTCTTCTCTCCTTCTCTCCTTCCCTCCTTCCTTCCCTCCTTCCTTCCCTCCTTTCTTCTCTCCTTCCTTTCCTCCTTCCTTCTCTCCTTCATTCCCTCCTTCCTTCCCCCCTTCCTTCTCTCCTTCATTCCCTCCTTCCTTCCCTCCTTTCTTCTCTCCTTCTCTCCTTCCTTCCCTCCTTCCTTCCCTCCTTTCTTCTCTCCTTCTCTCCTCCAAAGAACAGATCTTATATTATGGCATTCATTGCTTGCCTGTGTGGCTTTTACATTCCGATTCGGAATCCCAGTTTAATTATTTTTTTAAAGTCAAACTTCTAGACCTCAAAAGGTATCCGAGATTAGGACTAGGGAGGAAGAGATCAGCATTCCAGTGTTTGAGAGGCTGCCATAAAGAGGAGGAGGTCAATTTGTTTTCCAAAGCACCTGAGGGCAGAACAAGAAACAATGGATGGAAATTAATCAAGGAGAGAAGCAACGTGGAACTGAGGAGAAACTTCCTACCGGTAACAGTGAGAACAATTAACCAGCGGAACAGTTTTCCTTAGGAAGTTGTAAATTTTAAGAAGAGAAGTGGTAGGGTCTCCTGCTTGAGCAGGGGGTTGGACTAGAAGACCGCCACAGTCCCTTCCAGCTATATTCTGATTTGAGATCGGATTTGAAAAATCTTAAAAGCAAATTATTTTTCCAATAGGGGTCTGAAACAGTGTTTTATAAGCTTCTAGCCCTTCTTTTCCAAGGGAGAATTTTTAGAAAACATTGCAGCTGGTGAGTTTTTCTCTCCTGGTCATTGAACTGTATGGAGTCTTTCCTCTACCATGTTATTCTTCCTTTTTTTTTTTCTTCCTGGGAGATTGGGAGATATCTGGGTTAATCTCATTTTGCTTTAAATGTCATCCCTCCTGAAAAGGCAAAATTGCTTCCTGTAAAACTGGGGCTGCTTACTTTTCTTCGCAAAATCAGCACGCAGTCAAGACTCCACAATGTCAGGCTGAGCTGTCTCTGTTTGTTTACCTGGCCTGATCCGTTCTACCCTTTACAAAATCCAGGCCAATTGCATTCAGTTTGGTTGGCAATTTTCACTTGCAGATAGTCCTCCACTTATGATGGCTCCCCCCCCCCACAAAAAATGGTACTTCTTATGACCTACTTCAACAGAAATTTTGGGCTCAGTTGTGATCACAAATTGAGGAATGTTTACACCTTGTATGAATGATGGGCATCCATAGTAGACAGGACTGTGAAAGGCCAGCTCAGTTAACTCCAGTGCCGAAAGCAATATGTAAATAAGAGGGTTCCACCACAAATGCGCGAACGAAAAAAGTGCGCCTGACTAAACTGCGGTGACAAAACCGCGCCGACAAAACCGCGCGATGAATGAGCCCTGAAGCGCGCCGACAACAGCGCGCCGACAGAAGCGCGCTGTAACCTAACCCTAAACCTTACCTTAACTTAAATCGCGCTTCTGTCGGCGCGCTGTTGTCGACGCGCTTTTGACATCGCGGTTTTAGCGCCGTGGTTTTGTCGGCGCGCTTATGACGTTCACGCTTTTGTCGGGTCACGAAATAAGAGCAGGATTTAAGGCAGTAGAGGAGAGAACGATCTTTCTTTTAAAGTTTTTTTAAATTTCTCATACATATGTTCACAAATATACAATCTCATAACTCTCATTAATAATATGTATTATCTTTTAATATTTATAACAGTTTTTCCTCCTCCTAAAGTTAAAAATATAATTGAGATTGTTTTTCTGCCATCCCTTCCACCTATCTTACTTTATAACAACGCTCCTTCTTCTTCTTCCTTCCCCTTTTCTCCTTCCCTCCCTTCTTCTCTCCTTCTCTCCTTTCTTCTTTCTTCCTCTTCCTCTCTCCTCCTCTCTTCTTCCCTTTCCTACCCTCTCTTCTACTCTTACTTCCCCTCCATTTCTTCCTCTCCTTTTCCCTTTCTTGAAGGAGATCTTGAAGCCCTTAGTTCAAATCCCACTTTTGGTATCGGCCCAACCCACGACCTGGAGCAGAACTATTCCGACGTACTTTTTCTGACAGCAATCTTGAAAAGTATAGCATGTTTTTGAAAACAGCAGATCGTGACTAACAGCAAGATGCCTCAGAGGCCCTTCAAATTGACCTCTAATAACTTTTAGAAACAGGAGTGAAAGTATTTTGCAGATGGATCTCACTGAAATTTATTTACAAGTTGACCATTAGGGCTGTGGAAAAAAACCTTTCAGCAAATGTGTAGGAGGGCAGATGGAGTGCTCCTCTTTACATTTTTAATCCCACTTCTGATTGCTCCTTTGTGCAACATGTCCATATGCCAAGAAGCTGGGAGGAGGAGTGAAATGAAAAACACTTCACATGGAGTGGGCAGGAGGAGTGGGTGGTGACACAGTGGCTAGAATGCAATATTTGGAGGCTGATGCACATTGCCAGGGGTTCGATCCTGACTGGTTCAAGGTAGACTCAGCCTTCCATCTTTCTAAGATTGGTAAAATGAGGACCCAGATTGTTGGGGGCTATTTGCTGACTTTGTAAAACACTTAGAGAAGCACTATAAAGCGATATATAAGCCTAAGTGTTATTGCTATTCACATATACAGGTAATCTTTGACTTACCTTGACCACAATTGAGCCCAAAATGTATCTTGCTAAGTGAGAAATTTGTTAAGTGAGTGTTGCCCCATTTTACGACTTTTCTTGCCACAGCCGTTAAGTGAATCACTGTGGTTGTTAAATTAGTAACGCCATTGTTAAGTGAATCTGGCTCCCCCACTCACTTTGCTTGTTGGAAGGTTGAAAAGGGTGATCGCATGACCCCGGGACAATGCCCTGGTCATAAATATGAAATAGTTGCCAAGCATCTGAATTCCGATCACGTGATTATGGGGATGCTGCAAAGGTCACAACTGTTGTAAAGTTTCTAAGTTACTTTTTTCAGTGCCGTAGTAAGTTCAAACGGTCACTAAACAAACTGTTGTAAGTCGAGGACTGCCTGTATACGCGATAGCTTCTGAAGTTGACGATTCGTGGAGACATCATTGCATCTGTTGACGATTTGTGGAGACATCATTGCATCTGTTGACGATTCGTGGAGACATCATTGCACCTTTTGACTGCTAAATTTAACAGCTAAACATGGAACATCGGACTTAAGAGGATGGCTTCTCTTTTAGTGTTATATCAGAATCCTCGACTTATGGCCAATCCCTTAGCAATCATTCAAAGGTATGACAGTCCCCCCCTCCCAAAGGTACTTACGGCCCAGTGTTGAAGTTCTGACAGCCAGGGGTTCCTGTAGTCACATGACTGTGTTTTGAACACTTGGCAACCCACATTTACAGTTGTTTACAGTGTTGTGTGGTCACACGACTGCAAATTATGCCAATTTTGCGGAAAACCAACATAACTCCTGGTTTTTAGCAAAAAATGCCCCATAGCAAACAATGGGTTTGTCTAATAGCCATTCACTTAATGACTACGGCATTCACTTAATGACTGCAATGGCCATGTTCCCTTTATGGCCATTGCAAAAAAGAGTTTATAAAATCAAGCTGGTTGATCCTGGAGGAGCGCTTTATGACTATCACGACAAATAACAACCATGATGGACAGTCTCTATTACAGTCGTAAGTCGAGGCCTAGCTGTAATTTCCAAGAACTCCATGGATTGCAGGCTTTATCACTCAGTTCTGGACCAAATCCATTAGCAGAAACTCAACATATTTTAGACATGTGATGTAGGCTAGAAAAATCAAACTTGTACGGCGGAGTCTCGGGCTCATTTTGTAGAAAAAGCGCAAGCAATCTTAGGCGAGCATCCACTTAGTCCTGGGAAAGGGAAAAGCATCAGAAACAATTGTTTAAAAATAATCCTGCCCTGATTCTCTTTGGCATGACAGGGGAGCGAGAGAAACGTCTACAGGCTTTCAAGATGTTGTGATGCTATCATCCAAGGTTCCAGTATTTCTTGGGGTTACTATTTTCTAGCCTGACCTACAGAATAACAGAGTTGAAAGGGACCTTGGAGGTCTTCTAGTCCAACCCCCGGCTCAAGGAAGAAACCCTATACCAGTGATGGTGAACCTTTTTGCTGTTGCATGTTGAAAGCGCATGCATGCCCCCCCTAATAATGCAATATGTATGCAATCTCCTGCGCTACCTCCCCCCGTGCATGTGACCCCCCCCCCCCACGCACATGCATGTATGACCCACCCGCCTGCGCCCCGTTTTGGGCCTAGTAAGCCTCCCTGCAGCCTCCTGGGAGCAAAAAACGGACAATGGGGGGCCTGCACCCCTTCCCGCTTCCTGTTTTGGGCCTAGTAGGCCTCCCTGCAGCCTCCTGGAAACAAAAAAATGGGCAACGGGGGGCCTGCACCCCTTCCCGCAACCTCTTTTGGGCCTAGTAGGCCTCCCTGCAGCCTCTGGGAGCAAAAAACGGGCAACGGGGGGCCTGCACCCCTCCCCGCATCCTGTTTTGGGCCTAGTAGGCCTCCCTGCAGCCTCCTAGGAGCAAAGAAAATGGGCAATGGGGGGCCTGCACCCCTTCCCGCATCCTTTTTTTGGGCCTAGTAGGCATCCCTGCAGCCTCCTGGGAGCAAAGAAAATGGGCAACGGGGGGCCTGCACCCCTTCCCGCATCCTGTTTTGGGCCTAGTAGGCATCCCTGCAGCCTCCTAGGAGCAAAGAAAATGGGCAATGGGGGGCCTGCACCCCTTCCCGCATCCTTTTTTTGGGCCTAGTAGGCATCCCTGCAGCCTCCTGGGAGCAAAGAAAATGGGCAACGGGGGGCCTGCACCCCTTCCCGCATCCTGTTTTGGGCCTAGTAGGCATCCCTGCAGCCTCCTGGGAGCAAAAGCAGGCAACGGGGGGGGGGACGCAGCCCCCACCCACTGCACGTGTTCTGCCTCCCATGCATGCACTGCAGAGACCTGAAAATCAGCTGGCCGCCGGGCAGTGTGCGCGCATGCACAGTGGAGCTGAGCTCGGGCGACGGCTTGTGTGCCCGCAGAGATGGCTCTGCTTGCCACCTGTGGCACATGTGCCATAGGTTCGCCATCAGGGCCCTGTACCATTTCATGCAAAGGGTTGTCCAATCTCTTCTTAAAAACCTCCAGTGATGGAGCACCCACAACTTCTGGGGACGAGTCGTTCCACTGATTTATTATTCTTAAAAAAACACACCAAAATTTGAAAAAAACACAAGAGTCTTGGGCAGAGATTTCCACTTCCCTGCCCATATTTGTTGCACTGATGTGGCAGGAAAATTTCAGAAAGGAAACCTCTGCCAGTGGCGACGCTGTTGGCGCCGCCGAACGAGCCGGTTGCTATGGAAACCCTCGCTTTTGTTCCCTAGGAAACAAGTGGAGTTCTCACACACATTGCGGCACCTCTTGTAGACGTCATTACTGGGTTTGGCTTGCCAGAACCAGGACTGCATTCTTATATTTCTCTGCATCGACACCCTCTGCTGCGTAAGGCCCAGACAGAAGGGCTGAGCTTTAGAAAACAAGATGCAAGGTTGCTAGACCTCATGAATAGACTCCAGTGAAACGACAGAAGCTTTTGTCTGTGAAAAGGAAGGGCTCCTTTTAGGATTCCCACCGATTAGTATAATTTATGCAGGTGTAAGACAGTTATGCAAATCTATGTAAGTATATCTCATCCATAGTGCTGAATTAAGTGTTTGTTTTTGCCTGGCTTCTGCACCAGAGGGTTGATTTTGAATGATAATTGATACCTGTTGGAGGAAGGGAAGTAGAAACCCTGACTCTGACCAATGTTGTTCTTGGCATCTGTTGCATCATGAGCTTTTCGGTCTCCTTGCAAGTCATAGAAAAGGCACAGATATATCCAGGACCTGTTTAACCGAGTATTCTGCAAGTATATCAGATTCAGAAGGCATTTTTCTGAAGGGGTAAAAACCAGGAGAATTTCAATGTGCTGCTGCTTGGGCTGATTTTCTCCTTGTAGAAGAAAAGGAAAAGGCAGCTGGGTGACTTTGAGCCAGCCTCCGTCTCACAGCCCAGGAAGGCGGACAATGGCAATGTTAATTAATGCTGTAAGCTGCCTAGAGTCATTTTGAAACAAGAAGGCTGGCAAATAAATGTACTGTATTCATAAATAAATAAAAATAATAAACATTATAAATAGATATAGACAGATGGTGGATGGATGAATGGATGGATTGATGATAGATAGATAGATAGATAGATAGATAGATAGATAGATAGATAGATAGATAGATAGATAGATAGATGATATATAGATGGATGGATGGATGGATGGATGGATGATATATAGATAGATAGATAGATAGATAGATAGATAGATAGATAGATAGATAGATAGATAGATAGATAGATAGATGGATGATAGATAGGTTAGGTAGGTAGGTAGGTGGATGGATGGATGATAGATAGATAGATAGATAGATAGATAGATAGATAGATAGATAGATAGATAGATAGATGGATGATACATAGGTTAGGTAGGTAGGTGGATGGATGGATGATAGATAGATAGATAGATAGATGGATGGATGGATGGATGGATGGATGAATGAATGAATGAATGAATGAATGAATGAATGAATGAATACAGAATAGCAGAACTGGGACCTTGGAGATCTTCTAGTCCATCCCCCTGCTTAGGCAGGAAGCCCTACACCACTTCAGACAAATGGTTATCCAACATCTTCTTAAAGACTTCCAGTGTTGAAGCATTCACAACCTCTAGAGGCAAGTTGTTCCACTGATTAATTGTTCTAACTGTCAGGAAATTTCTCCTCAGTTCTAAGTTGCTTCTCTCCTTGATTAGTTTCCACCCATTGTTTCTTGTCCTACCCATAGGTAGGTAGGTAGATAGATATGAAAGGTAGGTAGAGATGGATGGATGGATGGATGGATGGATGGATGATGGAGGCAGGCAGGCAGGCAGGCAGGCAACTTCAAAAATCTTGTCAAGAAAATTGCAGAGTCCAGGCAGTTGTGAGAAGTCAACACTGACTCAAAGACATACATGCGCATACGAATACCTAGTGGGTATGTCTTTGCATTTTTGTTTCTTTATATACTGGGCCAATCTCCTTTCCTCCTTGTGTTTAGGAGTTTCATGTTTGCTCTCCTGCTGTTCCCCGTAAACAGCCACTCTGTGAGGTGGGGTCAGAATGAAAGAGAAGGACAGGCTCCAGGTCACTCAGAGGCATGTTATATGGCTTTGTGAGATGGACAGACAGGTGCTGACTGGGGTCAGATAAGAGGGAGCGTAGCCCACAGCTACATAGTGGGCAGGACAAAAGACTCAGAAGTGACTCTCTCTATTTTGGGGGCTGTAAAAGGATGGTGGGAGAATTGTACTTTCAGACTTTCAAGATTCCATGAATGTAGCTTTACAATATAGATAGTCCTTGACTTACAGTTCTGACCAAGGCTTCCCAAGAGCATGCAGCAAACTCCTTGTCCCGACAAAAAATCCTTTTATTAATTTACTGTGAATTCTGCTTATTCACATCCAGCAAAGTCTTTCAAGGGAGGATTTAGGGTCACAGACCTTATCTGGCTTGGAGAGCTGACAGGCCGATATCTGCAAAACTTGGCAAGGAGTCTCAGAGAGTCAGGAACCAATTAAGCGAACTAATTATCTCCTGCAAACTCCCCTCCCCTTTCGCTCTTCTTTTATTTCCTCAGGGAGGGGCCATTCATCGTCTACCTCTGGCTTTACTCCCAAGTCGACCCCTGTTCTTTAGCTGCTCCCTTCGTCTGGCAATTCTGCGCATGCACACACTGAGAACAGGCTCCAGATATTTGTCTGCCTCAGTGATGTCTGACTCTGAAGGCAGCTGATAACTGGCATACGGCTCTGGCCCCCTCTCTGCCTCCGACACAGAGCCTTCGTCAGAGCCTTCCCCAGACTCCAGGACTGGCCCATGTTCCTCCTCAACCTCCTCACTGTCTGAATCTGCGGCTGCTGACATAGCCATTTGTTTAGTGACCACAACATAGCCATTTGTTTAGTGACCATTCGAAGTTACAATGCAAAGGTGCTTTTCATACTTGCAACCCAGGTAGCATTCCCACAGTCATGTGTCCAAAAATTGAACACTAGACAACTGGCATGACTAAGCTATGCAATGCCCCGGGGTCATGTGACCACCATTTGCAATCTGCTGTCAAGGGGGGAAGACTGATTCACTTAATGACCACATTAGTAACTTAACAATTGTGGCGATTCACTTAACTACTGTGGAAGAAAGGTCATAAAATGGGACAAAATTTAACAACAGCCTTGCTTAGCAATGGAAATTTTACCATTTCTTCCTACAGCGCTGGTTTTTTGTTTTTTGTTTACAAGCGGGTAGATTTTTCTGTGGGCAATGTCATTCAGATTTATGGCTTTCCTGCCTGCGGCTTATAATTGCACCACCACTGTCTCTGTAATTCATAGAACAGCTGTATTTCGCATGCGTCTTATTTCTACTACAATGTTCACGGGCATAATGTGACTCCTTCCCCCCCCCCCCCCCAATAAAACCTTTCAACCAATTTCCCAATTCCAAAGTGCACAGCAGGCAAACGGAAGGTTTGGTGGTAGGAGGTACTCCTGAAATGTTACGGGTTTTGGGGAAGGAGGGTGGGTTTCACCCAGATTCTCCAGACAGGAAACTTAACATACACCTGGCTGTAAATCTGGAGAAAAATACTGGCTCCACACCAATTCAGGTGTTGAGTTATATAACCGATATGTACATTTGAGGAAAGTAAAGCATGAAACAAATTGGAATTGGGTATCTCCTAAAGCACTGAAATTATTTTATCAGTTTTACCAGTTTCTACTCTAGGGGAAAAAAATGCTGCTGCTAGTATCAAACTTCAATCCAATAAGCAGTGTTCCTAGGGCTAATTCAGATAACAGTGCATCAGGTGTTTAAATAACATGGGCACCATTATTTTTGACACAAGCGCTTATGACACCTCAAACTGCAGGTGCTCCTTTTGGCAGGCAATTATTTATTTCGACTTCAAACACAGGGCAGGTTGTAATACACACAATTCCATTAAATGGCTCTTGTGATTTGCTGTCGCCGGAGCGGGGGTTGGTGGGAGATGATTTTGTTATATTGTGCTATATTAATTAATTTATTTAGTTTTTATTCTCTTAACTGTGGTTTTATATTCTGTAGGCTGCTTGAGTCACCATGGACGAATAGGCGGCAATATAAATTAAATAAATGAATAATAACTAAATAAATACAGTGTATTTTACTATTGCCAATGACCAGTGGAATTCTCATCTGTCGCCATGAATGGGATTCTGGGAATTGAAGTCCACAGACTTGAAAATCCCCAAGGCTAGATAACAGAATAATAGAGTGAGTGGGAAGGGACCTTAGAGGTCATCTAGTCCCAACCCCCTGCTCGAGCAGGGGACTCTATACCATTGTAGGCAAATGGCTGTCCAGTCTCTTTTTGAAAGTTGCCATTGTGCTCTATCTATGGTAGTGTTTCTCAATCTCAGCAAATTTAAGCTATGGCAACTTCAGAATTCCCCAGCCAACAACATATGTCCATCTGTCTTATTAAAGCATACTGGCTGGGGAATTTTGAGAGTTGAATCACGTTAAACTTGCTGAAGATGGGAACCACAGTTCTAGAAAATAGGAAATGGATGCCTCCTTTTGGAAAGGGTGCAATTTCCTATAATAATTTGCTTTGTCTCTGGCATGGGAAACTTTTAATTGGGTTGGGGGTTCATTCAGCATTTTATATTGCAATCTATTTAATGTAGGTGCTGCAAGTGACTCTGAACAGTTAGTTATGCAACCCCACAAGATAATATAATGAAGAAATGAAGGGAGTTTGTTAATTCTATACATTAACTATTTTATGTATTTTATATGTGGCCCAAGACAATTCCTCTTCACTCAATGCAAGCCAAAAGATTGGACAACCATGATTTAATGTTTCATTGCCTATAAGAAATATTATGTTAGAGGTAAAGATAAAGGTTTCCTTCGCACATATGTGCTAGTCGTTCCCGACTCTAGGGGGCGGTGCCCACCTCCGTTTCAAAGCCAAAGAGCCAGCACTGTCCAAAGACGTCTCCGTAGTCATGTGGCCGGCATGACTAAACGCCGAACACTGTTCCCTTCCCACCAAAGGTGGTTCCTATTTTTCTACTTGCATTTTTTACGTGCTCTCGAACTGCTAGGTTGGCAGAAGCTGGGACAAGTAACGGGAGCTCACTCTATAATGCGGCGCTAGGGATTCAAACCGCCGAACTGCCGACCTTTCAATCGACAAACTTGCATGCACAAATAGATAAAGGAAAACTAGAAAACTGCACGTCACCCTATGCAAAAAAATTCCCCTAAAATTCATTCTTCTGCTTTTTTCCCCAAACTTATTGATGATTGGCATTGGATGCACATTTTAATCTCTTGTAAAATCCACATTGAAGGTGTAGATTTAGTTGACTTGCTTCCTTTTAAAAATCCCCTGGACTGGGCATGCATACAGCTTTCTTTTGCTACATCTGTCTTAGAAATGATGGGAGATTGTGACTCTTTTGTTCAGGTTGTGATTGGCTCTGACATGAAGGTACCAGAAGAGCTAGGCCCTTATCCACCCCCTTGCCCACCCACCCCAAAATAAAAAAAATTAAAAGCCACCCAGGTGCAAAACATGTTTTAGATATGCAGTTAGCTGTAGCCATAGGAGCTGGTAGGTGCATGGTTGCTATAGCAACCACTCCCTTGAGGTAGCCTGTCTGATGGTGTGTGTACACACACACACACACACACACACACACGAAATTATTGAAAGTTGCCATCATGCATCTGTAGGAACTTAGCAAGAAAGGATTCCTTTTCCCAAAAAGAGTGAACAGTCAGTTGTGTTTGTGTGTCTATGATTATGAGTTTGGGGGTGGATGGGTTGTCCAATGTTCCTTTGGCCTTAACAGTTAAGTTCTCAATTTACAACCAGAATTGAGGCCAAACTTTTCTGTTTTGACAGTTGTTAAGTGAATTTTGCCCCTCACCATCACAGGTCTAAGCTTCGTTCCTGTGACCACGGGGAGGCCGCAATAGTCATACGTGTGAAAAACGGTCATAAATCCCTTTTTTATGGTGGTGGTGTAACTGTGAACAGTCGCTAAATGGACTGTTGCAAGACTGCCTATATAACCCTAGAAGCAGTGAAAAGGATGCGCCTAGTCCAGTGTTCCTCAACCGTAGCCGTTTCAAGACGTGTGGACTTCCCTCGCCGGCTGGGGAATTCTGGGAGTTGAAGTCCACCCATCTTAAAATGGCTGAACTTGAGAAACTCATTAGCCCGACTCTGCAGTACCTTGAGGTAGCCTGTCTGATGGTGTGTGTACACACACACACACACACAAGAGCCAAGGTGGCGCAGTGGTTAAAAGCAGCACTGCAGGCTACTGCTAGATCAGCAGGTCAGCGGTTCAAATCTCACCGGCTCAGGGTTGACTCAGCCTTCCATCCTTCCGAGGTGGGTAAAATGAGGACCCAGATTGTTGGGGGCAATATGCTGACTCTCTGTAAACCGCTTAGAGAGGCCTGAAAGGCCTATGAAGCGGTATATAAGTCTACTGCTATTGCTATTGCAGTATGCAGGGGGAGAAAAGAAACTTTGCAAGCATCCACGCCAGGAGTTTGCCTCTTCTAGTTTCCCCACTAATTCTCCCTGTTGATTTTTATCAGGTCTGGCACGGGTCTCTCCACCGTCCCTTCCTCCACCCTCTAAAGGGGAAAATATCCAGCCAGATAAGTCAGGAATTTCCTGGCAGCCTTAAACTTGGCTGTGCTTGTCTCCCAACAGACGGTGGGTAATAGGAACACCGACAGAGCTATTGCTTGGATTCATTCCTCCCCTTCTTTTAACCCAAATTCTCTCTCCAGCATTGTCAAGTTCATTCATTTACATTTCTGAACTGGAATGGTGATTCTTAAGATTTAGCACGTCTCTTCTGTTTTTTTTTATTGTTTCTTAACAAATGGGACGTGTCCCATTAACAAATGGGACACGGTGGATCAGTGGCTAAGACGCTGAGCTTGTTGATCAGAAAGGTCAGCAGTTCGAATCCCTAGCACTGCGTAATGGAGTGAGCTCCCGTTACTCGTCCCAGCTTCTGCCAACCTAGCAGTTCGAATGCACGTAAAAAATGCAAGTAGAAAAATAGGAACCACCTTTGGTGGGAAGGTCCTCCTTAAATCATACAGGTAATACTTGCCTTATGACCAAAATTGAGATGAGAATTCCTGTGGTTACATAAGTTGGTTATTAAGTGAGTCACACCCGATTTTACAACCTTTTTCACCATAGTTTTTAAACAAATTGTTTGCAGTTATTATTTATATAATCGTTAAACAAATAAGGCCTCCCCCATTGGTTTTGCTTGTCGGAAGCCAGCTGGGAAGGTCACACATGACTCCAGGACACTGCAGCTGTCATCAATCCATGGGAGGTGTCAAGCACCTGAATTTTTTTTTTCTTCATGTAAATATGTTTTATTTTCATTTCATTTCGTACAGTCACATATATACTGTGCATAACCGGGGCATATAACATTGAACAATAAACACAGCCCTTCCTCTTGTCAACAATACCCCCCAAAATACAAACCCAATATACCACTTCGACCCACCATACACCCTTTCTTTCGCCCCCCTCCAACTTTCGTTCTTCCCTCCAACATTCCCCTCTACCCTACTTCCCCTCCCCCTCTACCACTCCTCTCTCCCAGTCCACTCCCTCCCTTCCTTCTCACCCTCCCTCCAATCCTCTCTCCCACCCTCTCTACCCCTCTTTCTTCTTTCCCTCTACTCCTCCCTTCGGTGTATTTCTACTATCTATCAATATATTCAGCTTGTCCTATTTTTACACTAGAATTAAAGAGCAACAGTATACAAGTTCAATCATATTACTTTAAAATCTAGCACACACTATATTTCCCCCCTCTCCCCCTAAGACTCCACCTCCCTTCCCCCCCCCCCGACTTCCCAGAGCCCGTACACGGTGTAGCTTTTTAACAAACACAGTCTAAAATATATTAAAACAAAGGAGGTTTTTTTAAAAAAAGGGAAATTCAAGCACCTGAATTTTGATCACATGACTATGGAGATGTTGCAACGGTTGTAAGGGTGGACTCGAAGACCTCTACGGTCCCTTCCAACTCTGTTATTATAATTCTAGTGAGTAATGGCTGTACGTCACTTTTTCCAATGCCACTGTAACTTTCAACAGCTGCTAAATGAATGGTTATAAGTCAAGAACTAATTGTACATCCCTGCCTGTACTAAAAGCACAAACTTATTTTTGCTTCCTTGCCAAACAGTAATGTTCAACTATCCTATCCTAGAGGTGTACAGCTGAAATGGTTTAGGGCAGGTGTGGGTGTGTACAGCACACACCTGCTCCTGCTTTGCCTTTTTTTTTGACCTGGCAACGCCCTTAGAATGATAACCTGCTGGAATTCAAGAGGCCTCTCTGAAGCACTTTTTGAGTTGTCCATCCCTAATGAACAGATAATGGAGGCCGTGAACTTGATTAGCCAAGATTCCTTCTGATTTGTTTCTTCAAGTAGATCAGGGAGTGCAGTCCTGCCTTGGCAACTTTAAGACTTGTGGACTTCAACTCCCAGAATTCCCCAGCCAACAGCATGAAGAAGCAAGCCAAGTGTGGTTCAGAATCCAGGTGTTAACTTAGCAAAGCATTTAATGGACGTGAATTGTGAAGAACAGTTGATTTATTGTTGACCTAGCCCTTTTTCTGGCTGCAGGAAGATGTCATCTGTGTATATAAAAATGGCTCTGTGTGTGTGTGTGCATAACTCTGGAACGCCTCAAACAATTTCAACCAAACTTGGTATACAGATGACTTACTTTCTGGAAAAAAATACTGTGGGGGTAAGACACCCCTAACACCCCTTGGGGTGTGTGTTCCGTTAAGATACAGGCTGTTGTGCCTTACATTGGCTTCTACCATACTACCGTAAAATGGCTTCTACTGTACAGTGCAGTGGAGTTGCCATGAAAACGGCTTCACAGTGCTCCACAAGGGGGCTCCCTCTGGTAAAGGGGAAAATCCAACATTAGAAATTATGATTGGTCCGGGATTATTTTTGAGGACAAATATATGGATTAGAATAAATAAATACCCGGGCAACGCCAGGCTATCAGTTAGTTGTATATAACTATTAACTCCTGACTTACAGGATTTTTTCAGGGAACCTCCTTCCATTCCTCCCCCACACATCTAGTATAGGGGGGTCTCCAAACCTGGCAACTTTAAGACTTGTGGACTTCAATTCCCAGAATTCCCAAGCCAGCATGGCTGGCTGGGGAATTCTGAGAATTAAAATCCACAAGTCTTAAAGTTGCCAAGGTTGGACCACACTCCTGCTTAATTCATTGCAGAAGTCTTGATCAGAGGTCCTTGCTCAAGTGCACTGATCCTCTCTTCCTGGAAACCCAGCTTAAACCTTTCTAAGCCACATTTTTCCCAGTGCATTATTTTGTGCCAGCAAATACAGCTGCTGTAATTGTTGCATCAGCATTGAGGCAACCATGGCTTGCCAAGATCTGGGAAATAGTCTTAAGCTTGCCTGCCTCTTTTTTTTTCCTTTTCTTTTCTGTATTTCTGTTTCAAAGCTGCCTACTTCAGCATTTTTCCTGACTGTTTTCAGATGAACAGGTAGTCGTTGACTCACAACCCAAATTGGGACCCGGATTTCTGTCGCTAAACCCAGGCAGTTCTGGAAGTGAGCTGCACATGATTTTCCAACTTTTTTTTTTTTTTTGCAACAGTAGTTAATAGAAATAGCACTTAGAACTTCTATACCGCTTCATAGTGCTTTTACAGCCTTCTCTAAGCAGTTTACAGAGTCATCCTATGTCCCCCAACAATATGAGTCCTCCTTTTACTGACCTTGGATGGATGGAAAGACGAATCCGTGACCTGTCAAAACCGCGGTCCACTAAAGCGCGCCCGATTAAAGCGCGTACCTGACGTCATCAGCAGCGCAACAAATACGACCGCGGAAAAAAAAGGGCGCTTTAAAAAGCGCTTTTAAAGCAAGCCGATTCACATAAAGGTAAGGGTTAGGATTAGGGTTAGGGTTAGGGTTAGGTTAAGGGTTAGGGTTAGGGTTATGTTAAGCGTTAGGATTAGGTTTAGGGTTAGGTTAAGTGTTAGCGTTAGGTTAAGGGTTAGGTATAGGGTTAGGTTTAGGGTTAGGTTAAGGGTTAGGCTTAGGGTTAGGTTTGGGTTAGGTTTGGGGGGGTTAGGTTTAGATTTCCGTGTTAATTTTAAGTTTACCGCTCACAGCATGCTGTTTTCGTCACGCTGTAATGACGTCACGTACACGCTTTCGTCGAGCGCGCTTTAGTCTACCGTGGTTTTGTGGTGGAACCAGACGAATCAACCTTGAGTCTGGTGAGATTCAAACTGCCAAACTGCAGGCAGCTGGCAGACATGAGAAGTAGCCTGCAGTACTGCACTCCAACCACTGCACCACCACGGCTCATGTTAAGAGAGTAGCTGCAGTTGTGACTCGTGTCATGTGGTCCTTAAGCAAATCTAGTTTCTCCCAATGACTTTTTGTTTATCAGAAACCAGCTGGGAAGATCGCAAATGGAGATCACATGACCCTCCAAGATGCTGCAACCCTTGTGAATACATGCTGGTTGCCAAGCACCCAAATTTTGTTCTTGTGACTGTGGGGGTGCTCAAATGGTCATACGTGTGAGAACAGGTTGTAAATCACTTTTTCAGTGCTGTCGTAACTTTGAATGTTTGTTAAGTGAGTTGTTGTAAGTCAAGGACTACCTGTAGTTTTTGCAACATTAGAACCGTGCTATATTTCTAGTCAAGGCTCTGGTTTTCCCAGTTGCAATGGATGGCTGTGAAAGTTGGACCATAAGGAAGGCTGAGCGCCAAAGAATGGAGGCCTTTGAACTCTGGTTCTGGAGAAGACTCCTGCATTGAGTCCCTTGGACTGCAAGGCGACCCACCTGTTCAGTCCTAGAGGAGATCAACCCTGACTGCTCTTTAGAAGGCCAGATCCTGAAGATGAAACTCAAATACTTTGGCCACCTAATGAGAAGAATATCATCCCTGGAGAAGAGCCTAATGCTGGGAAGCCTCCTGAAGGTCCCTCAAACCTCCAGAGGGCTTAAACCGACTCTATGAGCAAACCGGAAGTCCATTCCCGAATTTTCGGTTTGCCCGTAGGGCCGGTTTTTTGGCGCTCCGGAGGCTTCAGGGAAGCTCCTGAAGACTTCGGGGTGGGGATGGGGGGTAGGCTCATTTCGTCCTCCCCAGGCTCCTATAAAGCCTCTGGAGCCTGGGGAGGGCGAAAAATGGCTTTAAAAAAGGCTGAACTCAGCTGGCCAGTGCGCGCTGGCCAGCTACAGGGCAACGCTTCACGGGCCCTGACAAATGGCTCTGCGTGCCATCTGTGGCACTCGTGCCATAGGTTCACCATCCTGGCCCTACACCACTTCAGACAAACGGTTATCCAACATTTTCTTGATACAGATATTGTCATCAAGAGTCAAGCCCAGTCTGAAACAGCTTTGTAGGTAGTCTTGGACTTAGCAACCATTCATTTAGTGACTTTTCACAGTTACGGCGGCACTGAAAAGAGTGACTTATGACCGTGTTTCATACTGACGACCGTCGCAGCATCCTGCCACGGGATCAAAATTCAGACACTTGGCAACTGACTCATCTGACGGTTGCAGTGTCCCAGGTGTGCGTGGTCACCATTTGTGATTTTTCTGACCACCAAAGTCAACGGGGAAGCCAGTTATTAACTTAACAACTTCAGTGCTTGACTTAACAGCTGTGGCAAGAACGGTCACAATATGGGGCAAAATTGACTTAACAACTGTCTCACTTAGCAGTGGAAATCCTGGACTCAGTTGTGGTCGTAAATCAAGGACGACCTGCAGTTTACTTTTTCCAGGCTTCCAGAATATAATGTGTTCTGGTTTTTTTTTGAATGAGAGGTATTCTGTGTTGTATTTCTGTAAACTTTGCTTTAGTGTTTGTTCCGTTTGCATGTTTCGTGTTAGATTTCTGTGTATTTTACCTCAGTGCTTGTTCTGCCACTCAGGGCAAGGCAGATCTGCAGGTGGAAAAAAAAATATGACTTTGCAAATTATGTTGTAAGACCAGACAGGATGATGCTGGTTGGTCCTGCGTAATGAATGCCTTCAGCTTTCGCACAAATATGTGAGTCATGTTGCTTGGCAGCAATTACATACTTTTCTGTGTGAAAAAAGAATCAAAATGACAAAGTGTTGCAGCCTGTTATCCTTTTGGATAGTCTTGTCATTTTAGTTATCTGCTAAATATTTATAATTGTGAAACTTGCATAGAGAAGATAATTGTGTTATGTATAGCAGAGTTGGCAAGCCGGAGCAGGAGGGGGGGAAGGGGGGTGGTTTTATAGAAGGGGCGGGCGTGTATGCGTGCGCACAAATACCTACAACGTTGATGCATGAGTGGGGCCACAAGCGCATGTGACGAGGCTCGCATGAGTGTGGCTGCAACTGCCTGCGATGCTCACGCAAGTGAGGCCGTACATGTTCATGGAGGCATACACACCGGCTGGCCATTCACGGGGGCCCTGTGGTGATTGGCCGTGGGCCAGTGGTGGGCCGCAGCCCACAGGTTGGGGCCGCGTGATGTATAGGACTGCCCCGCATAGCTTCTCTCTCTTTCTTGTGACTTTTCAAATTATTCTGCATATTGACTGCACTTTATACCCTGTTTCCCTGAAAATAAGACCTCCCTGGATAATAAGCCCAACCGGTGTTTTGAGCGCATGTACTAAAATAAGCCCTCCCCTGAAAATATTGCAACACAGCAGCAGCCATGAGGTGACCACGCTCGCTGCCTCCTGCACCTCAAAAATAATAAGACCTCCCCGAAAACAAGGGCAAGTGCTTATTTCAGGGGTCAAAAGAAAATAAGACCCTGTCTTATTTTCGGGGAATCACGGTATATGCGCTTGGCCTTATTTTTGAGGTGCAGGAGGCAGCGAGCATGGTCACCTCATGACTGCTGCTGTGTTGCAATATTTTCGGGGAAGGGCTTATTTTAACGCATGCGCTCAAAAGCCCGATTGGGCTTATTATCCAGGGAGGTCTTATTTTGGGGGAAATAAAGTACTTTGCTTTTCGCTGGCCCCTTTGGCACATGCAGTAGCCTCGTGCACACACAATATACCCTTTTCACCTGCCATCCCCTTAAAAGCTTTGTCCCCCCCAGGCCAAACTGCCAATTTAACTGAATTCAATGAGGGGAAAGTGATAACACTGAAAAAGTTTCACAGAGTCACCCTTGCAGCTGAGCAATTAAGTTTGAATGGTTTGGTGAATCAACACCTGCCTTTCCTAAACTTCTGGCTAGACGTACCCATTAGGCCCATGATGGCAAATCTATGGCACTCATGCCCAAAGTGGCACATGAAGCCATGTCACCCGGCACGTGCGGCCTTGCCTTTTTGTCTTTCGGGTTTCTGGTGCGCTGTCCTTCACGCATGTGGCAGCACAAAACTGGTGTGCATATATGCGCCGGCCAGCTGATTGTCAGGTGCCAGAACCCGAAAGTTCGCCTTTTCCAGCGCGTGATCCCTTCGTGTGCACGGCAGTACCGAAAACCGGCCTGCACATGCGCACCAGCAAGATGATCGTTAAGCGTGCATACGTGCTAGAACCCGGACGTTTGACTCTTCCAGAGCGCAACCCCGACAAGCGCGCATGTGTGCACGTGACGTTTAACGCGCAACCTTTTCAGCACTCAGTGCCAAAAAGGTTCGCCATCTCTGCCTTAGACTCACGGAGAGAGCTGCAGCGATAAGCAGCCCTTTTCAAATCGAAGGGTCCATTTCTGAGCCCCGGATAAGCTCCCTTTTTCAACCCCAGGGATCTGCCGGATGATGGTTTGAGGACTAACAGTCTAATTAGGGTAGAGCCCTTTGTGCATGAAGTGGATCTCACACCAAGGCTCTTATAAATTGTGTTTCCTCCTCCCCACCTTCATTTTTTTTAAAAAATCTCCTTTCTGTTTGGGGTAAAATTAGAACCAGCCACCTTCCCTGCTGCACCCTTCTGATAAGGCTGTTCTGAAAAGATGACACATCGATGTTAGCCGAAATTTGCAGCCGGGGTGGGGTGAAGTAGGGGTGGGAGTCCAGCCATGCCTGAAAGGAATGAAATAGGCAGAACTACCAAAGGAAGGAAGCTCCTTCTGTTCCCCCCCTTCCCAAAATACAAACTCATAAATCACAAGCAAGACCACGCCCGCACTCACACACAAACACACACTCACAGAGATATACTCCCTTAAGTGTATTGGGAAATGCTCGATTTTTATCTTGGCTTGCAAAACCTTATAATCTATGTCTAGGGACATTTCCAGGCCTGGATGGTGTTCATTAAGAGATGCTTAATACAAACCGATAATATTTAATCGTTCTTAATGCAATGAGTTTTGTAGTTTACTCGTCTAAGCAATTTACAGGCGGCCCTCGACTTACACCAGCGATCGAGGCCAAAATTTCCTTCGTGAAGTGAGATGGTCGTTAAGTGGGTTTTGCCCCATTTTACGACCTTTCTTTTCACAGATGTCCTGCGGTGAGTTGGCCATGGCGAGTTGACTGCGGCAAATAGCCACAGACCAGGGGTGGGTTTCTCGCCCCGTTCCAACCGGTTCGGTTGGAATGAGGCTGGCGGCGTCCTTGCGCACGTGTGCGGCGTCCTTGCGCACGCGTGTGGTGTGCGCGTGTACGCGCGTGGCGTGCGCATGCGTACTAGCGTCTGTGCGATGCTCCAGCTGCTCCTGGAGGATCACGCAGGTGCTGTATGCGTCCTGCGCATGTGTGGAAGCGCAGAATTCATCAAAACCGGGTAAGGAGCGGGTGCGCGCGGGCGCGGGGGGGCTTCGCCGTTCCCGGAAGTTACTTACTTCCGGGTTCGGCGACCAACCGGTTCGCAGGGACCGCCGCGAACCGGTTGAAACCCAGCCCTGCCACAGACCCTAAAGAACAGGGAGATATCAGGCCTGCCAAGGCAGCACTTCCTTCAGTTCCTTTCTACCTTCCCTCTTTTCAAGGTCCTAGCCCTCATGGAGTTTCTTAAGCTGAGTCACAACTGGATCACTTAGGATAGGAGAATTATGCTGAGGTGGATTCTCCATTCTCTCCGTTTGCTTTGGGGTATGGAGAATCGTCCCATAAGGAAGAAAGCGAGACTTATATTCATTTTCCTGAGTTTTGTACTGCTGACCTTAATGCATCATGGCTAGTATAGCTCCAAACGGGCTTTCTGGAGCTTGGGAAAAAGAATAGCGGTTTGTCAAGGAATAAAAACGCGTCAGTTTGGCACATTGTTTTGTTTTGAGGAGAATGGTGCGTCAAGAGGATTGAGAAAACAACCCCATTAAGGAGCTTGGAAATCAGTTGGATGTTAAAATCAGCCGTTGCCAAGATTTCTGTAACCAGATCCCTTTTCTCTTCCATTAAATTGATTTAAAACAAAAAAAACCACCCTTTTTATCACAAAGGGGTTGCTTAGGGCTTAAAGGAGACAGGACTGCTCAATTGCTTTGCTTAGCTTTTTAAAAATTATCTTAATTTACAGGGTAAATCTGTCTTTAGTGCAGAGATGGGGAAGCTTCTCCCCTTTACAACTTGTGGACTTCAACTCCCAGAATTCCTGAGCTGGCCATGCCGGCTCAGGAATTCTGGGAGTTGAAGTCCACAAGTCGTAAAAGAGCCATTGTTCCCCACCCCTGCTTTAGTGGGCTCAGCAAATGTAACTCCCCCCAAAAAAATGTTGAGCACAGAGGCCCAACAGTTGCACCTCTTTAAAGCAGCCGTGGTGTGTGTCCCCTTTCCCCCAGTGAGGGCAGGCCAGCTGTGGAATCGTAGGACTTGAAGGCCCGAGTCTAAAAAAAACCCCTCAGTTGTGTTATATAAAATATGCTTGCACTCCATTCAGCTTCAAGCAGTTGGTTCCTTAATGTGGCCGAACGAGCAGAGCGTAACTGAATCATGTTTGAGTAGAGCTGTGACCTCATAAGCTCATTCATCCGGTTCCTTGGACCATTAAAACATCGTTTTTTCCCAATTTTGGTTTAGCCTCTGATTCCTTCATCTCTCAGGCTTCGGAGAGGGACAAAAGGCACTCTTAGGGGAAATGGTGGCTATTGTTTCCAGTGAAGAAAATCCTGAATCACCCCTACATTTGCTCAATCCTTATTCTTTTCCTTCCTTCCCAGTAGATGCCAATTGTATTTGAAATCAGATTTCCTGTGCAGCAAAGCCAGAGTGGACCTGAAAAATGGAAATCTCTTAAATATTCCCCCCTACCCTTGGGATTTGTGTACAGGTAGTCCAGTGGTGGGTTCCGGATCCCGTTGCAACCGGTATGGTTGCAACAAGGCTCGGTACCCACCACATGAATGTGCGCAGCACCCGCATGCATCCTTACCTCTTGCAATGCCTCCGCGAGCCTCTGCAATGCTCCAGCTACTCAGCGGAGCGTTGCGCAGGCACCAAAGAGCTCAAATACAGGTAAGGAGCTTGGACGGGCAGGTGGGCCGTCCGGAGCACTGTACCGGTACGGTACCTGGTGCTCCGGGCAGGCACCGATATGCCCGTACCGGGGCATACCACCTGCAACCCACCACTGAGGTAGTCTTGAATGCTTCCTCATTTTATAACCTTTCTTGCCACAGTTGTTAAGTGAATCACTGCAATGGTTATGTTAGCAACACCGTTGTTAAGTGAATCTGGCTTCCCCATTGACTTTGCTTGTCAGAAGGTTGCAAACGATGATTATACATGACTCTGGAACACTGTCATAATAACTATGAACTAGTTGTCAAGTATTTGAATTTTGATCACATGACCATGGGAACGCTACAAGTGTGAAAAATGGCCATAGGTCACTTTTTCCAGTGCCATTGTAACTTTGGTCACTAAGTGAACTGTTGTAAGTTGAGGACTAACTGTAGTTCTTTCGGCTTGCTATTAAGAGGGACACTTAGCTTGGCAGGGAGATCAAGCCTGCAACCTGTCTCAAGTGGTCTTGATGGATTTGTTGTCTGGTCACCATCATTACTTAAGAGAAGGAAAAAAACAGCATTTCGCTCTTCTCTCTGCTCATAGATGCTGCAACAGGAATGTACAAGAGGCATTCCCACATTCAATGCAGGGAAGATACCGCTTCTTAAATCAATTTCCCAATCCTGGGCCCTGAAATTGTTTTGTCCTGTGTGAGCCGTTGATCCCACTTGTCGAGGACAATGGGAGATGAAATCATAAACATTAGGAGAGGCCCATGAAAGCATGTCGGAAGTGGCAACCTCTTAGAAGAGGCATTCCGTGTTCCTTTTGAACGGTTCCTTCTAAAATCTCTAAAACATACCATTTTCAAAAGGTCGATGCAGAACTCGGCCTTTGTTGAAGAGGACAACTAATGGCCTACAGTCTTGTAAATGTGATATAAAAATTTGGTAGCTCAGCTTCTTCCTTATCTGGGTGTGCCAAGAAACGAGGATTTCCTGTCATTTATACAGTCCGTCGAGCAAAGTTCACAAGATGGGATTTTCTCTTCCAGAGCTCTGTTTCTGTGGAAGGCTGCGTTTATCCAAGGCGGAAAAGTTTTTCTTCCTCCTCCTTCTCCTTTTGGATCCTCCTTCTTCTGATTTCACATTTTGCTTTTCTTTGCAGACCTTGAAACGCAAAGAGAAAGAGTTTGAGCATGAGATGGAGCGGCTGGCTAGAGAGAAAATTGCCACACAACAACGTTTGGCAGAGCTGAAGAATGAGTTGAGTCAATGGATGGATGTCTTGGAAATTGACCGGATAATCCGCCAGACGGTTCAACCAGAAGATGATCAGGCATCCACTTCAACTGCTTCAGGTATGTTGGGATATTTTGGTGCCATTTCACCGCAAGATTCCATTTTGTGACAAGATAAAAGTTAAAGATTAAAAATAAATAAAATATAAAAAGGAAGGAAGGAAGAGAAAGAGAGAGAGAGAGAGAGAGAAATAAAGAAGCTGAGAGAGAGAGAGAGAGAGAGAGAGAGAGAGAGAGAGAGAGAGAGAAAGAAAGAAAGAAAGAAAGAAAGAAAGAAAGAAAGAAAGAAAGAAAGAAAGAAAGAAAGAAAGAAAGAAGTTCACATGCTGGAAAAATCACTTCAGTGGTAAGATGAGCGGCATATAAATTTAATAAATAAAAATTTACAAAAATGAATAAAGAGAGGTTTTTTTACTCGTCTATGTAACACTACTACTGCATGAGTAGTAGCATTATCTATCATCCTATCTGTCTAATCTAAGAACTGTGGTGGTGCAGTGATTAGAATGCAGTATTGCACTCTAATTCTGATGACTGCCAGGGGTTTGAGTCTCACTGTCTCAAGGTTGACTCAGCCTTCCATCCTTCCGAGGTCGGTAAAATGAGAACCAGATTGTTGGGGGCAATAGGCTGACTTTGTAAACGCTTAGAAAGGGCTGTAAAGCACTATGAAGCGGTATATAAGTTTAAGTGCTATTGCTGTTCATCCATCCATCACTACATCTATCTATATCATCTATATATCATTTATTATCTATCTCTATTTCTCTATCTACTGTATCTATATCTACTATTATCTATATCTATCATCATATCTATCTATCTATCCATCCATCCATCCATCCATCCATCCATCCATCATTATCATCTGCCTGTCTATCTGTCATCTATCTATCTATCAGCTATTAAATATCTACCCATCGCACCTAAGTGACTCTGGGCAGTTTATAATCCCTATAAGAAATAGGGATTTACGTGATCAAATGACCTGATTTGGCCCTCTATGGGTTCTTGCCTTTTCCCTCAGCCAGAATTTTACATCTGCCTTTGTTTTATCTCCCCGCAGAAGGAGAAGACAATATAGATGAGGACATGGAAGACAACAGCCCTGTCAATTCGTTGCCGAAGCTCGCACATCGCCAGCATCCCGAGCTCTTGAAAGCAGTGGCCCCCATCGCTGCTGCCCATCGGCCATCGGTTCTGCCGCTGGCCCAGAAGCACGTCACGCCCCACGCCCCACCCCCTCTCCAGCCCCAGACCCTGGTCCAGCCCCAAGCGATTGTCCCTGCACAGACTCACCTCGTGGCGGCCTCCAACGTGCAATCGACTGTTATCGCCCACACGGCCACTACCCACGCCTCCGTCATTCAGACTGTCAACCATGTTCTCCCGGGCCCCCAGCCCAAGCACATTGCCCACCTCGCACCCTCGTCCACCTCCAGCCCGGTCCAGCTGACGACCACGGCTCAGCCCATCGGCCACATCACTGTGCACCCGGCCACCCTCAACCACGTAGCCCACCTGGGGCAGCAGCTCCCCCTGTACCCACAGCCCGTGGCGGTCAGCCAGCCCGTGGTGGGCCACATTGCGCACGCCATCTCTCACCAGCAAGTGAATGGAACTGCCAGCCTCGGCCAGCCAGCAGTCATGGCGAAGCCCGGCGTTGGAACTCAAGTTGTCCACCACCAGCAGTTGGTGGGCCAAACAGTCTTGAACCCCGTCACCATGGTTACCATGCCCCCTTTTCCCGTAAGCACCTTGAAGCTGGCGTAGAATCAGCTGCAAAACAACTGGATAAAACTCCATACATTCCAACTGTGCCCCATGGCAGAGATGTTAGGAGTGAGAGGGTTGGACACACTGACCCTCCGCGACAGGATGGCGCAAGAGAGAGAGAGCGAGAGAGAGAGAGGCCGCGGGACGGGCAGAGATAACCTTTCCTCCTTCCACCTGTCCCTTCCCCAGTTTTTCCCCCCTGTTTTGATTTCTCTCGAGAAACTCGGTCATGGGAGGGGGGGCGTGGGGGGGATAGAAAAACCCATAAGGGCTGCTTCTGCACTTGAATTTCCCCTAATCAGAGAGAGAAAAAAATAAATCAATAAACTGTCCTTCACGGTGATTTTTTTTTCTTTTAACATGTAATCAGTGAAATAAGACTGTAATAAAGTTCTTAAGACTTCGACTTTTCCTTTCAACCACCCAGTCGCCACGACCTTTATTTTTTTTTAACTTTATTATTTTATTTTATTTTTTGATGTGTTGCTTCTTCATAGTTCCTTTTTTTTAATGGCTGATCTCTTTTATTAAGACTTTGCATAGAGGAAAAAGAAAAAGAAATCATAGAATATATATATATATAAAATATCTACCTGCGTATAGCTACATATATATATATATATATAAATATGGTTCTCTGTGACCACCATCGATGGGCAGATCCTTTTGTTTCCAGGAATAATGGACACATGTCATCATCACTCCTTCTGCTTTGAAAGGAGAGAAGAGATAGCATCCTTATTTGTTTTTAAAAGCATCTTGAAATGATAAAGATGGTTTTGTGGACCAGGGTATTTAAAAAAAAAAAAAAGGCAAAACACATTACTCCTTCCCTAACTCCCCACTATATTTACATTTCAGTAAAATCATCCATAATCACTGTGACTTGTTATGGCATTTTAAGGATACCCTCTGTCTAATAAAAAGGTAAAAAAATTGAGGTTGCACACCCGTGGATTTTGTGTTTATTGTAATACTAGCTGAATACCCGTGCTCCGCTATGAAACGATGTGATCGGGCTTGATAAATCGACACTTACAGCTTGAAAATTAATGAGTAACTGTTGGCCTTTCCTCACCTTTTTCTCCCTCAGGTTTTCCCCACAGAAGCCTCTTCTCTTCTATCCCCCTTTTCTCCCTCAGGCTGGCCCCATTGATCCTCTCCTCTCCCCTTCTCTCCCTCAGGTTTGCCCCACAGAAGCTCTTCACTTCTATCCCCCTTCTCTCCCTCAGGCTGGCGCCATTGGTCCTCTCCTCTCCCCTTCTCTCCCTCAGGTTTGCCCCACAGAAGCTCTTCACTTCTATCCCCCTTCTCTCCCTCAGGCTGGCGCCATTGGTCCTCTCCTCTCCCCTTCTCTCCCTCAGGTTTGCCCCACAGAAGCTCTTCACTTCTATCCCCCTTCTCTCCCTCAGGCTGGCGCCATTGGTCCTCTCCTCTCCCCTTCTCTCCCTCAGGTTTGCCCCACAGAAGCTCTTCTCTTCTATCTCCCTTCTCTCCCTCAGGCTGGCCCCATTGATCCTCTCCTCTCCCCCTCTCCCTCAGGTTTGCCCCACAGAAGCCTCTCCTCTCTCCCTCAGGCTTGCCCCACAGAAGCTCTTCTATCTCCCTTCCTCCCTCAGGCTGGCCCCATTGATCCTCTTCTCTCCCTCAGGCTTGCCCCACAGAAGCTCTTCACTTCTATCCCCCTTCTCTCCCTCAGGCTGGCCCCATTGATCCTCTCCTCTCCCCTTCTCTCCCAGAGGGTTGCCCCACAGAAGCCTCTTCTCTTCTATCCCCCTTTCCCCCCTCAGGCTGGCCCCATTGATCCTCTCCTCTCCCCTTCTCTCCCTCAGGCTTGCCCCACAGAAGCTCTTCTCTTCTATCCCCCTTCTCTCCCTCAGGCTGGCCCAGTGGTGGATTTCAAATTTTTTTTGAACCTACTCTGTGGGTGTGGCCTCCTTTGTGGGAGTGGCTTGCCGGCCATGTGACCTGGTGGGAGTGGCTTGCTGGCCATGTGTTCTCTCTCTCTTTCTCTCTCCTTCCTTTTGTCTCTGTCCCTTTTTCCTTTTTTTCTTTCATCTCTCACTTTTTCTTTCTTTTTTTCTTTTTTCTCTAGTTCTTTCTTCCTTTCTTTCTCTCTCTGTGTGAGTCTGTCTGTGTGTGTGTGTGTGTGTGTGTGTCAGGGGTGGGTTTCAAAATTTTTTGGAACCTCTTCTGTAGGTGTGGCCTGCTTTCCGGTAGATTTGACGAACCGGTTCTACCGAACTGGTGCGAACTGGTAGGAACCCACCTCTGGGCTGGCCCCATTGGTCCTCTCCTATCCCCTTCTCTCCCTCAGTCTTGCCCCACAGAGGCCTCGCCTATCTTATCCCCTTCTCTCCCTCAGTCTAACTCTTTAGCATTGTAGCGTTTTTCAGGTGGGGAGGGGGAGTAGAATGTCTACACTCCCAGCTTGCAGACCAAATGAGTCATGCACTGGCCATGCCCACCACCAAGTGGCAGTTGGAACAGTTCTTTTCAGGTAGGGTCAGGGAATAGTCTTAATTCCTTAGCATTAGAGTGTGTTAATAATATAAGAAATACTAAAGATCAGATGGTCATTTCAAAAAATCCTTTCTTAGCGAGCACCTAGAAGCCAAGAGGAACATAAGTGCCAAATTTCAAGTTTGTAGGCGTTCTGGAGATTTTGTGATGATGCATGAGTGGTATTTGCCTTTTCCATATATCAATTCAAACCACCTGATTAATTTTTAAAACATTCGTTTTCTTATCTGCTTTTATGCCTGACTTGGGGTTTGATTCTGGGTCTTTGGAGATCTAATGATAGGTCCCTGCATGGCTTGGATCCAACCTGTGGCTTGGACTTAGATAGAAATGAAAACTTTAAAAAAAAATCCTCAGGTTTTTGTGATCTGAAGAGCAGGGAGCAATTTGGAATTCTCTTTTTTGAAATGCATAATTCATCCTTAGCTCCTTGCTCCTAAGTTTTATTCCACCTTTTAAGCGGTACAAAAATGGAAGCCAACATGGTAGGTTTGTCGTAAAATGTTGGACCCTCCAAATCTTGAAGGGACCTTAAGGATAATCTTTAGGGATTTTTTCTTTACTTGCACGTTTTATTTCTAGTTAGATGTTCAGGGAATTGAAGTGTTCAGAAAAGCATGCAAAGGAGCAAACTGCTGGATTTTATCAAGCAAAATATGGTTAGCTGGTTGCACCAACCCAGCTGGAGAACTTTATCTGAAGTACACTTGGGTGGATCAAAGTGATTTGGTTAATTCAGTAAACAGTGATTAAATAAACGATGCCGTAGCATAAACAAACAACCGAGGAGGCTGTTATACGTGCACATTTCCCACAAAGGTTTGCCTAGGAGGGAAATTGCTCTGTGAATTAGCTGTTTTGGGTAGAAAAGGGAGAGAGAAAAACTTAATTTTCATGCTTGACCAAGCTTCTTTTGCCTGCTTAGCCAGTGTTATTCTGACATTAATTCCTTGAGATTTCGGATGGGATTTTTTCTAATCAAAATGGAAACCACCAAGCTAACACCTATTTTAACCGATCGTCTGCTACTAGCGGTTTGGGATAGCTAAGCCTATACCAAACCACTATGGCACGCGTGCCAGAGGTGGCACTCGGAGGCCTCTATGGGCATGCACGCTGTTGCCAGCTGCTCTTCTGGGTTCCGTCATGCGCATGCCCGCCAGCCAGCTGCTCCCTTCCATTGCATGCACGTTCATAGACCAGTGGTGGGATTCAGGCAGTTCGCACCACTTCGGGAGAACAGGTTGTTAACTTTCTGAGCAGTTTGGTGAACTGGTTGTTGGAAGAAATCATTAGGGCAGAGAACCGGTTCTTAAATTATTTAAATCCCACCACTGGGATAGACCAGCTGGCTGGCAACAGACTCTGGAAGAGCAGCTGGCCGGTGCGTGCAAGCGCACCTGCATGCACATACATGTGCTCAGTGCTGAAAAGAATCATCTCTGATCTAGGTAGAGATCTGGTTAAGAGTCAGGAAAGCGATTTTATCTGTTTTGAGATGGGTGAAAATTTAATTCCCCATCTTTGGGGATCAACCAGCCACCTCTTGCCATAAGCTAGTGTTGAGCATTGCATTCATTCTGCTTAAAAAAAAACCCGTTAGGGTTCCCAACACACGTGTATTTAGTTTCAGTTGTCAAGACAAAACCTCCTAGCAGCAGCATTCACACAGCACAATCTTGATGAAGATGGAGCAATTGTATTTATCCCACATGCTTCAATTGTGGTATGGGAGGGTTTGGTTTTGGGTGGGGGGGCTTAAATGTAGCTTGCAAATCCAGAGGGGCTTCTTCAGTAATTGGTTGCAGCTGTTGTGTGAACCCAGCCTAAAGGGTTCCAATTGTGTTTTTACATAGTTTGGAGTCTGTTTTCATCTTGACTTGTAGTTTAACAATCTGCCAAGAATAAATCCAGCAGAACGGATGCTCTCAATCATTCTGCATTTAGGTGCTATACCGAATCTGTCATGGGCTCCAGTAAGCAGGACTTTCTATCTAGTGGAAATTCATTGCTGTATCCAAAGTGGCTTTTTCAAATTTTAAGTGTGCTTAGAGTGGCTGACATAATTATGACAGAAGAGAATTGATACTCCCTTTTTCTTCTGTTTTACTAGCAGGTTGCCAGGCAGTGAAACTTTGTCTAATAATCCATGTTTGAAAACGTTTGTTTTTGTTTGGGGAAAAATGTTCCTAGAAGCTAGGGTCTGAATGAATGACCTGACAAATGCATGGGATTTTAACATATAGTCTTTGCTTAGCGACTGCCTCATTTAGTGAACATTCACGCTTCCCACAGGGATGAAAAAAAATAACTTTCCAATCCTTATTTTTATGACCTTCATAGGCCTGTGAACAGGAAAGCACAGTCACTGTTTCACTTAGTGAGTGCTTCACATAACAAATTGCAAGCCGCAATTGTGGTCGCTAAACAAGGACTCCCTGTATTTAAATATCTCCCATTTACCTAGTTGAATATTTTGGGGTGTTCGTCCTAGGAAACCCTTTAAATGGAAGACGTACAAACAGCAGCCACATCCAGAGATACAGTAAGACTGCACCAGTTTTGGATGCTGGTAAAGTTGTAGAGTTCTTTCATAAGAAAGGCCTTTCTGTCCTTATCCCAACACTCTGGCTCAGTTGGGACTACAAAGCCCAGGATCCCACTGCTAGGTTTAAGAATCTTGAGGCACAAATAGCCCAATTTGCCAGTGCCAAATACAGGTTACTGATGCTTTCTGGCTATGCCAGGGATGTCAAACTGAATTTCTTCGAGGGCTGGATCCATATTGTAGTTCTCCACTGAGGGCTGGCGGGGGACGGGACGCATGCCTCCTGCAGCACCCTGGCAGCCAAAATGGGGCATGGGAAGGGTCCGTGCGTGGGGTCCCTGTGCCTCATTTTCACCCTCCATGGCCCGCTTTCGGGCGCACTTTCAGGCTGGGTTTGGGGCCATTTTGGGGGCTGTTTTCAGCTTGTTTTTTGGACAGTTTTTGGCTTGTTTTGGGGGCTGTTTTCCCGGCCTTTTTTGGCCGGAGTGCTGCTGAAGGCCATGGAGGGTGAAAATGAGGTGCACGGGTGCTGCACGCAGCCCGTTTTAACCACCAGTGGCACCACCGGCCAGTCCTGATATTTCCAGCCCTGCAGGCCGGATTAAAGCACCCCTTGAGATTTGCCACTATGTGAATGGGCTACGTGAACGGATTGGGAAAGTGGAATGTTCTGAAATATATTTGCCTTAAAAGAGAGCGCGGCTGGTTGAAACTCTGATTTAAATCCCTCCTCCCCTCCCCTTCACTTATTGTGTTTGCAAGAGAATAGCCTGCCACCTACTGCTGACATTTAGAGGGACTGGAGTGCATTGACATAACTCAACAACAACAGGAGTTTCCAACTGACTCCTTTTTCTCCGCCAACAGTTGAGTTACCGATCTGTGCCTCTCCTCCAAAAAACTTGCTCCGATGCCCTCCCATCTCAGCCTTCCAGCGCAACACCCTCGTTGGACAGATTAGCCTTTGGGGATGGACGAACAGAGAGATACTAGTGTCAATCTTAGGAGATACCTGCTTGGAGAGTGCTGGAGGCTCATCATCATGTCAGGTTGCTGATTGAGGACATGAGGAACGACCCCCCTGAATTATCAGCGAGTGTGGATAATTGGCAACGGTGGTTTGTCCCACGCCTAGCCTGAAATGAGAAGACTGCTGATCGTGGCTTGTCCTTTGCATTTGGATTGGGGGAAGGAACTCCCAACTTCCCCCACAACATTATATGTTTATCCTGCCTTATTATAATTCAAGCCTGCGGGCATACCTAATTCTTCTGCTTCCTGGGTTCCCCCCAACAACCATTTCTTGCCTCCAGAAGTTATTGATGCTCCGATGCTGGAGGCTTTTAAAAAGAGACTGGACAGCTACTTGTCCGGAATTGTATAGGACCGTGATGCGCCTCCCGGGTGCCCCATATGCACACGAAGCCATTTCTGAGGGCATGCGAGGCGTTGCCCTGTCAGCTCCAGCGCGCATACCAGCTGATGTTCGGCCGTTTTTCGCCATCCGAAGGTTTCCCTGAAGCTTCCGGAGGGCTCAAAACCACCCAATGCGCAACCTGGAAGTCCATTCCCGAACTTCCAGTTTACGTGTTGGGCTGTTTTTCACCCTCCCCAGGCTTCAAGGAGGCCTGGGTAGGGTGAAAAACGGCCCAACGGAGTCAACTGGAAATTCGGGAACAAACTTCTGGGTTGCCCATCAGGCTGTTTTTCTCCCTCTGGAGGCTTCAGGTGGCTTTACTGAAGCCTCCGGAGGACAAAAAACGGCCCAACTTGCCTCACGGAAGTCTGGAGGCTTCAGTGAGGCCTGTGTGCATGCACGGGGGTGGGGTGGGGTGATTGTGCACGTATGCGTGGGGGGAGGGCATTGCATTATGGGTATGGACATGCCTCGACAAAAAGATTAGCCATCACTGGTATAGGATGTCCTCCTAGAGCAAAGGGTTGGTATAGAACAGGACTCCACAACCTTGGTCACTTTAAGACTTATGGACTTCAACACCCAGGATTCTTCAGCCAGCCATGCTGCAGGTTGGGCCCCATGCTGGCTGAGGAATTCTGAGAGTTGGAAGTCCATAAGTCTTAATGTTGTAAAGGTTGGAGATCCCTGGTCTAGAAGACCTCCAAGATCTGTTCCAACTCTGTTATTCTCTCTATGAGGTGGGATTGGGCTGAGAGGGAGTGAATGGCCCCAGTCACCCAACTGGCTTTCTCGTGCCTAAGGCAAGTCTAGAAATTACAGACTCCTGGTTTCTAAGCCAGGTCCTCAAGCTAAAATTTCTCAACTTTGACAACTTTTAAGACGTGTGGATTTCAGCTCCCGGAATTCCTCAGCCATTGTGGCTGGCTAGAGAATTCTAGGAACTGAAGTTCAGGCTGCTTAAATTAGGCCAAGTTTGAGAAACGCTGCCTTCACCACCACAGCAAACTGTCTCCATCAGTCTCACTAAAACACACACAAGGGTGGTTTTTGACCCCAAAATATAATCCAGAATGAGGATTCATGTGTGCACACTCAAAAAAGTGGCCCTATCTTTTCTTGCTTGTTAAAGACTTAGAAATCTCATCAATGTACTTCAGCATCTTTACATACTGCAATACATGATTGCGTCTAAGAGAAAGCAGTTTATTTAAGATGTTTTTAAAACAAACATGGTAGAAAAAAGAAAAGGGAAAAAAGGTTGAAAACATCTGAGTCAGAGGTGGGTTGATACTGGTTCATACCAGTTCGGGTGAACTGGTAATGGAATGTTGGCCTGGGTCGCAGAACCTGCTGTGACCCAGGCTAGCCACGCCTCTGAACCAGTTCCCCAGTCACCACGGAATGTTTTTTTGGCATTTTTAAATGTTCTGCGTATGCGCAGACCAGAGGTGGGTTCCTACCAGTTCGCACCTATTTGGTAGAACCGGTTCGTCAAATCTACCAAACCAGTTAGAAGAGGTTGCACCAGTGGACCCGGAAAGCAGGCCACACCTACAGAAGAGGTTCCAAAAAATTTTGAAACCCACCACTGGCGCAGACCTATTTACAGGCAACTGTGCGTGCACTGGCAGTAATGCCGGCAGCATCCCACTCCTGATCTAAATAACTTTTCCTTAAAATTCTGGGCAGCTGGATGTAGCAGGATCCAGCCTGGTAACAGGTTCTGTAAAATACAACAAACTGGATCTTTCAACTGATCTGGATTTGTACTGAATATTAGAGAAATATCTGGTCCTTGACCTGTTGACCTGTTTTTCCTGGAGGTAATGATTTATGATTGGGAGAATCCTGACGACCTGTTACTCTGCGGGTTGTTTTATTTCTGAATCAAACAGGAGACAAAGAGCACGAGGTAGCCATTAAAAAAAAAGGTTTGTTGACAATATGTATTTTTCTTCTTCTTTATACATATGTTTGCACTTGAGATAAATTCTTGAGCAATAAAGAAAATATTTTGCTCTGGACAAAAATAAATAAGGCAAATACACAATATTCATAAAATACCATTATGCGGAACATTATAATAAACAGTACAACAAAGTTTGCACGGTTAAATTATTTTTTGTTTGGTTGTGAGGTGTGGGGGTTTTTTTTGTTTCGTTTTTTTGTCTTTTATATAGTAAAGTACCATATGATACATTCTCCAAAAAAGTAGTGCAGAGTTTTCCTTGTTTAAAACATTGATGATCCCTCAATAATAAGGGTGGCCGGGAGGGGTGGGGGGTTAAGACTTCACTTTGCTATCCAAAGAAAAAAAATGCACAAAGGAGAAAGCATTGTCCTCTGCCATGAAACTGTCCAGCAGAACCATGCATGGGTCAAACACTTTGTGCACACACACACACACACACAAAAATAAAACGAGCAGGGCCAAGGGATTGCGTGCGTGCGTGCATGCCACTACCACCACCAAAAAATACTTGTTTTTTTGCATTCCAAGGAAAGAAACAACAAAAAGGTTATTACATTGGACAGAAGTTGTTGGCACTTTGGGGCTATGTCAAACTCCCCTTTTCCGTGGCTGTTGCTCCAGCTTGGAAGCCGTGGGGAGTGTAGCCACGAATACAGACTCAGTAAAATGGACAAATAAAGTCATGCTGGATGCATAAACATTTTCCATGAGGACAAACAGATCCACAAAGCAAAATGAAAAACAGACAGGAGTATCCTCCCATGGGCACTATAAAGTGACAGGTCTCTCAAACCCAGCTAATTCAACCTTCCTTTGGATTCCTAGCATTTTTTTTTTAAATCAAGACTCTAGCCCTCAAGATTGTGCAGAAACATACAAAGGTATTTCCCCGTTTCCCACTTTTTTTATCAGTCGTTGCTGGAACTCAGCTTTGGGATGACTGACCAAATACATAAACAGAGCACGAAATCAGCAACTTTTTTTCAATGACTGTGTAAGGTGTGAGTTACTAGGTTGATAAGAGTAAGGGGGTCCCTTACTCCTAAATCTGGTAAAATCTTGGGCAAAGCTACAAGACATCCATCCTGCCCATAGTCAGCTGGAGAGGTTCCTTTGGAAACCTAGACAAACGTTTTGCAAAATTAAAGCAATGGTAAAATTTGGAAGAACTCTTCTTTTTGCTCTACGACACACTTGCTTACCAACCCCAGGGCAAGAGGCAATTTCGAACACGACAGAATTGGAACAAGTGGGAGAATTAAAAACACACAAGAATGATTTTTTTGGCCCTGAAAATAAAAGTCCAAGAATGAGGACTTGTTTGTGCACAATCAAAACTCAGTTTTATATTCCCCCCCCCCCTTGCTTGTTAAAGGCTTAGAAATCTCTTGAATGTTTACTTCATTACATGGAAGATGCTGTTAAAACATGGTTTGAAGTGACAAGTGCAGGAAAATCCCCCCTCCCCCCCTCCAAAAGCTTTTTGCAGTGATGCTAAACTTCACATTCTTCACAGCAGCTCCAGCTTTCATTTATTCTCAATCAGCGTCTGGACCTTGCAGACTAAATCTCTTGCTATCTTCAGAATCTCCTGGGCATTGTGATGCTCGGCCATCTCTGCACACAACATAGCAAAGGCATTGGGGAAAAGATTTAGCAACAGCAAAGACAATCTTCAGGTTCACTCAACATGCAATTTACATTTGGATAAGAGGCAAAATTTCGACCAATCTCAGCCATTGTCCACAGCTACCTCGTTTTTATCAGCTCATGAAGGGGGGGCTGAACGTTGCTGGCTTAAGACCCCCCCCAAAAAACTAGAAATTCTATTCAATCCCTTTGAAATAAGGTTTTACACTTAGGTAGGAAAAAGGTACAAGAACCGATTAGGTGAAATCCGACTCCAAAACAGTAACTGTGAGCGGGGCCTTGGAGTCCTAGGGGATGATAAAGATGTACTTAAATATGAGCCAGCGGTGTGTGGCAGCAGCCAGAAAAGTTAATACAATCCTTGGTTGTATACAATCAAAATGTGAAGTAGTACCGCTTCACTTGAGAGACCGCCTGCTGCCAATTACCTCCCACAGACCCATTAGATCTCACAGGGTTGGCCTCCTCCGGGTGCCATCTACCAGCCAATGCCACCTGGCTATTACCAGGGGGAGGGCCTTCTCTGTGGCAGCTCCGGCCCTCTGGAATGAACTCCCCACAGGGATTCGGCCCCTCACCTCTCTCCAGGCCTTCCGAAAAGCCGTCAAAACCTGGCTTTGCCGGCAGGCCTGGGGGTGATGAGTTCCCTCCCCTCTCGACATGTATGGTTGTGCGACTGTTGTCTACTTTTATTATTTGTATTTTGTCTTTTATGTTCCCCCTTTTTTTCCTCCTTAAATTGTTCGCCGCCCTGAGTCCTCCCGGAGAAGGGCGGCATACAAATAATAAAATACATACATACATACATAAAACCTCACTAAGACCACACCTGGAATACTGCATCGAGTTTTGCTCACCCCATTACAAAAAAGATGTTGAGACTTTGGAAAAAGTGCAGAGAAAAGCAACTAAAACGATTATAGGCTTGAAGATTAAAACATATTAAAATATATGCAGGATTTAATACAATACAATACCATAGCAGAGTTGGAAGGGACCCTGGAGGTCTTCTAGTCCAACCCCCTGCCTAGGCAGGAAACCCTATACCATTTCAGACAAATGGCTATCCAACATCTTCTTAAAGACTTCCAGTGTTGGGGAATTCACAACTTCTGGAGGCAACTTCTGTTCCACTGATTAATTCTTCCAACTGTCAGGAAATTTCTCCTCAGTTCTAAGTTGCTTCTCTCCTTAATTAGTTTCCACCAATTGCTTCTTATTCTACCCTCAGGTGCCTTGGAGAATAGTTTGATTCCCTCCAGTCAAACTATTGTGTATTTGAGTATGACTAGCCTAGAGAAAAGAAGGACTAGGGGTGACATGATAGCAGTATTCTAGTATTTGAGAGGCTGCCACAAAGAAGAGGGAGTCAATTTATTCTCCAAAGCACCAGAAGGCAGGACAAGAAACAATGGACGGAAACTAACTGAGAAGCAACCTGGAATTAAAAAGTAACTTCCTAACAGGGAGAAAAATTAATCAGTGGAACAGGGTGTATTTGTGATGGTTGGAGTGTCCCGGGGTCATGTGATCACCATTTGCAACCCTTCCAGCAAGCTTTGAACAATGAGGGAAACTGGATTTGCTGAACAAAAGAGCAATAGCAATAGCAGTTAGACTTATATACCGCTTCATAGGGCTTTCAGCCCTCTCTAAGCAGTTTACAGAGTCAGCATATCACCCCCACAGTCTGGGTCCTCATTTTACCCACCTCGGAAGGATGGAAGGCTGAGTCAACCTTGAGCTGGTGAGATTTGAACCGCTGAACTGCAGCTAACAGTCAGCTGAAGTGGCTGCAGTACTGCACTCTAACCACTGTGCCACCTCGGCTCAAAAGCCTAACTGCAGTGATTCGCTTACATGCAGGCCAAAAACAACAACAACAACGTAAAAGTGATTCCTACTCAAATATCTGCTTTGCTTAGCAATGGAACTTCTGGACCAACTGTGGTCGTAAATTGAGGACTATCTGTCACTGTTCCTTCTATCTCCTACATTTCAGCACAAATGCCAGTTAGTAAGTGAATCATGCAGTCGTTAAGCGAATCTGGCTTCCCACACTGACTTTGCTTGTTAGAAGCCAGCTGGGAAGGTTACCAATGGTGATCACATGATCTTGGGACATGGCAATACACGCCAGTTGCCAAGCAACTGAGTTTTGATAACATGATCATGAGGGGGGGGTCATAAGTGTGAAAAACGGTTGTAATCACTTTTTCAGTGCCGTTGTAACTTTGAGCAGTGACTAAAGAAATAGTCATAGGTCGAGAACTACCTGTAACCCCCTCGCAAATTAAAAAAAAAACAGACAGAATCTTGTTCAGTTCTTCCTTCCTTACCATTAAAAAACTTGATGATATCGGTGAAGTCCATGTTGTTATCACGGATAATCTCTCGATAAGACTCCACCAGTGCTAAGGCAATGAAAAGGACAAAATGTTCGGAAGAGATGTGCTTCGCCGCCCAGATAACTTCCCACACTGTAAACACATCCTCGTACAACAATTCTGAATGGAACAGACATTAGAAAGAGCATGGGATTACTTCAGCACATCACAATCAAAATTGGACCAAGCGATTTCTCCCCACAGAGCGGGGGGGGGGGGGTCCTCCAAAATGGCAACTTGAAGATTTTGTGGACTTCAACTCCCAGAATTCCCAAGCCAGCATGGGGGAATTCTAGCCAACACCCTAGGGAGGGGGGGGAAAGAATAATCCTTACCTCTTTTAAAATCTAGCAGGAACCACCGGTAGCAGAAGTAGAAATGTGTATAATCTCCATTCTGATGCATCAGTTCAAAGAGCTCAGAATCTAAAATCTTTTTTTGAGTTGAAAAGAAACACAGAGAAACAAAAATAAAGGATATACAGTATGTGCCATGGTAAAGGTAAAGGTTCCCCTCACACATATATGCTAGTCGTTCCAGACTCTAGGGGACAGTGCTCATCTCCGTTTCAAAGCTGAAGAGCCAGTGCTGTCCGAAGATGTCTCCATGGTCATGTGGCCACCATGACTAAATGCTAAAGGCGCACGGAATGCTGTTACCTTCCCATCAAAGGTGGTCCCTATTTTTCTACTTGCATTTTTACGTGCTTTCAAACTGCTAGGTTGGCAGAAGCTGGAATAAGTA